>NC_045957.1:17993002-18593002 GCF_010909765.2 Amblyraja radiata
TCAGTTAAGTGTCACTAATCAAAGCGATCTTCTAATCAAAACTTGCATAGGTTTCAATGAATAATATCTGCGTTTATAACAAAACGTGTCGCTTTATTACACGTGAAAGCGTACGCGATGGGAGATTTTTTTTTAATGTAAGCAGTTAGTTCCCGGATCCGATGGACATATTTGTAACGATCAGTAAAGCTTACTTCGTGTAGTTAAAATTCAAACAATATATCCTGAAGTCTTTCCACGCGGCAGAGTCGGCGAGCTTGAGCTCAAGTCTGTTCTGAAAGCTGAAGTATGTCTGTCATACATCTTGAAGACAGATGCGGCGCCGTGTCTCACAAAATAATAATTCCCAACATCGAGCCCTTGTTAGCTGGACAGTGAATACTGGACTAGCGTCAGGATGTTTTGAAAGTTGGAAACTTGCTTCCAGTTTTATCTCCGGCCATTGACTTCCACACTGAATGCATCTTTTATTTATAACTGCGATGATTTGGTCAACACTGTACTGTATTTATGCAGAGTAGAGCCGAGGGAAAAGAAATCACAATATGAACGACAAATTCCTCAACTCGTTGTCTCATCTTTCAGAAATACTGTCACCCAAATAATTCATACCGTTAAGCAAGCATTTTTTTTCAGTCCAGCAAATTAAAGATTCCCGAGCATCAACATATTAATAAGGGAGTTCACCACGGAATATCGATGCAAATACACTATGAACACCTCGAAGCAGGAAAAGTGAACCAAAGGTATTTTCCAGCATAAGTAATCCTGTGGTTCTTTGCACCTTGATTTTCATAATGACCTACCCACCCCAGCCCCCCCCCCCTCTCTCTCTCACCCACTCACTCCCACACCCACTCACTCCCACACACACTCACTCCCACACACACTCACTCCCACACACATACACTCGCACACACACACACACTCGCACACACACACGCATTTTTCTGCCCAGGCCTTTTCGCTGTTGCTATTTTGAAACATTTGAATGGGTGCAGGGAATTGGATTTGCTTCAACTATTTTTTAAGTTCGAATGCACGAACGATTATGGGGAACGATTTTGAAGCGAAGCTTAGTTTCCAAACGGTTGTAGATAAGGCGTTAACGTTTCTGAGATTTCTATTTATCCATGTGGAGAACACTGGAAACAGACCCACGCTAAAATACCTGCCCCACCTCCTTCACACATCGTAAACGATTAAGATATTAAACATGACGTAGGGTGGATTGTGATTATTTGGTACCCGCTGCAATTAATTAGACGGAGCTTCATTTCATGTTGTAAAACGCACAATTCCATAATTCTTAGATACTTAAATCCTACAGTCGCGTTCACCAAGCTTTAAACAGTGCCGTTGCATGTGGTATCAAATTACAGCAAGCCAAGCTTGTCGTTGAACATGCAGCTTAACAATTAAAAGGGGTTGTGATTTGACAGCATTTAATGCTTCTATTGCTAGACGGATAGAATAACATCAACAGACGGATGTTAGTCATTTTCCCTCATCTACAATGTAGCAGTAGAACACGAGTTAATTCGATCCCAAATCCCAGTAACTGTAGAATGACGCAGAAGCCAGGGTTCATCATCGCGAACCACAGACGCCAAGGTCTGTTCTCATGTTCATACATCGTGTTGTTCCATTTTGTTTGCCTAGATACGTTACCATATTAAAACTGCATCAATGGAAAGTGAAGGTAGCCGTACCGTGTTTATCAATTATAATTATAATGAACAAAAACGGACTCGGTTTTATTGGTGGTAAATGCTTGCAGCTCATCCTTTAAGAATATCTGATTTGAGTAAATAATTAGTCCAACACGACTAAAAATGCGGAACGGTTTGTATATGTTTTGTTTATTTTGCCCATCATATTCGGTCCTGTGGTTTACCGGCGAAATGCAGCCAATCCTGGTCATTTATACATTCCTTTGATGAACGCCATGTGTCTCTCGCTTGTACAGGTGCCTTGTTTGAGTATGAATGGACGTCGGGCGACAGTGTCTACAATCGATATATGTTCAGACAATACTTGTATGTCTGCATATACGTGTGCATTATATGTGTGCGTAGTTCTCTTTTAAATATGGCAATATATGCACGCATGTATGTAGTTAAGCTTCCGCGCCCAGGAATAGTCAAATTTATTATTTTTAGATTCTTTTTCTGAAGAATCAGACGTGTGTCGGTTGAGTCGGGCTGCGGCTGGGAGCAGCACTGCGCTGGAGCCGGTCTGCACCCACAGGAATGCGGCTCTCTGTGATCTCAACTACCGCCCTCTCGGCTCCTCTCTGCCACTCAAAGCTGCTAATTGTGGGCAACACAAAGAGAAAGAGAGTCTGCGGGAAGTCTGCTAGCCAGTCTCCAGGAGAGCTCGGCTACCATAAAAAATGAACGCACCCCTATTCCAGCGGCAAGAGCGCATCCCACCTAAAATAGCACTGCCTTAAGGCACGGAGAGCGCCTTTCAATCTTCTCCTTCAACGCCTCGCAGGATAGCAGATATCCATGCTTACAAACGGAACTTGTAAACTTCTGTTTAATATTGTCTTCACTGAGAAATATAAATCCCTAATTAAAACATAGGTGCTTCGTCTTTATATAGATTCGGTTGGTGACTCATGATTAAAATTCATTTCTGCAATGAAAATCATCCCCATAAATGTAAATTCAGATGGACCTAATGGTGTTGATTCATGGTGCAATTCACTTATATATCGATAATAGGCGGAGATCTCCTCGAAAATACTATCTCCTTTGGTCGAAGTTTGGGCTGTTAATAATGTTATGTTACACATCCACGCAATAGCATTTAAATATTTACTTACCCCAAGCTCCATTGAGGGTGCGTGGTTTTTCTCTCAAAGATGCAATTGTGTATTTTCTAACCGCTCAAAATTATAAAAGGTCTCATTAAGTTCGCCCCACCTCTCCGTTGAGACCGAGCAGTAATGAATAAATTATAACAGTAATACATTGTTTATATCGAAGATAGACACAAAAAGCTGGAGTAACAGCGGGTCAGGCAGCATCTCCGGAGAAAAGGAATATGTGACGTTTCTGGTAGCGACCCTTCTTCAGAATATTTTTGGATTCTTTATATCTGTACTGATTCCTAACCATACGTCTTGCACTAATTATGTTAGCAACAAGTAGTCGGCGCTTCTCTTGTGCAAAGCATCTGAGCGGACTTCGCTGTTAAGTGGCGGCCTGGTAAATAAAATAAGTCAGCGGCCATCAATTTTATGACATAAAATTTCACTGCATCTGTGAGTTGACCCTGTATAGTTGTTCCCACGTCATAATTGAACCGATCTGATGTGCCAGTGGGCCGTTACTTAAATTAAATTAACTTACACACGACACGTAACTAATAACCGCATGGTTTCTTCAGGTGATTACACGAACTAAGAACAGAAGCTGCATTCCGTGAATTTCGAATTCCATTTTAATATAATCCAAGATCATCAGCAATGTAAACGAATGCTTAGCACGCCAGGTCAATGTTATGGGAGTTTAAAATCAGGTTTTTGTCGAAATTGGTTCTGGAGACACGTTATCGATTTAACACGTCACGTTCGGGACAATCGTGTGAAGGCGCTGACTAAAATGAAGACATTAAAGCACATTATTTATGATCATTCTAGGATACTGAACCAGTTGCAACTTATTTTTTGATGTATTGGTTTTTCGCTATTAGAAGGTTGCGATGGAAACATTATCTGTGTTTTGACGGACAAATCTAATTAGAAATCGCCATACTCGTACGAAATATTTATCAAATCTACTTACACCTGGGATAATGTATCTCCAGATTGTTTGATTGCATGTCTGACCAAATCATAAAACAGTTTAAAGAACACCACGCTCACTTTAACCTAATCTTAAATTTAAACACGAAAATCAGCATGGTTTTTTTTTAACATTGGAGATCATTTTATTGTTCTTCATTCTAATTGTACGCATGTGTTTAATTTGTTTATATGTAGATTTCTGAAGACATTCTTCATTTAATTCTGTGGTGCTTATATCCATTTTAATACATTTATTGGACAGGGTAGTGATAGGACCAGTGAGTTAAATGGATACCCAAATTGATAACGATTCGGTGTTTTTTTAGGCGAAATATGGCAAGCAAATAACGAAATGTCTATTTTTTTAAGCTGAAGTCATAGCCACGAGGTGGAATTCGTTCTACTTTAAAAATAAGAACGGACAATATCTAAAGGCACGGTAGAATTAAATTCACTCATTTTAATGCGGGTTCCCGTGATGCGCCTCTTCCTTCAAGTTATAGAGAGTATTTTTTTTAATCAATTATGATTATGCCTTGAGATTTAGTCACTTAAAAACAAACGTAGTGGATGCATAAAAATATGTAACTTTACCTTTAGTTTTCAGTAAACAACTTGGCGAGGCCTTTGGGTCGCCATAGCAATGATTACTCATCACGTTTTAACGTTTAAGCATTTGTTAATTACACAATCCAGTTTGACCACACAATTTGTATGTAATAAGCTTCCAACAACAATTTGTCTGAAGGGTCAATAATTTTATTTAAACAGAATATACAGTTTAATCCAACTATCTACACGTATGTACAGAGAAAGATGCCACTGAAAAGTCCAGTAAGGATGGGGGTTCATAAGCCTACGAGTGAAAGTCACCTTTGACAGTGTCCTTCTTGGCCCTGAAATCCATTAGGAAAATAGCCAATTTTTCCTCTTTGTAATGTAGCGAACCAAAATTCACCGAACAAATGGACAGTGTCAGAAATGTCACTCAAGCGGAGAGTTTGCTTTCTCTGGATCCCGAGTGAACAAAAATGTGCATTTCTTTGCATACTTCCACTGTTGGCCGGTAATAATCAATCCGCTTTGGAATGCGTTTCAGATTAATAAATAGTCCCAGATCCTAAAACTAGTGGATGATGTAGTGAGCTTGTAGACTGCAGGTGGGAATTAATGGAATTGGGATTTGAGTACCAGGAACCGGCGTTTTCCAGGTAGCCTGCGGGAGATGGGTTGTGGCTGGGGGTTTGATGAGTGTGGACAACTCTTGAGGGGCCGTGACTCTCCCAAACAGCAGGGGACTGAGGAGAATTGCAGGCCATGGGGTCACTTGCACTGGGGCTGTGCTCTGGAGGGATATCTCCGTTTTTTATGATCTTCTTGATTTTTGATCTTCGGTTCTGGAACCATATTTTAACCTGTCAAAAGCAAATCGTATAACTAATTAATTAATTGATCACAAAATACGGGTAAATTAAGCAGAATGACGGGGCTATACTGCCGCTGTTACATTGTTCCGGGAGGTCTGTATGAACAATCCAAGTGTAATCGCAAAATTGGCATCTACGCCTTTAGTTGTCATTTCACATTGTAACCAAATATGAAATATAATATCTCTTAAGGTGTTTTATAGCAAGGCACCAAAAACACGTTAATTACACAGGCGTGTAACCACCACAATCTATCTCTCTCTCTACTCCCAGATACTTCAATGCCCGAATGCTTATTTTGATATAAACTAAACCATCTTAATCTACAAACGGCATAACTGAGGTCTAATCACACCAGTGCGCACTCGAGCTGAATTCGTGGCAGTTTTTTAAATTAAAGCAGCAGTTTAAAAAAGCAAAATACCGAGACGGACCAATGGTAGGTATAAAGTTATATTTAAAAAAATACCCAGGTACATTTTCCCACTGCCTCTCCATGTTTGTATAAATGAAGCCCTTCGTCACCTAATCACAAGGAAAGATGCCTTGCTCGGACACCGAATAGATTTTAACTTTATGTTCAGCAGTACCTTTATAAATACGGCATCGCGTTCAAAATGTGCAATATGGTTTCCAAGCTACTTCTGAAGAAATGAAGAATCTGATAACCGAAATTACAATTGTGTTTAATTTGAAAGATTCTTTTAAAAAAAAGGTTCGATCGAGCTGGAAGTACAGTATGCCTTGATTATCAAACCCTCGCCACACGAACGGAGGCGGGGAGGGATGGCTGGTCCTCCAGGCTGGTGCCCAAGTGAGAAGGGAGGCGAGCCGCGTGGACAGTAGACATGGAAATATAAATATTTAAATCTTGTTTGTATGTCTGCGGCATAAGGAAGGACGGCCAGATCAATTGCTGAACGCGAGTCTGCCTTGCGAAGATTTATATTTGGCATTGCGTGGACAGGATCAGCTCCTTGTTTAATCTGACATTTCTATATTCTGGTTGACACAACGCACAAACTCGCACGAATGCCACCGATTCTACTGGCTAATGTGGCTCTAACTCGGCGCGGTTTTCCCAGCGGCTTTCTATTCCCGCTGGGTGTAACGCAGGAGTCCCAACTGCCGCTGCTGGGCTAACTGTCCTTACCTGGGTCTGAGTGAGCCCCATTGATGCCGCCAGCTCGGCTCTCTCGGGCAGCGCCAGATACTGGGTTTTTTGGAAGCGCCTCTGCAAAGCAGCGAGCTGGAAACTGGAGTAGATGGTGCGGGGTTTGCGGACCTTTTTCGGTTTTCCATTTACCATCCTGACCTCGGGCTCGACAATTTCTTTCTCTGAAATCCAAAATAACCCCCCACACTCAAGCTTTAGTTTTCAAAATTTGAACGAAACGCACTCACCAGCCCGACGGCAGAATAAGTTCAGGAGCGGGAGTGGGAGATAAAATGGAGATAGTGCATCGGGAAATAAAATACGTGCTTTGCTCCGCGACAGAACGAATGCGCTTCAACATATCTGTTAGCCGCCGTTCGGTTAAAATTGCACGAAGGAAACATCCTGAAATCACAAGTTACACCCAAGACACGCATACAGGAATTCTGTTTTTTTCTGCCCATGCTCTTGGTTAAAAAAAAACTGAGCTGATGTTTCCCTGCAAGAATCTACCGCCAGGAAAAAAAACACATTCTACCCCATTTAATGGAAGCATCGACACTTTCACCTCACTGAAGTCGAACAATTGTGGAATTAAGGACGTGTGAATATTTTTGTTCGTGCCGTAAATTGCCTACATTTCTCTATCTTCCCAACCGACAGGAATTTCGACAGGTCAGCTTCAACTCCAGTGTGAAAATCACACAGGGAATCGGATTTACGAAGCTGGCGCTCGGTCGGGTCTCTGGATCCGCCGACTTTGTCGGGGTCCTCCAGAAGAGGTGGTGGAGGCAGATATTACTGACTGTGGATCCGGGGTGGGGGAGAAATTCTGTGGCCGCCCGGCCAACAAGAATCGCCGGAGGGATTGGTGGGGTGAACTGTGAAAAATGGCTCCTTACCTGCCTGGTTGCATGCCGGCGGAGCCCGGCTGTACGCGCTGTACTGGTGGTAATGGCCGGGGTAGCTGTAGTCGTGGTAGGCTTTGGCGGGATAACTGGCGGCCGCGCCGCTCCCCCCGTGGTACTGGTACTGGTACGGGTTGAGAACTTTGCCGTAAGACGAAGGCGAGCAGTAGCCGTGGTGAGAAGCGCCAGAGCTGTAGTAACCCGTGTCGGTGGCCGTGGACTCGGGGAGAGTCGGCGATTCCTGCGACGGGTGGTGCATGCTGTGCTGCAGAGTGCCCTGCTGATCTGTCCGGACGCTGGCAACCTTGCGATCGAATATTGCTGTCATAGCGCTGGGAGCGGAGGGTGGGCTTGTCGCCTCTGTGTTTCTGTGCGTGTGTATGTGTGCGTGCGTAGGGAGGGGAGGGGTGGGGATAGGCGTAATCTATGTAGACATGGCTGCGTGTGCTACAGGGAATCAGGCAGACTGTGGCTGAGACACAGCAAAGTCTTGGTTAAATCCTTAATTGCGCTATTACGCACTAGATGGAACTGTTCCATTGGATAGTGCAGCCAGCCATTCCTAACTCGTCCAACTCGTTTAACACCATGCTCAAAGTTTCTTAAACACAAAACAACATATGAGTCAAAATACAAAGCTACTGACCCATTGTGCAGCGAATGTTTGTAAATAACATCACAGTTCGATATCTAAAAACAAAGGCACCTTTCACTACGGGCCGTTGGCATTAGTGCCTTTCCTGGAAACCAGACCATAAGTCCCTGCCACGGTGCTTGCCAGCTAACATTTTAAAATATAAATCGACAACTGCAGAATCTGAAGCTGATGTTTTTTTCTGGCGGCTGGTCTTCGATTTAAAGCCACGACATTTTTTTGAATTGAGTGCCATAATACCAGTTTTTAATCTTAATTGTTAAGATATCCATATATATAGTTATAATTCACAACTGGTTTCTTTACAGGATAGCAATACAATGTACATGGTAATAAAAGTCCAGTTACAATTCCAAACCACCTATTAATCATTTAAACTGGCAATTTAATCGAACGCGAACACGCACACACAATAAACACGCATGTTGTTCAAAAGGGAGCTGCAGATGCTGGAATATCGAAGGTGCACAAAATTGCTGGGGAAACTCAGCGGGTGCAGCAGCATCTATGGAGCGAAGGAGGTTGTTCTCCGGTTGTTCTCCGGAACACGCATGTTCTCCGGTTGCCCGCGTTGACACCAGTTTCATGTTCTCGATTTCAAAAGACCGAATTGCATAACAGAACGGCAAGAGCCAGAATGGTCACAAGTGTATGTTTGCACAAGTGGGGTCTGATCGTCATTTAATAGTTCGCCCCTGCTTTATATTCTCAATAATGTTTTAATAATACTGTTAACGATGACTTGGGTATAATCGGAATGATCGTTGAGACGTAAAAATAATTAAATTAAATGCCAGATTTCTGTAATGCGTTTATTGGGCCAGTAAAAGTTTACTTAACTTACGAAAGCTATCAGCACTGTGGTTCGTTTGCAGAGTGGCTTGGGGGAAATATACATTTATATCGACCGCATTCATTACTTGAAGTCAAGAGCAAGTGACAGCAAATGGTTACAGCTGGTTGGAACAGTGGTTTCGAAATATCTGCGTTTTCTTCTTAAAATACAACAATTCCGATTTGTCATACTATTGCAGTTAAAACAACTCAAGACAAATAAACGGGAACACATGCGCACGATAGTAACATGCTTTCTAACAATGTAAAATAAAAATCGAGTTGGACATATGCTTGTTTAAAATCTCTTGGAACACATTTACTAAAACAAAATAAATGCTTCCTTGTATTTGAGGCAGAGTGCTGGCAGAATTGTCCATATTATATAAAGAACTATGTGGATTAGACCGCCATCTAATGGTCGTCTCTAATACAACATGTTTCATGGTCATTTCAATGAGTAACGAAGAATGCTTGAAGCATTCAGCGTCAAAAGGGAAGATAAATTAGCCTCATTTAAAAAAAACATATCACGTGCATATGAACAAATCTAGGCTTTTTCAATATAGAGCTTTATTTGACTAATTGTGTTTTTGAAACTCAATTACATTTAATTTTCTTTATGCTTAGGGCATACGTAAAGGAATCAAAACGTAAGATCACTCTGAGCTTGAGGCTCAGTTAGAGATTGGTAGGTATGACATTATGGGGATTACAGAGACATGGCTGCAGGAGGATTCGGACTGGGAACTGAATATTCATGGTTATAAGTCCTATAGAAAGGACAGGTAGGTGGACTGGGGAGGTGGGGTAACTCTGTTGGTGAGGGATGGCATTCAGTCCCTTGTGAAGGGTGACATAGGGACTGACGATGTAGAGTCGCTGTGAATAGAATTGAGGAATTGTAAAGGCAAGAAGACACTAATGGGAGTTATCTACAGGCCCCCAAACAGTAGCCCGGATATAGGGTGCAAGTTGCAGCAGGTTAAAGTTGGCATGTAACAAAGGTAATGCCACTGTGGTTATGGGAGATTTCAATATGCAGGTAGACTGAGAAAATGAGATTGGTTCTGGACCCAAGAAAGGGAGTTTTTGTAGAGTGCCTCGGAGATGGATTCTTAGAGCAGCTTGTACTGGAGCCTACCAGAGAGAAGTCAATCTGGATTTAGTGTTGTCCAATGAACCAGATTTAATAAGAGAACTCAAGGTAAAGGAACTGCAAGGAGGTAGTGACCATAATATGATAAGTTTTAATCTGCAATTTGAGAGGGAGAAGGGTAAATCAGAAGTGTCAGTGTTGCAATGGAGCAAAGGGAACTATGAAGGCATGTGAAAGGAGCTGGCCAAGGTCGACACAAAAAGGATCCTAGCAGGCATGATGGCGGAACAGCGATGGCAGGAATTTCTGGGCATAATCCAGAAGATGCAGGATCATTTCATTCCAAAGAGGAAGGAAGATTCTAAAGGGCGAAAGAGGCAACATTGGCTGACAAGGGAAGTTAAGGATGGAATAAAACTAAAATAAAAGGTATATAACATAGCAAAGAGTAGCGGGAAGCCAGAGTATTATGTCACTTTCAAAGGACACCAGAAGGTAACAAAAAGGGCAATACGGAGCGAAAAGATGAAGTTCGAGGGTAAACTGGCCACGAAGATAAAGAAGGATAGTAAAAGCTTCTTTAGGTAAGTTAAGAGAAAAAAGATTAGTAAAGACAAATGTGGGTCCCTTGAAGGCAGAAACAGGTGAAATTATTATGGGAAACAAGGAAATGGAAGAAGAGTTGAACAGGTACTTTGGTTCTGTCTTCACTAAGGAAGACATAAACAATCTCCCAGATGTACTAGAGGACAGAGGATCTAGGGAGACAGAAGAACTGAAAGAAATTAGCATTAGGCGAGAAATAGTTTTGGGTGGACTGATGGGACTGAAGGTTGATAAATACCCAGGGCCTGATGGTCTGCATCCCAGGGTACTCATGGAGGTGGCTCTAGCAATCGTGGACACATTGGAGATCATTTTACAATGTTCTATATATTCTGGATCAGTTCCTGTGGATTGAACGGTAGCTAATGTCATCCCACTTTTCAAGAAAGGAGCGAGAGAGAAAAAGGGGAATTATAGACCAGTCAGCCTGACATCGGTGGTGAATTGCTGTAGTCAATTTTTAAAGAAGTAACAATGGCGCATTTGGATAGCAGTAAAAGGATTGGTCCAAGTCAGCATAGATTTATGAAGGGGAAATCATGCTTGACTAATCTTCTGGAATTATTTGAGGATGTGACAACTAAAATGGAGGAAGGGGAGCCAGTTGATGTAATGTATCTGGACATTCAGAAAGCCTTTGATAAGGTCCCACACAGGATATTAGTGGGTAAAATAGTAAGCTTAAACGAGAACTTACCAGTTTGAAGTTTGATCTGTATTTTATGAGGAGTTACGATGAGGGATTACGTGAAGAACCCACTCAGCATGCATGCGCGGCATACTTCAAAGCAGCGGTGTGGAATCACAGATAGACACAGTTATTGAAGTAAACATAGTAAAGACAAGGAGACATCAGTTTATGAATTTGACCCATATTATTGAGGGTGGGAGCGGAGGGCACGTAATCCCTCATCGTAACTCCTCATAAAATACAGATCAAACTTCAAACTGGTAAGTTCTCGTTTAATCTTACTATTTTACTTCGGAGTCACGTGAGTGACTACGTGAAGATTTCAAAGCTCTGTGATTTCAAACCGTGTAACAGTTATTACTACATCACTGCCGAAGTCTTTGAGGGAGGAAGTGTGTTATCGTAATCAACCAATGAATCTGTTATGAAAAACAAAACGGTATTTATTAACAATAACAACAAAAAAGAAAATTGCTCCCCCGGGCTTAAATTAAATATTTGCAGACTGTAAAATTGTTTCTGCATATAACACAGGTTTTGCCAACGGCTTGTGATAAAAAGTCCTGAATGTGGTTTCCCTTGCCCATCCTGCTGTAGCCAGGATGTGGTCCATCGGCACGTTCATTCTTTCCGCCGTTGACGTGGATGCTGCCCTGGTAGAGTGAGATTTATACAAGTTAGTGTCAATCCCGGCAGCTTTTAGCACCTGCTTGAGCCATCTCGAAATGGTTTGGCTCGTCACCCGACCATGAGGTTTTTTATGACTGACCCACAAGGCGTTTTCAATCCCTCGAATATTGTTAGTTGTGTCTATATAAGATAGTAGGTGGGTCATGACACATAACCGTGGTTCTGGTGGGTAAGGCCGGAATACCACGACTGGACTTGGCGTTCCTGGCCTGCTCTGTTTGATCAGTCCCTGGATCATAAACGAGATCTGGTCTGGAGCTGTAATCATGTTGTCCAGTCGTAACCGATGTAGAGACTGGACCCTCTGTGCGGATACAAGTGCCATTAACATGAGCGTTTTGAGTGTCAATTGTTCCAGGCTGAGGGATATGGCTGGGGGCCATCCCCTGAGGTAAGTCAGGACCTCACTGACATCCCATAAATGGGTGTACCTTGGTCTAGGGGGGTTGGTATTGTAAATGCCTTTCATTAATTTTACCACCAGTGGGTGAGATCCCATGGCCTGTTGTCCTGGTGCTAGTGTTAAGTAGGCAGACAGGGCACTTCTCGCTGTGTTGATGGCACTGTAGCTGAGTCCTTCTTCGTAGTGAAGTTTGGCCAGGAATTCCAGTACGTTGGTGACTGATGTATCCAGGCAGTACTTTTCCCATTTTTTGATATCGGTCAAGTACTGTTTTTTAGTGGATGTTCGGAGGGATGCTGACATGGTGTCGACAGTTTGTTCTGATAATCCCAGTCTCAGCAATGGTCTGTTCAGAATCTGCAACCCAGGAGTTTGATTTTTTCATGGCATGGGTGGCTTATGCCTGACACTGGGTGTTTTAATAATTCTGGGTCACTGGGTCACTGGGAAATGTCATCGGAGTTCCAACAACCATGTCATGGAGTATCGGGAACCATGTAGGCCAGTCGTAGGCCAGTCCAGTAGTAGGCCAGTCGGGTACTATCAAAATACCTGAAGCAGAGTCCATTTGTATTTTGCGTAGTACCCGACTAATGAGGCAGAAGGGAGGAAATGCATAGAAGAAGAAATTTCCCCAAACCAGCGCGAACGCATCTACCGCTGCTGCCTCAGGGTCTGGTTCCCAGGCGACATACATAGGTACCCGGCGATTTAGCCTTGATGCGAATAAATCGATATCTGGCATGCCATATTGCTTGACAATTTTTGCAAATATTTTGGGGTTACATCCATTCGATGTTGTCATTAAATTTACGTGACCTGGTGTCTGCCACTGTATTTAGCTTACCTGGTAGGTAAGTTGCTGATAGCCAAATATGTCTTTCGACACACCATTGCCAAATTGTGTTAACCAACTTGTCGCATGATAACGATTTTATGCCGCCCATATGGTTAATGTAGGCCACCACCGTAGTATTATCTATTTGTAACCGAACATGCAAGTGATGCATATTTGATGCATATGCTTTTAATCCATAGAAGGCATCCAACATCTCTAGATAATTTATGCCCAGTGTAAGTAGTAATGATGACTCAGGGTTAGTCCATCTACCACCTGTGCTGGATATGGCGTTAGTTGCTCCCCAGCCTTGAGCACTGGCATCTGTTTGGATAACTAGCGTAGGGTTAGTGATGATAATAGGGCTGAAACTATGCCAAACGTTTTTTTGCCCACCACTGTAGTTCTGATATTGCTTCAGTGGGTAACTTCATGACACGATCATAATGACCTGCATGTCGTTTTAGTGCCTGTACCTTTGCTCTTTGTAAATTTTGATAGTGCAAAGGTCCGAATTGCGTAGCCGGAAATGCTGCTACCATTTTCCCAATTACTCTTGCTACTTGTCGAATAGTTGGTCGTTCGTTGACCATTAGATTGTTGCATGATTATGCCAATGCAACTGTTTTGTCTCTTGGCAAAGTTACAGTCATATGGACTGAATTAATTGTGAAGCCCAAGTAGTCCATAGTTGTGGATGGCTTCAACTTAGATTTATCTGGATGTAAGACAAATCCCAAGGTTTCGAACAACTGTTTGGTAGCTGATACAGCTGACATAGTCAATTCCATGGTTTTGCCTACTATTAAGATATCATCAAGATATGCCATGACAATATGTTTTTGTCTTCTTAATATTGCCAAGGCTGGTTTTAGTATCTTGGTGAATAATCTTGGGGCTGATGTTAAACCATTGGGTAACGCTTTAAACTGCCATTATTGCCCCATCCAGGTAAACTTCAGGTATCTGCGATGATCCTTGTGAATAGGTACTGAATAGTAAGCATCTTTAAGATCAATGCTTGCCATGTAGTAACCTTTGGAAATTAGTTGTTTGGCAGTAACAAACGTTTCCATTTTGAAATGTATATACTTAACAAACATATTTAGTGATGTTAAGTCAATGATGATGCGACATCCACCATCATTTTTGGTTTTAGTGAATATATTTGATACGAAATTCCAAGGGTTCATGTTTTATTTTTTCAATGATACCCTTTGTAATTAGTCTCATCAGTGATGGCTGACGTCAGGAGCCTGAGGATCCGCTGCACTTTTAGCTCGTGGTGTCGGATGTTTGCCCCAACGTGCCCCCAGATTTGGCTGTTCACAGCTGGCACTTTGAGGGACTCACAGTTCACAGGCGCTGTATATGTTTCTAAAGCATCATTGACCACCTGCTCCTGTAGAGCCCTGTTGGAGAGGTGGTTGATGCTGGCCGCTAGTTTGGCTTCTAACGGTCTTCCTGCATGTGGGGTTGCCACATAGCGGTCCACTACACCAAGCAGCTCTTCCTGTTCCTGCACCCCTTGCATACTCCCGAGATCTTCAGCCATCATCCCCTCTTCTTGACCAGCCCAGTCCTGGTCACCAAAGCTATGGACAGTGCACAAGGCACTATGGAGGGAGTGCCTGACCTCCCTCTGTGAGAGCGCCCCTCCTGGGGTGCACCTCGCTGGAGCACCTGCTCCAGGAGCCGCTCCACGCAGCTCAGGCGGCTGTCTCTCCCCCGCTCGGGTGGAGAGACGTCCCCGTCCGACGTGTCGGAAACCACCGGCCGGACGCTTTTCCTGGTAGCTTTACCTCCAGCCCGCTGCTCAGGCGCTAGCGGGGCTGGGCTCGGCACGGTGTCGGGGATAGCGGAGCGCTCGGTTAGCATTCCTACCGCCTGTTGCTGCCCCCCCCGATGGAACGCTCCTCTGGTGGAGTCGAACGGGGGACAGATTTCTTTGAGAGCCTTGTCTTTGGCGTACTCATTCTGAAAGAGAAATCAGACGGCTCTTCTTTGGTAAGTAAAGCCGACCTCAGTTCACTTACCTGACGGTCCGTCTTTTAAATTGCAGCGGGAGCGCCTGACTCCCGCAGTAGCCGCTTGTTGCACTGCTGGCGTAATGCCGCTCATGCGTGCTGAGCGGGTTCTTCACGTAGTCACTCACGTGACTCCGAAGTAAAATTAGAGCACATGGTATTGGGGGTAGGGTACTGACATGGGTAGAGAATTGGTTAGCAGACAGGAAACAAAGAGTGGGGATGAACAGTTCCATGTGAGAATGGCAGGCAGTGGAGAGTGGAGTGCCGCAAGGCTCGGTGTTGGGGCTGCAACTATTTACAATATATATTAATGATTTAGATGATGGAATTAAAAGTAACACTAGCAAATTTGCAGATGACACAAAGCTGGGTGGCAGTGTGGACTACAAAGAGGATGCTAGGAGGTTGCAGGGTGACTTGGACAGGTTGAGTGAGTGGGCAGATGCATGGCAGATGCAGTATAATGTAGATAAATGTGAGGTTATCCACTTTGGCGGCAAGAACAAGGAGGCAGATTATTATCTCAATGGTGTCAGATTAGGAAAAAGGTAGTGCAACGCGACCTAGGTGTCCTTGTACACCAGTCACTGAAAGCAAACATGCAGGTACAGCAGGCAGTGAAGAACGCTAATGGCATGTTGGCCTTCATAACGAGAAGATTTAAGTATTGGAGTAAAGAGGTCCTTCTGCAGTTGTACAGGGCCCTGGTGAGACCACATCTGGAGTATTGTGTGCAGTTTTGGTCTCCTAATTTGAGGAAGGACATCCATGCTATTGAGGCAGTGCATCTTAGGTTCATGAGGTTAATCCCCGGGATGGCTGGACTGTCATATGAGGAAAGATTGGAAAGACTGGGCTTGCATTCACTGGATTTTAGATGGATGGGAGGGTATCTTATAGAAACATATACAATCATAAAAGGCTGGACAAGCTAGATTCAGGAAAAACATTCCAAATATTGAGGGAGTCCAGAACCAGGGACCACAGTCTAAGAATAAAGGGGAGGCCATTTAAAACTGAGATGAGAAAAAACGTTTTCACCCAGAGAGTTGTGAATTTGTGGAATTCTCTGCTATAGTAGGCAGTAGAGGCCAATTAGGGGCTGTCCCACTTGGGCGACCTAATTGGCGAGTTTAGGAGAGTTTAGGAGAGTTTGAAAATATGTCATGTAGAAGACCTCCTTTCACTATGTTGAAGACTAGCTTCGACTAGCTACGACTAGTAATGACTAACTTTGGGAAAATTGGACACCAAATAGTGGAGAGTGAAGATGACCTCCTTCGATTTCCTTCGACCTCCCTTCGACCTCGCTTCGACTATGATGAAGACTATCTACAACTACCTTCGACTACCCTCGATTACCTACGACTAACATGCCGAACTACTACGGCCTACAACGACTAAAACTACGAGTAAAAATAGTATTGATTTTTTCCATGGCGACCTTTTTTTACTCGTGGGCATTTTTCAACATGTTGAAAAATACGCCGCGACCTAGCTGAGGCCTCGAGTGCATGGGGACGACTCTCGAGCATGAAGGAGAGTCACAAATACCTCCTACAACCTCGTGTCGACCATGTTGTGAGTATGAGTCGAGGGCAAACTCGCCAGAACTCGCGGATTAGGTCGCCAAAGTGGGACAGCCCCTTAACTCTCCTTCATGCTCGAGAGTAGTTCCCGTGTACTCGAGGCCTCAACTAGGTCGCGCCGTTTTTTTCAACATGCTGATAAATGCCCGCGATTTAAAAAAGGTCGCCATGGAAATAATCGATACTTTTTTACTCGTAGGTTTAGTCGAGGTAGGTCATAGTAGGTCGTAATGCTATCCTAGTTAATCGAAGGCAATCAAAGCTAATTGGAGGTAGTCGAAGGTAAAGCTCGTTGAGAAAAAAAAGGTAAGTAAACCGACCCGTAATGTTAAATGCCCGCTAAACTTTATTAAAAGTTGTCTGGCTTCTTAAAAGTGTCTCCACTCCTTATTCCCCCCTTCTCCCCCCTTCTCCCCCCCTCTCTCCCCCTCTATCACCTTCTCTACCCCCCCCCCCCCCGTGCTCTCTAAAGGACTTACTGTTACTGTGCCAGCCGACTTTAAGGGCCTGACCCACTTTCCCGAGTTATTCACGAATTTTCCTGAGTTTTTAAACTCGCAGAATGTTCGTAACGAGTCCATAGGAGGCCTTAGGAGTCTGTGGATATATCGTACCAGCTCGTTATGCCAGCCGTATGTACTCGGGGCATCAGGTAAGTCAGAACGTTTTTTCAGCATGATGAAAAATGTCCATGAGTAAATAAAATAGCCCCAAGTACCTACGACTGGCATAACGAGCCGCTACGATATATCCAGAGACTCCTAAGGCCTCCTACGGACTCGTTACGAACATTCTGAGAGTTTGAAAACTCGGGAGAATTCGTGAATAACTCAGGAGAATTTGTGAATAACTCGGGAAAGTGGGACAGGCCCTTTACCGTTACTGTGCCAGCCGTCTTTTACCTTCCTTTTCATTGCAGGTGTGAATTTCAGACAGCGCTTCCCCGCTTTCCCTGGCCCCTGCCTTTACGATGTGTGTGTGTGTGTGTGTGTGTGTGTGTGTGTGTGTGTGTGTGTGTGTGTGTGTGTGTGTGTGTGTGTGTGTGTGTGTGTGTGTGTGTGTGTGCAGACGGTCGATCCGGCTCGCGGTTTCATCGCTGACGGTCGATCCAGCTCAAGGTTTTTTAGGCGAGTGCCCTCGAGCTTGAAGGTCGAAGACAGTCGCTGAAAAGCCGCGTTAGTGGGACAGGCCCCTTAGATAGAGCTCTAGGGGCTAGCGGAATCAAGGGATATGGGGAGAAGGCAGGCATGGGTTACTGATTGTGGATGATCAGCCATGATCACAATGAATGCGGTTGCAGGCTCGAAGGGCCAAATGGCCTCCTCCTGCACCTATTTACTATGTAAAACAAACATTACTGCCATCGTCCTTTAAATTAACGTTAAGGGCAAAACACAAGATCCACCATCTACTGTCAAAGGTATTGCGAACCTAAGATCTAAATGCAATCATTATTTAACTAAATCACTTATTTTCAGTAAAGACAGCTGTTCAAAAACAATGTTGAACTAAAAAAATGAAACACGGTTTGCTTCCATGCAACAGGATATCACTACAAACTGAAACCCAAGTTTCAGTGGTGTTTAACCTGGTTCTGTGAACACACAATGGCTCTTAAAGAGCCCAAATTTGCACTTCCCTCAACAATCGACCCACGACACAGCTTTCTGTGGATTCTAACCAGTGGCCCAATGAAAGCATCCCAGCTACTTAGTTATCTCTCACGGTGACTATACTGCATCGTATTTAACCGTTTAACCATTCCTACTTAAAATAAAACTTTTGGTGTAACATTGCATCGTAGGTAACTTCCAGCGCACGATCCCACAATATCAACTCCCTCTCGCCAACCTCAATGTTTAGACGTGTTACTTTAAAAAAAAAGAGAAAATAAAGAAATCGAACAGGGTAAAAAGACGAATGTAGCTTAAGATCGTCATTATTGTAAATAGAGAGAGGTGGGTGAGGGAGTGGTTGGGGTGGGATGAACCTCGTTATATTGTTAAATACAAGCCTGGGCGACAAAGTGTTTCCGGACTTCATTCTCTGGCTCTCCATGCGAAAGGGTTGTGTTCTTCATGGGGAGGTAGGTTCCAGAATTTTTTTTTTCTAAATAGAAATATTCAACAGGTAAGACAGCATCGATGGACAGAGAAAGCCAATCTCCCTTCTACATCGCCAGCAGGACTCTGAACCGTGATTCATTAATACATGATTACAATCGAGCCATTTGAGGTGTACAGGTACAATACAATACCGTTTATTGTCATTTGAACCTCAAATGAGGTTCAAACGAAATTTGGTTTCTGCAGTCATACAACAAGAAAAGAACCAAGACACACACCAACACAATTTATACAAACATCCATCACAGTGAGGAGGAGATTCACTGTGATGGAAGGCAAAGTCTTGTCACTCCCCTGCTCTCCATTCTTTCCAGATGTCAAAGCCCCCGGCGGGCGATGGTAAGTCCCACGGCCATTAAGGCCGCGCCAGGCGATGTAAGGCCCTGCCCGGGTCTTGATGTTGGAGCCCCTGGCGGGTGCTGGCAAGTCCCACGGCCGTTAAGTTGCGCTGGGCGATGTAAGGCTCCGCTCCGGGTCATTTTCAACTCCGCAATTCGGGCGGGAGATGCCACCGTCCACCGGGCCTGTGGCTGGAGCCTCCGAAGCTCCGAAGTCGGGTCGCAGCTGCAAGCCACCACAGCTCCCCACGCTCCGAGGCCGGCCAGCCCCACGATGGTGAGTCCGCAGGCTCCACGACTGGAACCCCAAGGTCGCTCCGGCTGGAAGCCACTCCACGGTGCTCGGCCCCAATGACAACGGAGACCCGACAGGGAAAAGGTCGTGTCACCCGTACAGGGAAAAGATTTAAAAGTTCCCCCCGCCCCCCACACATACACTGTCAAAAACAACAAATAAACACTACAAACTATACACTCTACGGGACAAAAAATTACAAAAAAGACAGACGGACTGCAGAGGCCGCTGCAACATCGGTCACGCCACCAGACAAATAATAAGGCAATAACGTTTAGTGTAAAATAAAGCCTATAAAGTCCATTCATGGATAATCCGAGCATCCCCAATGAGGTAGATAGTCATTCAGGACTGCTCACTAGTAGCGGTCGCATGGTTCACTTGCCTGATAACAGCTGGGAAAAACTGTCCCTGAACCTGGAGGTGTGTGTGTTCACACATTTATACCTTTTGCCCGATGGGAGAGGGGAGAAGAGGGAATGGCCAGGATGCAATTCGCCCTTGATTATGCTGCTGGCCCTGCCGAGGCAGCGTGAGGCATAAATGGAGTCAATGGTTGGTTTGTATGATGGTCTGGGCTGCATTGACAATTCACTGCATTCACTTCTTACTCTTCTGCTCACTGCTCTCCTCCCAGACACAAAAAGGGCAGGGTTCCTCTCGTTCTCATCTTCTACCCTACTATCCTCTGCAATTTCTACCAGGTTCAGTGAAATTGTATTATTAGTTACATCTTTCTCTGTTCCCCTCCCTCATCCCCCTTCAGCATTCAAAAAGGACCATTCCCTCTCTACGCAATGGTCTGCTCTTTCATTCTACTACACACTTCCTTTCTCACCCCCCTTTTCACAGAAGAATCATCACTGTACTGTACTTGCCTTTGACCTTTTCCCTTCCCTCAAGAACCCAGAAAGTCCCTCCAGGTGAAGCAGCAATTTAATTTAATTTTGTTCCACTCAAGTATTGCATCTGGTGCTCACAATATTGTCTCACCTACATTGGGAAAAGCAAGCATATTTTAGGTGACCACTGTGCAGAACACCCCAGTTTAATCAAGACCTTCCTCGATATTTTTACCCTTCTTCATGGTCTGGATTGAACTGAGGTATTCTGCAAAGTGGTCACCTAAAATATGTTTGCTTTTCCCAATGTAGATGAGACAATATTGTGAGCAGAGCAGTAAAACAATTAATGTTATAGGTGAGTAACCTTATATCAGATCAAATATAATCTCAAGGGAAAGCATTTCATCTCTGATCTCATAGTTCTGATATAAGGTTACTCACCTATAACATTAACTGTTTTACTGCTCTTCTGAGTGGTCCCAACATCTGAAAGTCTTCACCCAAAACATCACCCATTCCTTCTCTCCAGAGCTGCTGCTTGGCCCGCTGAGTTACTCCAGCTTTTTGTGTCCACCTTCGGTTTAAACCAGCATCTGCAGTTTCTTCTTATCCAACATTTCAAACTTCCCCAAACCTCTCATCTGCCTTCTTCTTATAGTCCCAGCAATGTTTTTTCTTCTCTCTCTATATCTTCCTCTTTTACATTTCTTCAGGTGGATTAGGCCTCAGTTACAAACATCCAGTTTGCTTTCTAGATGGCACCAACACCTTTTGTGTCACCAGGAAAATGCTAGTCATAGTCATACAGCACAAAAACAGGTCAAATCATAGATGCTGAGCAAAATGCCTCATCTCAGTTAATCCCATTTTCCCGTATTTTGCTTATATTCCTTTCTTATTCATCTACTTGTCCAAGTGTCTGTTAAATGTCATTATTGTGCCTGCTTGAGCTACCTGCTCTGGCACCTTGTCCCATATACCCATCACCATCTTTGTGATCAAGTTGTCCCTCAAGTCCCCATTAAATCTTTTCCTCTCACCTTAAATCTTCTGGTTCTAGTTTCCCATACTCTGGTTAAAAGACTTCATTTATCTCATCTATTGCCCTCTTGATTGTATACTCCTCTATTTAGATGCCTTCTCAGCATCCTTCACTCCAAGGAATAAATTCCTAGCCTGCCAACCTTTCCCTTTAGCTCGGGCCTTCAAGTTGTGGCAATATCTTCTTAAATCCTCTCTGCACTTTCTAGTTTGGTCTCCAAAGTGTCACTGACATTGTCTCAAATCTCTCTACTAATTACAATGCACTTGGATTCTCACTCTTCCAGTTCTGATCAAGTTTTTGACGATATATTTACTCTGCCCCTCTCGCTACAGATACTGTGCACCTTCTCATTTTGTTCCTTTATCTCAGATTTTGATAATCTGTACCATTTCTACTTTTCAAATACCTGGAATCACCTGACTATCCTGTCCGGACAACAACTTCTCCCTCAATGTCACCAAGACAAAAGAGACAGTTGCTGATTTCAGAAAGCTTAGTGGAGTACATGTCTCAAACAGCATCAATGGTGCAGAAATTGAAATGGTTGAGAGCTACAAGTTCCTCGGTGTAAATATTACCAATTATCTATTTTGGACCAACCACATTGCAGCTATGCCAAAGCAGCACACTGACTCCTCTACTTCCTTAGGAGACTAAGGAAATTTGGCATGACTTCAATAACTTTGACCAACTTCTACAGATGCAACATAGAAATTACAGAGATGTAGCCCAGTCCATCACACAGACTAGACTCCCCATCATTGACTCCATCTACACTTCACGCTACCTCAGGAAAGCAGCCAACGATTCTCCCATAAGTTAGGGTGCTGTCCCAATCTTCCAATCTACCTCATTGCAGACATTGGACTTATTGTCGGGAACTTTAATGTTACAATGCTGAAAGCTTTATTTTGCACTGGTATTTTTTCTTTGCTCTACCTGCTGGCTTAATTATATTATGTACAGTGTTATCTGATTGAATTGGGTAGCATGCAAAAAAAAGCAGTTCACTATATCACAGTGTACATGACAATAATAAACCAATACCGATACCAACTTAGAAATCCTGAGTTCCAATTCATATTATTTTATATCAACTAAGAAACCACTTCACATTGTTGGTATTCCAAGCTTATAAAAATAAGGCGAGGTACTGTTTGTTCCAAAGGTTCATGTCACCAATTTACTCCAGATGGCAGTTCTATTCCAACTAACATAAAACCTAAGGCACACAAAAATGCTGGAGAAACTCAGCGGGTGCAGCAGCATCTATGGAGCGAAGGAAATAGGCAACTTTTCGGGCCGAAACCCTTCTTCAAACTCCATAGATGCTGCTGCACCCGCTGAGTTTCTCCAGCATTTTTGTGTACCTTCGATTTTCCAGCATCTGCAGTTCCTTCTTAAATTCTTTAAAATAAAACCTATATGGTATATGGTATGGGCACCACTCTCAGATGTGCTAGATTTAGAGATAGGGATAGGGCTGACACTCATTTCAGCTAGATTCAGACATGACTGCAGAGATAAAACAGGTAATGTTTTGTGAAAGTTCATAATCTTAGCCACATCAAACAAGTTATTATATTTGCACAGTCATAGTCATACAGCACAGAAACAGGCCCTTCAGTCGAACTCGTCCATGCTGACCAAGATGCCCCACCTAGGCTAGTCCCGTTTATCTGCATTTGTCCATAACTAATTGGACAAAAGATACAGAGTATTCACAAGCACTCAATTCCATGACTTGTGCAAAGGATTGATTTCAAATGCCCAGAAATCCAGGAAATAATTTAACAACATTAAATTGGAAAGTGGAATTATAGTTTGAGTAAATGTGAAATCCAGTGTCAAAGCCCACTTATGTGGAGGTTTCGCTATTAACTTTGAAGGTTATGTGTAAGACAATTAAACCAATGTGTAGAGGAGGCACAATAGTTAGGATTTTCAAAATGAGGCAACATGGCTCAAGTTTGGACAATGATTTAAATGTAATCCTTGCCCTCAGTTATAGGGAAGTTAGAGCTGTCAGCTTCATCTTCCACCACCAATGCTAGGTCTGAAAAATCAATTGTCTCATATTTAACAGCTATCCATACAACTCCTTCTGAGCACGCCACGGTATCTCAAATACCCATGATCTCTTCCCCACAACCTTCCCCTTACCCATCCCCATCTTTGATTCTCTTTTCCACTGATCTCTCTTCCTTTGCAATCTTATTCTCCCACAATCTCCTTTTCTTATGCATTCTGAGTCTCTATGTTGCCTAAATATAAGGGAATTCACAATTATCCGCACTCTTACACTTTCACTTTTTTATTTTATATTTCATTAAAAACATTTATAATTGTCTAATATCGTGAACAAGAAATCTGAAACACCACAAGCTACAAGAGTACCAGGCAATGACTATCTTCAACAAAAGCAGATCTTACCATCTTTGATTAACACTCAATAGCATTATCGTTGAAAATGCCCCACACCGTCAACAATGTGAGGGATCACCATTGAATAGCAACTGATCTCTTAAGTACAGGAACTACACAGAGGAGAAAATATTCTGGGGTGAACAATTCACCTCTTCTCACAGCCTATCCACCACCCACCATGGGTAGGATAGAATACTGCCCAGCTACCCCTGATTAAGTTCAACAACATTCAAGAAGCCTTATACACATTCATCATACATCATCTTACGCATTCATACCCTTGCCATCTGATATCTAGCATTAACATGACGCAGTGCCAAAACCTTCCAAAGCCTCCTTGACAACAATGCCCAAACCAAGAAAATTACAGCCTAGAAGGACAAGTGCAGTTAACAGATGCCAAATTCCCCTTCAACACGGATATCATCCTGTCTTGTACATTTATTGCAGTGTTTTCACCGTCACTGGGCAAAATCCTATTTTTAGACATGAATAATGAATGCTGGCCTTGTCTGCAATGCCTTGCATGATTAGGAAAAATATATAACTATGGAGCTTAAAAATTGAATATTCTGATAATCATGACATTGAATGGAGCACATATAAAGCTAATAAAATATGTGCCTGTACTAAAAGTATTGTGTGTACAATTCCACATTTTTATGTGCTATGCAGTTTAATTCTACTTTAAACCAGAATTCTAAACGTAGTTAGGCTTTCTCTATATGCACCACATTCTTCAGAAAATTCAAATTTGCTTCTTTGTATGCATGAAGCACATTTTTGCAGAGGTGGCTCAGCATACAAAGTGGCAATAATTAATGTGGGATCATGATTGATGCCACTTTCACATTCTTATACTGCTAATATGCTCTCAGCAAATGTTATGGGCTCTGAAAGTAGGCGAGAGCTTTATCCACAGGTACTTACAGGGCCTGAGCTGACTCGAGTTGGTGCCAGAAAGTCTGGCAGAGAAGACTTCAGCTGGGTGTGTTGTTCCTCATTAAGGTGAGTTCCTGTTTTCCGAGCTCCACTGTCGACAAGCCGGTACAGCAGTTTGCATCCCAAACCACAGGTACTTTTCCTGCCCATCCCTCTCTCTTTCAACATCCCACACTACCTAATGTTCCCTGCGGCTGCCTTCTGTTGATTCCACAGCTCCCCAAATCTATCACTGAGTTTCAACCTCTCCACATTTTATCCAGGTTTTTTTCCAAAGCTACCTTCGTCCAACCTTCTTTCTGACCCTTTCATCACCAAATGCCAATTCTGGTTCAACTCACCTCTCTCTTGCTCATTTCCTCACTCTCTCCTTAAGATTTTCTTCCCAAACTCTTAGTCTTCTTTCTAACTTAATGGCTACCGCCCTGCCTCACCCTACCTTCTCGTTAGACCCTTCTCACATCTCCTTATAACTCCCATTTCATCTCCTCCACCCTGCCTCCCACAAATATCACTCCTGCCACTTTGACATCCTCTTTCACCATTTCTTACCCTCCACCCTAGGCTTTGCCTCAGCTCCTGGTCTTTGTTTTGCCCAGTCTGAAATTCTCCCCAGAATCTTAATTCTTACTGGGAATAAATATTTTCCCCCTCACACAGTGCATTCTCTGACTCTTTGGTCTTATAGGCAATAAATTATGCTCTTATCGTTGATGTCAAAGGTCGTGAAAACGAACAACAAAAAAAAGATGCAGTTCTTTCTGATCCTTTGATCACCACCCTCTAATTCTGGTTCACCCTCTGAAACTCTAGTTCACACAAAATTCTACTGTTCACATTTTGACCCTTTGATTCAATTGGATCATAATCTCATCCTTGCTTACTTGGTATTTTTCTCTAACCTACCTCTTAAATTATCTTTTTCTATCTTTTTCTATATTTTTAACTAGCAACTTCATTAATTTAGCAACGTCTCTTCAGTACTCAATTTGGGATCATGCTTTCATGTACCTAGGTCCCTAGCTCTGGAATCCCCTTCCTATATCTTTGCACTTTCCTACTCCTCATTTAGGACCCTCTTCAAGGTTCATATCTCTGATTAATTACTTGGTAACTATCTTTATTTCTCCTTCCTTCACTGCCCTTATTCCTCCATAAGGCAAAATGAGAAGTATTTAGTGCCATTTAACTTGCCATGTACAGTAAGAGGAAGGTTTATGTTCATGTCATCTTTGTCTACAGTACCTCTACTAGTGTATCTCCTCCTGAAATCAATTACGATCATAGAAACATAGAAACAGAAAAGAGATACAGGAGTAGGTCATTCGGCACTTCGGGCCAGCACCGCCATTCAATATGATCATGGCTGATCATCCAAAATCAGTACTCCGTGTTGTATCATCTGAAGGATTCAAAATGTTATCTTGTACCAGGTCATTACATTCATAAAAAATATTTGTTGATAACTTTCAGTAATGTTGCAAGTTATTTTGTGTTTAGGTTGCATATTATCTGAATGGTGGCCGATTAGGAAAAGGGGAGATGCAACGAGACCTGGGTGTCATGGTACACCAGTCATTGAAAGTAGGCATGCAGGTGCAGCAGGCAGTGAAGAAAGCGAATGGTATGTTAGCCTTCATAGCAAAAGGATTTGAGTATAGGAGCAGGGAGGTTCTACTGCAGTTGCACAGGGTCTTGGTGAGACCACACCTGGAGTATTGCGTACAGTTTTGGTCTCCTAATCTGAGGAAAGACATTCTTGCCATAGAGGGAGTACAGAGAAGGTTCACCAGACTGATTCCAGGGATGTCAGGACTTTCATATGAAGAAAGACTGGATAGACTCGACTTGTACTCGCTAGAATTTAGAAGATTGAGGGGGGATCTTATAGAAACTTACAAAATTCTTAAGGGGTTGGACAAGCTAGATGCAGGAAGATTGTTCCCGATGTTGGGGAAGTCCAGAACAAGGGGTCACAGTTTAAGAATAAGGGGGAAATCTTTTAGGACCGAGATGAGAAAAACATTTTTCACACAGAGAGTGGTGAATCTCTGGAATTCTCTGCCACAGAGGGTAGTTGAGGCCAGTTCATTGGCTATATTTAAGAGGGAGTTAGATGTGGCCCTTGTGGCTAAAGGGATCAGGGGGTATGGAGAGAAGGCAGGTACAGGATACTGAGTTGGATGATCAGCCATGATCATATTGAATGGCGGTGCAGGCTCGAAGGGCCAAATGGCCTACTCCTGCACCTATTTTCTATGTTTCTATGTTTCATTATCCACTGTCATTAGAAATATTAGTATTTGGGCAAGAGTGAAATCAAGGGCTATGGAGATCAGGCAGGAAAGTGAATATGAGGCTGGTGATAAGATTGGCCATAATCTTTGTATGGTAGAGATAGTGATGTTTGACATGCATCTGGATCTCTTTGTTCTGTTCACACGTGCTTACTTCATCTAAATTTTTTTTTGTTCTATCATGATAGTGATAACCTAATTTCTTTACTTTTGTAATTTTCACTGTTACTAAAGCCATAGTCTTTGCAATATGCTTTGCCACAATCATTGATAGTGTTTTTTAGTTTAGAGATACAGCGCGGAAACAGGCCCTTCGGCTTGCTGAGTCCATACCGACCAGCGATCCCCACACATTAACGCTGTCCTACACACACTAGGGCCATTTTTACACTTATACCAATCCAATTAACCTGTACATCATTGGAGTGTGGGAGGAAACCGAAGATCTCAGAGAAAACCCACAGGGTCACTGGGAGAATGTACAAACTCCGTGCAGACAGCACCCGTAGTCGGGATCAACCCGTGTCTCTGGCACTGCAAGCCCTGTAAGGCAGCAACTCTATAGCTGCGCCACCGTGCAGTAGAGGATACCAGTAACCCAATTTCTCTGTTCCCGTATCCCCCATAAAATTGTTTCATTTAATTTATGTTGACTCATTTTTGCTATCAAAATATATTATCTTGTTATGTTTCTTTGCATTCAATTTAATCCAAAATGCATGTTTCATTCTTACCAATCTATCTCATCCTAAAATCAATTACTATCCTCATTATTGACTGCATTTCCAAGTTTATATCATCTGCATACTTTGAAATTATGATCCATGTATCTAAGTGCAAGTCATTAATATATTTAAAAAAAATTATACCAACTCTGGAGGAACTCTACAACATCAATCTTTCCTACATTCCATTCTGTATTATGAACACTGGTTAGGTTGGCTTGACCCAAAAAGTCACCTATCCATGTTCACCAAAGATGCTGCGACCCATTGAGTTGCTACAGTCCTGTGCCTTTTTTGGTAAACCAACATCTGCAGTTCCTTGTGTCTTCATTGTAGTTGGACTGTTGTATTCATTTCTGGACACCACTCTTTAGGAAGGAGTTAACACCCCAAAGAATGCATATTCCAGAGTTGTTTGGAGAGTACTAAGGAGAAGGTTGGAGAAAGGCAGAAAAAAAACAATAACTAGAAGACATGCCAGATTTTAAGTAATAGTCTAAAGTACCAGAGCCAACGTAAAGGAGTAATTTCTTCACAGTCACTTGTGTAATTAGGAATGCACTGTGAAAAGGTCTGATGGAAGCAAATTCAATAATGACATTAAAGGAAATTTATAAAAACCTCAAGGGAAAGCAAAGGTCAAAAGTGAAAGAAGAGGAGAATGTGAGCCAAAAGATGGTGTTACCTAAGATATCAGCTCAATGAACCAATTGATCTTCCTCTGTGCAATATCAATACCTGGTTTTATGAGTAAGGATGACGTGGTAGCATAGATAGAATAACTACTGACTCACAGCTCCAGTGACTTGGGTTCAATCCTGATCTCCAGTGCTGTCTGTGTGGAGTCTACATCTTCTCCCTGTGACCACAAGAGTTTTGCCAGGTGCTTTCGTTTTTACCCGCATCCAAAAGACATATTGGCCGATAGGTTATCTATCCACTGTAGATTTTCCCTAGTGTATGAGTGGCAGAAAAAGGCCCGAGATAAAAGGAATGTGGGAAGAATAGGTTACAAGGAAAATTAATGGAAGAATAGGATTGCTCTGTGAGTTGACATAGATTTGATGGGCTGAAGTGGCTTTTTTTTTAATGTCATATTGATTTTGAAGTTATGATTTATAGTTTGAGGCTGATGGTGCTCTAATGATTTGATTCAATTACATTAGGTGTGGCTTTGGGGATGACATCAGTTTTGGCAGTGACCACACTGACACTTGTATGTGAACTCAAATGATTTATTTTATTTACAGTGGTAAAAAAGTCTAGGACCGCATGGGGGTGCTGCCCCTTGCCATCAGAGCGTATGTGTAATGATGCTGATGATCTCAGGGTTGTCCAGCAGCTCAGTTCTGGTCTTCAAAGGGGTGGCGATCTTCCTGCCGTTCACCATTGCCTCAAGAAGAGGTGCTGATGGTACAGGTTTCTTCCCAGCAGCTCAGCTTCAAGCTTGAAGAGGCAACACTAGCTGTCTCTGGATTGCTCTGGCAGCCAATCTTTACCTGTGTGTGGGCAAGAAGGGGTTCTGGCATCTCAGGCTTGCCCCGGCCACGCAGTCTTAGCCTCAGGTAGGGACAATGGCTGTTTAAGGCTTCTTCCCAGCAGCCCAGTCATGACCACCAGTGGCACTTGTACAATACAATACAATACAATACAATTTATTGTCATTTGAGCCTCAGTGAGGCTCAAACGAAATTCTGTTTCCACAGCCATACAAACAAAGACAATTCCTAGACATACACACAATTTAGTTCACACAAACATCCATCACAGTGGACCCACTGTGATGGAAGGCAAAGTCTTTTCACTCCCCTGTTCTCCATGACTCTCCCGATGTCGAAGCCCCAGGCGGGCGATGATAAGTCCCACGGCCATTTTAGGCCGTGCCGGGCGATTTACGGCCCCGCTCCCGGTCTAGAAGTCTCGAAGTTGGAGCCCCCGGCAGGTGCTGTAATGTCCCACGCCATGAAGCCGTGCCGGGCGATGTATGACCCCGCTCCAGGTCATTCCAACCCCGCGACACGGGCTGGAGAAGTCGCGTTGCGGGAGCTCCAGGAAGCGGTCTCTCTCTCCCCCCGGACCCGTGAGCTCCCGATGTCCCAGTCCACCGGACCTGCGGCTGCGTTGCTGGAGCCTCCGAGCCCCAGGAGTCGAGTCGCAGCAGCGAGTCACCACCGCTCCCCACGCTCCGAGGCCGGCCAGCCCCACGATGGTGAGTAGTCCGCAGCTCCGCAGTCTCCCGAGCCCCCAGGTCGTTCAGGTTGGAGGCCGCTCCACGGTGCTAGGCCCCAACGACAACGGAGACCCGACAGGGAAAAGGTCGGGTCTCCCAGACAGGGAAGAGATTTCAAACAGTTTCCCCCTCCCCCCCCCCCCCCCCCCCACATATACACATTTAAAACCAGTATTAAAAAACACCAACACTACATTTAACTAGACAAAAAATAAAAAAAAGACAGACAGGCTGTAGGGGCCGCTGCAATGGGTGAGTCGCGCCGCTTATAATGGTCTTGGGAGTGGCTCCGTGGCTCTCGAACCTGTAACAGAGAAAACCAGCTAACATGGAATCAGTCCCTCTCCCTGGCCAGAATGCCTGGGTTTATAGGGAGTAGGCTGTTGAGATTCAGATGGTCAACCCCTATCAACTAATTGGACCCAGCTATTCAAAAATGATGCTGGGGGATTGGCCTCTCCTGGCCTTTCAGCTAATGATAGGGATCAGAGTAGCATCTAAGGGTGAGACCACTGTCACATAGGTTTAGATTTATTATTATCATGCGTTCCAAGGAACAATGAAAAGCCTTGTTTTGCATGGTCTCCAATCAAATCTGATAATATTATACATAAATACAATCAAGTCACACTCGTACAATAGGAAGAACAAAGGGAAAGATATGGAGTGCAGAATATTATAGTGTAACAGTTCCAGGGCCAAAGTATAATGTCCGCTATCAGGTAGAGGAGAATCAACTGTACCATTGCTTATGGAAGGATCATTCAGATGCCTGATAAAAGAGGGGAAGAAGTTGTTCCTGAATCTGATGGTGTGCACTTTCAAGTTGCTGCATCTTTTACCCGACGGGAGTAAGGAGAAGAAGGATTAACCAGGGTGAGAAAGCTCTTTGATTATGTTGGCTACTTTTCCGAGGCAGTCTGAAATGTAGATGGAGTCAATGGGAGGTAGTCTGTTCTGTTCTTTGGACTGAGCAACATCCACAACTCCATGCAACTTCATGTGGGCTTGGGCAGGACTGTTTCCAAACAAAGTTGACAGAATGTTTTCTATGGTGCATCTGTGGAGGTTTCTAAGAGTCTTTGGAGACATGCCAAATGTTCTCAGTCTCTCGAGGAAGTAGAGGCATTGGTGTGATTTCTAGGTTGTTGTTTCAACACCGTTAGTCCATGACAGATCATTGACAATATTTATGCCAAGGAACATGAAGCTCTCAACCATTTCCACTCAGCACCATTGATGCTGATTGGAACAAGTACTCCATCATGCTTTCTGAAGTTCAATACATCTTCATGGTGCATGCATCAGGAAGGCCTGAAGTATTGTCAAGGTTGCCTGTCACCCATGCCATTTCCTTTCCTCTCTTAGTTTATTGTCATATATACCAGGGTGCAATGAAATTCCTTGTTCACATGAAGCTCACAGAATAAACAGTATACAAAATGTAATGAAAAATACAACAATAAATACAATGATGAGTGCAAAGCAGCAGAATGGTGTAAGATTGTCATGCAATATCCAAGCAGGCGAATCCATGAAGGCCAATCCACTGGATGTTTTCAAGAGAGAGTTAGATATAGCCGCTTAGGGCTAACGAAATCAAGGGATATGGGGAGAAAGCAGGAACAGGGTACTGATTTTGGATGATCAGCCATGATCATATTGACTGGCAATGCTGGCTCGAAGGGTCGAATGGCCTACTCCTGCACCCATTTTCTATGTTTCTATGTTTCAGTACAAAGGAATATTATATTACAATAATAGAATAACCAAATGAGGTAGAGTTAAGAGTTCCTGGCAGCACCTCCATGGATAATGTGTGTAAGATTCATGTGTCTGATAGCAATGGGGAAGAAGCTAATCCTCCGTCTAGATATCCGAGCTTTCAAGTTTCCATGTCTTTTACTAAAGGTACAAGTGGAAAATGACCAGGGTGATAGGCATTATTGACAATAATTCCAGCCTTCCTGACACATGCATTGTGAATATACATTGGATGCAAGGGACTGACAAGACCATGATGGAATAATAGATTAAATCCAAATATTGTTAATTATGCAAATTAGGCAGCTAGGCCTTGTTGATTAGCTGCTCGATTTGCTTAATTAACAATATTAACTCCCAACCTTCTAGTCCATAATATATTCAGGATGATCTGATTTTATCAATGCAAGCTTCCCTTCCTTGGACACAGTAAGTTGTATTAAAATGATTGAGGCACAAGGAACAGCAAATGCTGGAATCTTGAGGAGAACACAATGTGCTAGAGTAACTCAGCAGGTCAGGCAGCATCTGTTTAGGGTATGGAAAGGAGATGTTTCAGGTCGATATCCTTCTCCAGACTGATTGACTGATCTGTCTGAAGAAGGGTCCCGACCCGAAACATCGCCTATTCATTCCCTCCGTAGATGCCACTTGACTCCCTGAGTTACTCCAGCGTTTCGTGTTTTGTATTAAAATGATAGTGCCTGGTAAAGTTAGTTGACCCACATGAGGGCGCACTACCTCACAAGTCAATTGCAGCTGTGTGATAATTCACATAACCCGTTACAGTTTTCCCCAATTCATCAGCTCAGCATATTTTTGCACAGAAAATTGCTGGAAGTGTGAGCTGACAACAGTGATGGCAATGGATCCTTTATAAGGCCAACTATTCTTAACCTAAAAGCATTCAAAGGAAATTGAGGAAGAAACAAATAGTGTTAATCTGAGGCAAATCAGGTACAGAAAGAAGAAAAAAGTCAGGTCATTTTTAGTCCATTTCCCCCAACCAGATTTATTGACTGTGGTCCCCACACTCACTTCCCTTGTCTGATCCAAAGGACTTAAAGGGCCTGTCCCACTGTATGAGGTAATTCAAGAGTTCTCCCGAGTCTTCCCCTGATTCGAACTCGGAGAATGTCCGTAGCGGGTCCGTAGGAGATTGTGGATGTCTCGTAGCGGAAAAGTACCAATTTTTTTCATCACAGGTATTTTTTTTCACAGTGTTGGAAAAAAAAGTCATGAGTTTACCAGTTTTACCGATTACCTACCGTTACTCGTACGAGCTGCTACGAGACATCCACGAACTCCTACATACCCGCTACGGACATACGGCCACAACCACCTCCTTTGGCAGCTCATTCCATATACGCACCACCCTGTGTGTGAAAAAGTTGCCCTTCAGGTTCCTACTAAATCTTTCCCCTCTCACCTTACACCTATGTCCTCTGGTTCTTGATTCCGCTACTGTATAAAATATGCTGTGCATTAACCCTAACTACTCCCTTCATGGTTCTATACACCTCTACAAGATCACCACCCTCCCCTCCTGCATTCCAACCTCTCCCTATAGCTCAGGTCCTCCATTCCTGGCAACATCCTCTTAAATGTTCTCAACACTCTTTCCAGCTTCAAGGTTTCAAGGTCAGTTCATTGTCACATGTACCAATTAAGGTTCATGACGTCCTTCCTCTAGCAGTATGATCAAAACTGAACAAAATATTCCAGATGCGGCCTTATAACAGCCTTGTACAACTGTGACATCACATCCCAACTTCCATACTCAATACCCTGAGTGATGAAGGCCAATGTATCAAATCATTCTTGAGCACCCTAAGTACCTTCAATGCCATTTTCAGGACACCATGTACCTGCACCCCTAGATCCTTCTGCTCTACAACACTCTGCCATTCACTATGAAGGTGCTGCCCTGGTTTGACTTCCCAAAATGCAACATCTCGTATTTCTCTACATTAAACTGCATCAACCATTCTTCTGTCCACGCCCAGCTGATCTAGGTCCTTTTGTTAACCATCTTTGCTGTATTCTACAATACAACCTACTTTAGTGTCATCTGCAAACTCACTAATCATGCCTGGCATATTCTCATCCACAAACAGCAATGGGCCCAGCACCAATCCTGATGCACACCACTGGTCGCAGACCTCCAGTCTACAAAAGCTTTCCTCCAGCACTCCCTGCTCACTTCCATGAACCAATTCTCTATCCAGTCAGCTAGCCCTTCATGGATCTTATGTAATCTAACCTTCCAGAGCACCCTACCATGTGGAACCTTGTTAAATGCCTTGTTGAAGTCCACATAGACAACATAGACAAAATGTTTGCCCTCATCAACCTTTTGGTTACTTCTTCAAAAAACTCAATCAGATTTGTAAGGCACCATTTCCCATGTACAAAACCATGCTGACTATTCCTTATCAGCCCCTGTCTATCCAAATGCATGTATATCATATCTCTCAGAACCCCCTCCAGTAACTTGCCTAAAACAGATGTTAGGCTCACTAGTCTACAGTTCTCAGGCTTTTCCTTGCAGCCCTTCTTAAATAGAGGCACAGCATTAGCCACTCACCAGTCCGGCAGCACCTCACCCATGTCTAATGCTGATTCATATATCTCAATCAGTCCTTAATCTACTAAAATCTCTTTTGATTTTCCTTAATATCATCTGCTAGAGCCATCTCCTGTCCCCTTTTGACCCTTCTGATTTCCTTCTTAAGTGTACCCCACAGTTCCTGAAACTCCTCCAGGGATACACGTGATCCCAGCTGCCTATACCTGCGCAATGCCTCCCTCATTTTCTTGACCAGAGCCATAATTTCTCTCGTCATCCAAGCATCCTTGCTCCGACCTGCCTTGCCCTTCACTGTAAAAGGAACATGCATGTACTGAACTCTTGTCACCTACTACAATCAACTTTAGCATGTTTTTTGTCTAAAGTCATAAACATTTGCCTTGGCCCAATTCAGAATTTTATCATGTGTTCCGGCCCTGTCTTTATCCATAATTATTAGAGCTAACTAAAGCTAATAGAAAGAGGTCGCTGGTCCCAAAAGACTCGTCCCATGAACACTTCAGTCACTTTTCCTTCCTTAGAGTAGATCAATCTTGGCCCTCCCTGTTGTAGGGCCTTCTAGATATTGCCCAAGGAAACGTTCCTGAATACATTTGACAAATTCCACCCTGTCTAAGCCCTTAGCACTAGGAGTGGATATCAGTGGATATTTTTAAGGCAGAGATAGATAGATTCTTGATTAGTACAGGTGTCAGAGGTTATGGAGAGAAGGCAAAAGAATGGGGTTAGGAGGGAGAGATAGATCAGCCATGATTGAATGGCAGAGTAGACTTGATGGGCCGAATGGCCTAATTCTACTCCTATTCCTTATGACCTTATGATAGTCCCGGTCTAGTAACAGGGCCCAATCGCACATACATTCGCATTATCCACAACCTCAGTTCATCCGACGGGCTTCTTGCGTTAAAATAAATGGAGTTTAATTGAACATTCCTTCCATGCTTCTTATAATATTTCTGCCTATCCTGCACATTGAATTTCTTTCATCATCTGCCATGCCGACTTCCAGCTGCTCACCTGCCTCGATCCTGCATTGGATCTTCTGTGCTGGTGAAAACATCAGCCAATGAAAGGATTTCCTCACTTCTTAACTGAGTAAAGCACCTTGATGCAATGGCCAGTCAAGTGCTGCCTTGATATTGAGGCCAGTCTCTCTTTCTTCACTTCTGGAATTCAAGACTAAATTATATAAAACAACAATTTTCTCCAGCTTTCCTCTGCAATTCTGCTAAAATTTGCACAGGAGCTCAGGGGAAATGTGGAGAAATCACCTGTGAGTAATATATTATTTTTGCAACCCATAAGAATGAGTCACAGCATTTTAAAGTTGGCATTAGCATTAATCTTTATTAAAAGGTTTTGTATTTTGGAAGTAAAAAAACTGCAGAAGCTGGAAATAAAAATAGAAAATGCTGGAAATACTCAGCAAGTCAGGCAGCATCTGTAGTTTAGAGATACTGCGCGGAAACAGACCCTTCAGCCCACCATATCTGCTCCGACCAGTGATCCCTGCACACTAACATTATCCTACACACACCAGGGACAATTTACATTTATACCTTCAATCTTCAAACCTGCGGAAATCTGTGGAAAGAAAAACAGTCAATGTTTCAGGGCGAAGGAGCGTTTGTTTTTTTTATTTCTTTCTGACACTCAAGCTTCTAACCCCATGGAGGCTTGATTTGCCTTCCTAGGTCACTACACAAAAAAATCATATTACAAACATGAAGCTGTCAAAAATATCAAAATATGATCTTTAAAATGTTAATTTACCATAAAAATCAAACCCATGTAATTATCATTAATAAAATGAATTCTAGGATTGAAAGGTGATTAGGATTTCCCAATCCTCCCTCATAGGAGGTGCAGAATATAATTATAGGGATGTTGCCTGGACTTGAAGTCTTGAGTTATAAAGAAAGATTGTACAGGCTGGGATTGTGTTCGCTGGAGCAAAGGAGGCTGAAGGTGCACTTATTGAGGCATAATATTATGAGGAGCATAGATAGGGTAGATGGTGACACTCTTTTTCTTTCCCAGGATAAGGGTGTCTAAAACTAGAGTGCCTAGGTTGAAGCTGAGAGCATTATTATTTAAAGGGGACCAGAAGAGCAACTTTTTCACATAGAGGTTGGTGGGTGCATGGATTGACCTGCCAGTCGAGGTTATGGAGGCGAGAATGAGTGCATTAATTAAAATTCATTTGGATAGGTACTTGTGTAGGAAAGGCTTTGAGGGATATGGGTCCCAATGCAGGCAAATGTTATTAGTGTAGATAAACATCTTGGTCGACCTGGGTGAGTTGAGCCTAAAGGCCTGTTTCCATGTTGTATAACTCTGAATGTATGAATCTATATTTACTTACATTTGACAAACTATCTGGTATTTTATTAAATAGCAAGATGTTACCAAGCATTAATTCTGCCAACATTAAGTATCAGAAGACAGCCATTATCGCTGGCATTGAGATTCTTGCAACAATATGAATATCTTTTGCAGAGGAAAACTAGCGAGGGAATGTTGGAACAAAGGAGCAGCTTTTTAGTTGAATATCTGACATGATTCCAGTGGTCTTCTGCCATTCATAATGCACCTGCGAAATTTGAGGATCCATTAGTCAAAGGAGTACAATGAGCTGAGGGTCAGGTGGAGAGAGCGAGATTTCAGGGAGATAATACGAAAGAAGTGGCATAGTTCTGAGACACTGTTTGCTTCTGGTCGGTCTGTAAATGATAACCAACTCATCCCATCTGTAGTGGTCAGATTCTATTTCATCAGAGAATAGAATGATTCTCTGATTCTATCATAGAGAACAGATCATCTCCGTAATTAATATAGATATCTCCGTGCAAGCTCAGATTCCCTTCACCATGCATGATATTATGTGGGGCATGATATTATGTGGGGCATGATATTATGGAGGGGACTGTGCCTATGATGGACTAGGCACCACAGGAGTGTCCAACACAGTAGCTCACACAGGACATCACCAGGCAAACCTAAAATCAGATTTTCAACAGCAATTGATAAAACTTCCTCTTTCCATTCAGGAAGCCCATTGAAGTTTGCCTTAGGATAAGCATCAAAAAGAAGCATATCAAATAATCTGCACCGCTGTATGTGTTGAAGAAAGTTGAGTTGAGATGAAAGTAGATTGCATCTGGTAATTTCTTTAATTAGAGGCAGATTGTGGCTGTTGTGTAAAATAGGCACCCCTGAGTCTTCAAGGTTGTCTGGATGCATTGTGAGTGCACTGATTGTTCACGGATGGGAATGGCTGCTGTGCATTTTAAACATAAATAGAAGCTTGGCATCCATTGTTATTGAAACGACTGAGGAAAAATGAATGACTAAACACGACAGCAAGAATGAGGTAATTCCTTCATTGGTCAAAAATGAGAGATCAATGAATTATTGAATAAACTTTTCATTATTTATTTGCTGAATTTTACAGAAAGTAGTGATAATACTTGAGAAGTATTTTGTACGAAATCTGAAAACAAGTGACCCAAAAATGGTTTGGAAGTTTTTGGTCACATCCCTCTATTGACTTGCCCGTGTTTTAACACTAATTACTCTGAGGCAACATAATCACCGACTGACAATCAATTAAATATTTCTACAAACTATGACATTTCCTGTGCTAACTTGCCCCACCAGTAGAGGGAAAACTTCACTGACATTCACTGCAAGGACTTTATTCACCACTGGGAACAAGAAGGCTCAAAGATTCTGTTTAATTTAAAACATCGCAATGATTTACTGAAGATGGGATGATCTTGGTTCGGGAGAGGAAGCATTGTAGATTAAGGATACAACCAGATCAGTCATAATCTCATCGAATGCAGGAGAAAGCTCACGCATGACCATGTATTCGAATATAGAGGTTTCCCATTAGCCCCTCAAGATTAGTTCCACTCCATTGGGAAGATATTAGAGGTCCAGTCCATCTTAGTCATTGAGCCTCTGCATGCAGGCGATGAATACATACGTGTGTTGGTTGATGTTCATGTCATTATTCACTAATTCACTGAAGCTGATGGGGGGGATGGGCTTTATACTCACCATCTTCAGCACTATCCGCAGCTCTAGGTGTCAGCTGATCTACATCAGTGAGACCAAGCGTAAGCTTGGCGATCACTTCGCCCAACACCTCCGCTCGGTCCGCAATAACCAACCTGATCTCCCGTGGCGCAGCACTTTAACTCCCCCTCCCATTCCAATTCCGACCTTTCTGTCCTGGGCGTCCTCCATGGCCAGAGTGAGCCCCACCGTAAATTGGAGGAGCAGCACCTCATATTTCGCTTGGGTAGTTTAGACCTCAGAGGTATGAACATTGACTTCTCTGATTTCAGGTAGTCCCGGCTTTCTCCTCCCCTTCCCAGCTCTCCCTCAGCCCACTGTCTCCGCCTCTTCCTTTCTTCTTCCCACCCTCACATCAGTCTGAAGAAGGGTCTCGACCCGAAACGTTGCCTATTTCCTTCGTTCCATACATGCTGCCTCACCCGCAGTTTCTCCAGCATTTTTGTCTATCTTCAAAACAAAGGTCTTCTACAAAGTCGTCAAATTTATTGCGATATACATGTACAGTGAGGTACAATATAAAATCTTGCTTGCAGCAGCATCACAGGCCACACAACTCACAAAAACAAATAGTACATACTGTACACATGAATTCAACACAGTGAAAAAAGCTCTGCAAGAAACAAGTCTTGTGCAAAATACAATTACAAAATAAGTCCATGCAAATGTAAGAGAGAGTCCATAGTATTCATGTGCTTACTTAGAATTAGGGGTGTGCAGGCTTATTCGAGAATCTGAATGAATATAACTGTTCCTGAACCTAGTGGCAGTGGGACTTCAAGCTCCTGTATCTCCTGCCCAAAGGTAGCAGCAAGAAAAGGCAGACAAAAACGCTGGAGAAACTCAACAGGTGAGGCAGCATCTATGGAGCGAAGGAATAGGTGATGTTTCGGGTCGGGCATTGACCAGATGGTGGGGATCTTTGTTGATAAATGCTGCCTTAAGGCAGTGCCCATATGCAGATGCTTTCAATGGGGGGGGGGGGATGACTGTGCCGATGATGGACGAGGCTGAGTCCACCACTCTGCAGTCTCTCAGATTCGTGTGCATTAGAATTGCCATACCAGGCAAAGATACAAGTTGTCAGGATACTTTCTACAGTGTATCTGTAGACATTTGTTAGAGTATTCTGTGGCATAGCATATCTTTTTAAACTTCTAAGAAATTGGAGGTGTTGGCGTGCCTTCTTCATGATTACATCCTCACGATGGGCCAGGACTGGTCATTCGAAACGTTAATGCCCAAAATGTTGAAGTTGCTATATCTCTCCACTGCTGACCCACCAATGAAAATTGGCACGTGGTTTCCTGACTTCCCCTTTCTGAATTTAAAGATTAATTCCTTGGTTTTGTTGATATTGAGCGATAGGTTGGTGTTGCAGCACCATTCAACCTGAGTAAATTGCGATCAGTTTATGGTCCAGATTTTCAGGAAATAGTGCATTTGGACAGCTGATCAGTGACCGTTAGTGACACATCCTTTCCTGGGGATTGCAATTTTTATTATTTCAGTCATAGAATGATTTCTATTCTAATCATGTAGAGCAACATGTATGTGCTAGTGCTCGGCCTTGTACTATATAATCATAAATTGTTTAAGATATCATCTACACATGATGATGTACACAACTCATTGGTAGTAATCCTAAAATGATTCCAGTAGTGTATTTTCCAAAGTAAAACACAAAGTGTTGGAGTAACTCAGTGGGTCGCGATTCCAGCATTTGCAGTTTCTTGTCTTTTTCTTGCCAGGTTCACTTTATATTATTTTTCAATTGTGTTAAGTTGACAGAAGTAGAATCCCATTTTCTTTGATGTCTCTGCATAAGATTGCAATTGATTTCAATATTGCTTAGAGCTGTGATGAAGTCCACTAGCAGAAAAGCAACACGTTTTATTTCTAAATGAACTACCGGCAGCCAAAAGTATTTCATGCATTGCATAGTTTAAAAAATCAAAGGTTGCTTTGAAATAAAGTACTCAATTTCCACCTAGCTTCAGACTAACCACATACTATTCATATTCAGTGGTATTAGAATCACTGAGTCCACTCACCACCAACAGCCTATTAACTCAACTAGGACATAAATACTGTGGCAGCAAAAGCAAGTCAGAGACTGGGAATCCTGTGGCAAGTGACTCATCTCCCAACACATCACTGTTTCTACAATCTACAGGGCACAAATCAGAGTGTGATGGAATGCTCTCCCACTTTCTTGGATGAACTCAGCTTCAACACAGAATATATCCACCACCTTAAACATTCATTTCTACACCACCAGGCTTCAGTGTGTACCATCTATAAGACACACTGCCGTTACTTGCCCAGGCTGCCCGAACAGAATTTGCCAAGCCCACATCTTTACCACTGTGACAGACAAGGGCATTGGGTATGTATAAGAGCATCACCTGCATGTTGCCAGCAAAATCATGCCCATCACTCTTCATTGTCGCTTTGTTGTAATCCTAGACATTGCAACCAAAAGCATTGCGGGATTATCTTTACCAGTGGGGAGAAACAGTGGTTGAAGAGGTTGGTTCATTATTATCAATTCATGGGTAATAAAGGGTAAGTAATCAAGACTGGTTTTGCTGGCCAGGGCAAATTGAAACAAAAACTGGGAGTTGACTTTCCTGGTATTTCAAAATCAAAGCATCATCATGTGACTGGTTTGACAAGCCTGTGAAATACTACAGACTTTTTTAGGAATAAATGTTACTTTTAAAAGTTGCACCATGGGAGGTCTTTTAGCATTAATTAGCATATTTGACATTATTAGCATTTCACATAACAGGCTTTGCTCACTAGGGTGTGGAAAGGAAATTGAAAAGCATGAGATTCCAACATTATCAGAATATGATTAGACTACAGACCAATACTCTCCCATTGGTAAGTATTTATGGAAAGGCTTTTGTATTTCAGAAATAAGAATTTGAAGGCAGACTAAAAGGCAGGAGTTGTCCTTCCTGCATCTGCATGGGAAACAGCCAAAATAAGGAGAGCGGCTGGTGAAAATGGAAAAGTGGAGCATTCCTTCCCAGTATTGAAAAGAATCTTCAGCCTGAAAGGTTAATACTGTTTCTCTAGCTACAGATCCTGCCTGACCTGTTGATTTAGCATTTCTGTTTCACATTTGCAACATTTTGTTATTAAATTATTAAAACATATGTAATTAACATAACTGGCAGAAAGCAAGTTTTTGGTACTGAATTTGTTTTTTTAATATTGAAATAAATATTTCTAGACTTTTATATCCTAGTATAATGTGATGGGCAGTTCTGACTGTCAGTGGCATTTAAAAGGAGGTCAAAAGCTCTCAACAGCAATTAACTCATTGCAGCTTTAGTGATGCTTCTGGGATGCAAGGATTATTCAACCATCTTAATCTGAGAAGATGTTGCTGTGGGCAGTGGGGCACCACAGTTGGTGAGTTTGGCCTGTCCTGCATGATCCAATCCAAATACTGAATGGTCCTGCTTTTTAAAACATGCGCATATGCATTCAGCCTGTCAATACCACATTATCCAGTTCATTTTAAGGGCCTGTCCCACTTTCACAACCTAATTCACGACCTCTGCCGAGTTTGCCCTTGACTCAAACTCGCAGCATGGTCGTCACGAGGTCGTAGGAGGTCGTAGGTAGGTCGTAGCAGGCCGTGATGCTAGTCGTAGGTACTCGTGGCGTCAAGTAGGTCGGGGCGTTTTTTCTAGCATGATGAAAAATGTCCACGAGTAAAAAAGGGCGTGAATTAGGTCGTGAAAGTGGGACAGGCCCTTTAGGATGTTTTCATGAATTTATTCTTAAAGACTTTGAGTATAATTTCAATGAATTGTCACTAATTATTAAAGACTTATTTTATTTATTTATTCTAATGAAATATGTAGTTTTTAATGATAATTTATACCCATTGTGTTTTATTAGTTACATCTTGGGAGTGAATGAAGTAAAAAATTTCACAGTTCAATTGAATCCAGAAGAATATAAAGTAAATGACAAGAAACTACAGGTGTGAACAAAATACTTTAATGTTGGATGTTTAGAAAAGGAGTGGAAAGTGGAGCTGTTACTGGAGATAATCAGTAGCTGCTTACAGTTGAGGCCATTTCACTGACCTTCCTAGCACCTGCTTTTATTTTCCTGCTACCTGAAACTGAATCACAGCCAACAGGATGCCTAATGGATTAGCTTGGCCTTACACAATGCAAATTGAACTGAAGCACTCAATAAAAATACAGTGCTCTTTTCTGATCACTGTCATTGTTCCTAGTCCACTTGTCGAAAGCCCTGACAAATTAGGAAAAATCCACCTTACCTTTTAAAAACATAATGTTAATTCAAATCTACCCTCTACAGCTTTGTAATGTCCAATTTCTCTCGCTGGCACCCACCCCTACGCAAACAAGGTTTGTATTATTAAAAAGATAAAAATCATTGCACTTCAAAGTTGATTTCTCTACACAGCGGGATAAATTAGAATTCATCCGAAAGTTAATGTGACTACTTTATTTATCAAACCCGTTTGAAGAGAAACATAGGACCAATTTTTGAGAATGTTTTACAGATGTTAGAGGATAGGTCTAGCATTAAACAATGAGATGTAAGGGAATGACTGTGTATAAAATAGCTTTAGCCTTCAGAGGTTAAAATGGGATCAATTTATAAAAACTACAGCAGTTAGTTGAAGAAGGGTCTCGACCCGAAATGTCGCCTATTTCCTTCGCTCCATAGATGCTGCCTCACCCACCGAGTTTCTCCAGCATTTTTGTCTACCTTCGATTTTCCAGCATCTGCAGTTCCTTCTTAAGTAGTTAGTTTCATTGTCTTCTTACTTACAGGATGTGCTAATGCCTGAGGAAAACATCAGAAATGTGATTGCATTTGCATTATTCAGTGTGGAGATGATTCAGAAATGCAGGACACTGTGATGGTCCAACTGAGGAACAGTTATGAACAGTTTGTGACTTACATTACCTAAATTTTGCACTTTGCATATTTCTTCAAAAATATTGTGATAAAAAATTCACAGCAGTTGCAGCAGAATATTTTGGCTGAACTTTGTCAAAAAAAGCTAGGAACTAGAAAGGTAACCTGCATCATTTGGTACCCCAGTTGGTACCTGTTTGCCTGTTTTCCCCCAACATGCAGATGAAAACAGTGGAATTCAATAGACTATAAACAATAGACAATAGGTGCAGGAGTAGGCCATACGGCACTTCAAGCAACATCGCCATTCAATGTGGTCATCCACAATCAGTATCCCGTTCCTGCCTTCTCCCCATATCCCCTGACTAGGCCATCTTCAAGAGCCCTATCTAGCAATCTCTTGAAGGTTTCCAGAGAACTGGCCTCCACTGCCTCTGAGGCAGAGATTTCCACAGATTCACAACTCTCTGTGTGGAAATGTGTTTTCTCATCGCCGTTCTAAATGGCTTACCCCTTATCTTGGTTCTGGACTCCCCCAACAACGGGAACATGTTTTCTGCCTCTATTGTGTCCAAACCCTTAATAATCTTGTGTTTCAATAAGATCCCCTTCCATCCTTCTAAATTCTAGAGTATACAAGCCCAGCTGCTCCATTCTCTCAGCATATGACAGTCCCGCCATCCCGAGAATTAACCTTGTGAACCTACGCTACACCCCCTCAATAGCAAGAATGTCCTTCCTCAAATTTGGAGACCAAAACTGCACACAATACTCCAGGTGTGGTATCACTAGGGTCCTATACAGCTGCAGAAGGACCTTTTTGCTCCTACACCCAACTCCTCTTGTAATGAAGCCCAACATGCCATTCGCTTTCTTCACTGCCTGCTATACCTGCATGCTTACTTTCATTGACTGATGAACAAGAACCCTCAGATCCCATTGTACTTCCCCTTTTCCCAACTTGACACCATTTAGATAATAATCTTCCTTCCTGTTTTTGTTACCAAAGTGGATAACTTCACATTTATCCACTATTTTACTTCGGAGTCACGTGAGTGACTACTTGAAGAAGGGCCGTCCGTCTGTGTGCGCGTCATTATGTCTGAACGCAACACGCACGACGGACTGGCAGGCACTGAGTCCTCCCAGGCCGTCGGGATGAGCAGGTAAGGAAAGTTGAATCACTTACCTGCGTTCTTTCGGGCTCGAAGTTTTTTTCAGAGCCCAGATGTCGAGGAGACGGCCCGCGGGGATGTCGGCTGCCGAAGACCGCAGCTTTCCAAATAGCGGGCGACGGTCTTGTTCCCGACATTAGCGCCGACAGCAGAATCGGCAGGAGACTTTGCGCGGGAGCAGGAGCTCCATGGTTGTCCTGCGGGGCGTAATGCCACCCGCAAGTCTAAACGAACCCGTTGACTCAGATGAGTCCGGGGAAGAGGGATACCCTCCCTCAACGGAGAGCGTCTGAGGACGACTTCTCCCACATGGAGCAACATATGGAGAAGTTGCTCCAACAATGATCTGCTCCAAAGGAGGGAGCAGTATCAGCACGGCCTACAGCAGTGTCGGTGCCGGGAGCCTCGCACATGGGGCAGCCCAAAGTCTTGCCCATTGAAGGGGGAACTACATGTGGAAGAAACTACTCTGAATCAGAGTACAAAGAAGAGGGGGGGGGAACCTTCCCAGGGACAAGCAGAAGAAAGGAAGTAAGTAAGTAAGTTTTACTTATATTGCACTGTTTAAGTCAACACCAAAATGCTTTACATAAAAGGAATAATAAGCTTCCATACAAACAAACAGAAAATAAGTGCTTCTGCAATCATCCAGGTTCCACTGGGTGCTTCCCTGGATAGAATCTAGCTCTTGACAGCCCGGGTATTATGGAGAACCCGCAGGCAGCAGCACCTGTTTTCAGGGCTGCACAAATGTCTCCTGCTCTGAGGAGAGGAGCATTCATGGTCCATTTCAGTCTGACCAAAGCTAGAATCTCATTTAGGTCCACTGGAAGGGCCATGTCAGCACAGGTATCCTCAGGGGCCTGCGGCAGCACCTGTTTTCAGGGCTGCCTAAGAACCTCACTCTCAGTGGAGGGGAGTGTGAATGATCAGTAGGTAACTGATCTCGAATTTAAAGTATGAACATACTGAAGCATGCATATGGCCTCAAGAGCCAGCAGTTGGCAGAATATCCGCATAGGCGACAACACACCCCACACCTCCATAGGGGGTAAGCGGTTCACTGAATCCGGTGGTAGCTTGAAAGCTGGGCACGGAAATACGATCAGAGTCGTCTTTCAAGGCAGACTCAAAATAATGGCCAGAATTGTCCTACAAGGCAGGCTCAGTATGATGAGGTTTTCAGACCAGACCCAAGCAGAGGTCGGGAGAAACATGGAATCCACACTCCTTACCAGTCCTACTCCCAATCAAGGAGAGAAAAGGAATCCGCATCAGGGGCCTTTGGGCTTATCACAAGACCACCGGTAGCCATGGAGGTAGGTGGGTCTGGGTTTACTGAAACAAGGGATTGTGGAGCAGTTACATGTTGGTAATTTACTCTTGTGTTCTTGTTCAAAATGACAATAACATGAAATTTCAGAACTGGTTTAAAAAAAAAACAAAAAAAAAAACAAACCAGATAATAACATGATAATTTTACTGCACAACATACACAGGTTCCAAGCCGACTTGGAACTCGGACTGGAATTGTCTTCGAGGCAGGCCCAGTAATTTTGGGCAGGATTGCCATTCAGGACATGTGACAGATGGAGGATGTCACTTCATCCAGATTTAACTCATTTGTGCAGTATAGACTTTTAGAAACAGTAATTTTGTTACGGTCTAACTACTGTTTTATAGGAGCTTCCTATAAAATGGTCACATGGCATTCATCGACCTCAAAGATGCATACTATTCGGTGTCTATTCACTAAGAACAGGAGATATTTGAAGTTTAACTGGATGGTATGGATCTGCCAAATGGGTTGACATCAGCTCCTAGACTATTGACAAAACTACGGAAACCAATTCTGGGTCTACAAAGGTCTCAGAACCACATAGTAGTGGCATATTTGGACAATTTCATTTTGGAGGCACCAAGAATTGGCAGAAGCATCAGTCAAAGCAAACCAAAACCCTGTTTGATAGAATTGGTTGCCTCATCCATCCAGTTAAATCAAAATTGACACCTACAAGGGTAATTGATTACCTAGAATTTACTATCAAAAACAGTAAATATGTTGGTGACTTTGCCTAGGGGCAAACGACTATATTAATCAAGCCTGCTATGACCTGATAGTCAAATACTAGCCATCTATCAGGTAAACAGCGAGTGCAATTGGCAAATAGTAGCCGCATTTCCAGCAGTACGTATGGGCCTTTGCATTACCAGAATTACAGCGAGCAAAGGAACGAACACTCAGATTCCATGCAGGCAAAATTGGCAAAACTATGGATTACCAGCAGAGGCCATTGTTGAATAACTACGGTGGATAACGAACGAGAGAAAGCTCAAAGTAAATTTGCTTGAAAGCCATCAAGGGTTCTTCAGACCTATGCTAGCGGCTAAGGATGGGGAGCCACTAACACAGTCTAGAGCTGTGGGGGCAGATGGAATGAGCAGGAGTCTGTAATTCCCCAACACATGGAATCAATTACCCAGAATTGTTGGGGACACAATTTGGACTCAAGGGGTTCTGTAGCAATATGCAACAGTTTGTTGCATACAATATGCTTGTTCAAATTCAGATTGATAACACCACTGTGGTGGTACATATCCACTAACAAGGGTGGTGTAAAATCTGTATCTTACGATAGATTGTCGAACCTCATTTGGCACTGGTGTATCAAGAGGAATATTTGGGAAATCTACGAGGTAGATATAACACGTTGACAGATGCTGGATCACGGATGTTTAATAACAACACAGAATGGATGTTGAATCAGGCAGTATTTAACGAAATAACTACACGATTTGGCATACCAGATTTGATCTATTTGCATCTAGACTAAACCATCAGTTACCCAGACATGTGTCCTGCAAGCAGGATCCAGGAACAAAGGCAGTGGATGCTTTCTCCCTCAATTGGGGAGGATTGTTTATGCATGCTTTCCGCAAAATTGTCTCACAAACCGATGCTTGACCAAAATCAAGCAAGACTAAGCCACAGGCATATTGGTAGTGCCAGATTGGCCTACTCAAGCCTGGTCCCCAAAAATTTTGGGAACTATAGTCCAGCCAGTTATGGCTGTACCCAAGAGCAGGGACCTCCTAGTGAGCCCAGTTACAGGGAGTAATCATCCACTACACGAACGTATTAACTTGTTGGTCTGCAGATTCTGAGGAGGCCATTTCAAGGCATAGGACTGTCCGAACAAATACAACACAATTCGGATAACAGATGTCTTGGAGTTTCCTATCAACTCTGTACTATAACTATAAACAAAGTTATAGTGCAATCAATAGTGCCAGAGGCGCACTTTCCTCCTAACTGATGCTGCAAGCAGGGCACAGGTCGATAGGAACGCACCCCTTTACAACAAAATTCATGAAGAGAATTTACAATCTAATACCTCTAAGACCCATGTACACGGACATGGGATGTGAGCGTGGTACTAACCCTACTTTGACAGTGGGGACCGCCTATAACTAACCCTGAAGGTGGTATGCTGACAAAGAGTCCAGACACTGCAAAAGCTACGGTTGGACCACATGACCACCAATATGAACAACATAACATTCGTAATCAGGAACCTGATATAAACATAGCAGGCCAGGAATGTCAGGGATGGAGATCCAGTTCTTGGCATATCCAGAGGACCTACGGTTGTGTGTGTGGTAACATACTAACACCACTATCTGAGAGTTACGGAGAACCACAGAGGCTCAGAACAGACCAGAAGGTGTCAACACAAACCATCTCCAGATGGTCAAAGGGGGTAATGGCGGTAACAGAGTGAACGTTCATATGGTTAAATCTCACTCCACCAGGGCTGCATCTACGTCGGCAGCAAGAGCAATGGACGTGCCTCTTGACAACATCCTAGTGGCTGCAGGATGGACGAATGAAATAACGGTCCACCGGTTTTATAACAAACCTATTACCGGACTGGGGGTGTTTGCACGTACCATTTTAAGTTCTGTCCCATAGTTTACCCCCAAGGTTGGGAGGGGAAACTAGTTTTAAAAACTTTTCTTTCATTTAAAGCATCAGTGTCCTTACTTATCTACGTAATGTCTGAATGCTTTAATGATTACACGCATCCATGGTCAATCCATTCAGTGTGTGACGCCTGGATTCGTAACCGGCGTAAAATCACAGAGCTTTGAAATCTTCATGTAGTCACTCACGTGACTCCGAAGTAAAATAGTAAGATTAAACGAGAACTTACCAGTTTGAAGTTTAATCTTGATTTTATGAGGAGTTACGATGAGTGATTATGTGCCCACCGCTCCCACCCTCATACTATCAAGGTCACATGGAAGTTCTAGTTTCTTCAATCTTACTATTCTCAGGTCTTCTTTTTATCTGTGATTTAACACCGCTGCTTTGAAGATTGACGCGCACGCAGACGGACGGCCCTTCTTCACGTAATCGTTCATCGTAACTCCTCATAAAATCAAGATCAAACTTCAAACTGGTAAGTTCTCGTTTAATCTTACTATTAAACTGCATCTGCCATGCATCTGCCCACTCACCCAACCTGTCCAAGTCACCCTGCATTCTCATAGCATCCTCCTCACAGTTCACACTGCCACCCAGCTTTGTGTCATCTGCAAATTTGCTAATGTTACTTGTAATCCCTTCATCTAAATCATTAATATATATTGTAAATAGCTGCGGTCCCAGCACCGAGCCATGCAGTACCCCACTAGTCACTGTGTGCCATTCAGAAAGGGGCCCGTTAATCCCTACTCTTTGTTTCCTGTCTGCCAACCAATTTTCTATCCATGTCAGCACTCTACCCTCAATACCATGCACCCTAATTTTGCCACTAATCTCCTAAATGGGACCTTATCAAATGCTTTCTTTAAAATCAGGACTGGATTCCACTGCCGGAGGAAAGTGTGAAAATCTATGCTGTTATCAAATGTCCTTTTGGACTTAATAATATCAGACACAGTCAGAAGAACACCAGGAATCCACACAGCCCAACAACTCGTTACAAAGATCAAAAGCTCACTTACATAACATTGTTCTTTGCAGCTGTAACATATAACTAAAGCCTCTGGTTTCCCCCCCATGCTGAAGCAATTTATGGACTATTCATACAGACAACATCCAGTCCCTTCCTCGTTTTCAAATATCTCGTATCTGATCTCCAGATCTCCAAGCTTATTGTGATCACTGAGAGTTTTTAAATTAAGTATATATCTTTTCTCTGAATCTTTTACAAAAGGTTCTACATAAGCCATCATGACAGAGATCCAAAATAGGACACAAATTTCCAGAGGATTTTTTACAAGGATACAAAAGCTTTTCATATTATATGTATTGTGATCATAATACATCCTAATGTGTTTGCTAAATCCTCGTGGCACCAGTCATGAATTAAACTCGTAACATCTAGGTCCCCTTTGCATGCAATATAGACAGCATTAGCCTGTATGGTGTAAATATAATCCTTCTGTCCACAAGCATAACTTAAGATCAATGTTAATTGTCATTTGCCTAAATTTGTCATTGTAATTCAGTGTAAATATAATTGAATAAGATAATCTTGTTACTTGACGTTTTTAAACGCAAGGGCTCACAAACTTATTATAGTACTGTGTAACATCTTTAAAAAAATGAACTTAAACGGTTGTTGGAGGAATTAATAGGAATAGCAGCCAATAATCTTGAAAGTCTGCCAACACCAAAGTCAACATGATTTCAGTGTTTTACTGCTTAGTTTAGTTTATTGTCTAAGTCTAAGTCACCGGGGTACAGAGAAAGCCTTTTGTAGTGTGCTAACCGGTCAGCACAAAGACTATATATGATTACAATTGATCTGTCTAGTGTACACGTGCATGAAAAATTGAATAATGTTTTTCGTGCAAGACAAAGTCCAGTATAGCTGAGGGTCTCCAATGAGGTAGATGGTAGGTCTGGACCGCATTCAGGTTGGTGATACGGTGGTTCAGTTGCACAAAGACAGCTCGGTAAAAATTGTCCCGGAATCATCACATGTGTGTTTTCACACTTCTGTACCCCTGGTCTGATGGAAGAGGGGAGAAGAGGGAGTGTCTGAGGTGAGATTGATTATGCTGGTGGCCTTGCTGAGGCTGCGTGAAATATAAATGGAGTCAATGGAAGGGAGGTTGGTTGGTGTAATGATCTGGGCTACGTCCACGATTTTACGCAATTTCTTGCATTCTTGGATGGAGCTGGTCCCAAACCATGCTCTCATGCATCCCAATAAAAAGCTTTCTATGGCGCATCTGTAGAAGTTGTTGAGAGTTGTTTGGGACCTGCCAAACTTTCTATGCATCCTCAGGTAGTAGAGGAGTTGATCTCCTTTCTTGGTCATTGCTTCAATATAGTTAGTCCAGAACACATTTTTTATTTTTTTTTTTATTTTATTTTTTTTAAATTTGTTTATTTTATTAGAAGTTAATACAGTACAAAACAGTACAGTGGAACCTAATTTTAGGTGCCAACTATGTCATACCGTAATCCATTCTATGTACAACCTCTAGTTTTATGTTATGAGAAGGAAGTAAGCAAGACAAGAAAAAGAAAACAATAGAAAGGGGAAAAAGTGGAAAAATAGATGGTAGAGTGTAGAAAAACGTGAAGTGTGTATATAAAAAAATAAATAAATAAAAAAGAAAAAGTGGAAAGTAGAAATAGAAGAGAAGGCTCCTTAAAAGAGAATTTTTCAAATCTGTATTCGGAGATGTAGATCTATCCACGTCATGAACTGAAATCAGCAATCCTTATGGTACCGCTGCATCACATGATTCCAAAAAGTCGATGAAAGGAGACCCTTAAGAATTGGTCATATTTATCTATTAGTCGGAGTCTCATTTCTTCAAGGTGTGCTATGTCCATCATATTCCTAATCCACATTTTAACAGTTGGTATGGTTGTATTTTTCCAAAATTTAAGTATCAATTTCTTTCCAATTATTAACCCATAATTAAAAAAAACATTTTGGTCTTTATTTAAATTGGTATCTTCTCCTATTATTCCAAATATAATCCATTCCATTTTGGGTTCTATTCTTGACTTGAAGAGCGTTGTAAATATATCAAATATATCACTCCAAAATTTATTCAACTTTGTACATCCTACAAATGAATGTGTTATATTAGCGTTTTGAAACAAACATTTATCGCATCTGGGAGAGACGTTTGGATAAAATTTATTCAACCTCGTTTTTGAATAATATAGTCTATGTAATAATTTGAATTGAATTAAATTATGTCTTGCATTAATAGAACAGTTATGTGTATTCATCAAATACTTTTCCCATCTATCCTTCGAGATCTTTATCATTAGCTCATGTTCCCAATCTTCCCTTAGTGCTTCTGTTGAGGGTGATTCTCTATTTAATATATTATTATAAAAGTATGATATTAATTTTTGTGAATCAGCCTTAATATTCATTGCTTCTTCTAAAGGGTCTAAAAATATAGTTTGAAATCTATGTGTATATTTCTTCATAAAGTCACATACCTGTATATATTTAAAATATTGATTATCCTTCAATTTAAATTTTAATTTTAATTGTTGAAATGATAACAGTTTGCCCAATTCATACATATCCCCTACTTTCCTAATCCCCAGTCTATCCCATTGTTGATATGTGTTGTCGATGAGAGAAGGTTTGAATGCAGGGTTGTTCAATAGTGGGGTTAGTACTGATAAATTATTTAATTTCAAGGATACTTTTATTTGTTTCCAAATTCTTATTATATTGTGAATAATTGGGTTCTTCTTATATATTATACTATTCAATTTTATCGGTGAGAGCAGGATCGTTCCTATATCGTGCGGATAGCACTCCTCTTTCTCCATTCTTATCCACTCCAACTGCTGAGTGGAACTATCCAGCCAGTACATTATGTTCTTAATATGCACTGCCCAGTAGTAATACATAAAGTTAGGTAATGATAAACCCCCAACTTCTTTAGATTTGCACAAATGCTTTCGTTGAATTCTATGTGTTCTGTAATCCCATATAAAATTAGTGATAGTGGAATCTAGTTTTTTGAAAAAATATTTTGGAATATATATTGGGATCGCTTGAAACAAATATATTAATTGTGGTAAGAAAGTCATTTTTATAGCGTTAATTCTACCTATCAATGAGAGCGGAAGCGTTTTCCAAAATTTAATCATATCATTCAGTTTATTTAATAGTGGTATAAAATTGGCACTAAATGATGATTTGTGTCTTCTCGTAATTTGAATACCCAGATACTTGAATTTTTCTGTTGCAATTTTGAAGGGAAATTTTAGTAAGTGTCTCGAATCCTGTGGTTTTAAAGACATAATTTCGCTTTTATTCCAATTTATTCTATATCCTGAAAAAGAGCCGAATTCCTCAATTAGTGTTAATAAGGTGGGTATACTCGTTTGTGTATTAGTAATATATAAAAGGATATCATCAGCATATAGTGAAATTTTATTCTTTGAGTCCTTAGTGTTATATCCGTGAATATCCGGGTGATTTCTAATCCTTTCGGCCAACGGTTCTATCATAAGGGTGATAAGGCACACCCTTGCCTATTACCCCTTGATAAGTAAACTTTTGGAGATAGCGTATTGTTAGTTAGTATTCTTGCCGTAGGTCTATCGTAAAGTAGTTTAACCTATCTAATAAAATTCTCTCCCATATTGAATTTTTGGAGTACCTTGTATAAATACTGCCATTCTACTTGATCAAATGCCTTCTCTGCATCCAGCGTGACAACTGAAATATCTTCATTGTCCTCATTATGAGAGTACATTATATTGAAAAGCCTTCTCAAATTATTAAATGATTGTCTTTTTGGTATAAATTCCGTTTGATCCGTATTTATTAAATTGTTAATATAATTATTTAGCCTTCTAGCTAGGATCTTTGCTAAAATTTTCTGAGCCGTATTTAGAAGTGAAATAGCTCTATAAGAACCCGGTTCATCTAAATCTTTATCTTTTTTTGGTATAAGTGTTATTGTCAACCACGGACATTCCATTCCATCCGTCTGCTCACTACCATGCTCTGCCCCCCCTCAACCGCGTCACCCCCCATCCCAGCTGACCGCACGCACTGTCAACCGGGACAACCTCAGATCTCTCCAGCCTGCCCCCATCCCTCCACCCTCTCACAATGCCAACTTTGCCCTCCTCAACACCAGGTCGCTCAACAACAAAGCCCTTGCCCTCCATGAACTAATCCTTGACAACACTCTGGACTTCCTTCTGCTCACTGAGACCTGGCAACAACCCAATGTCTTCTTCTCCCTCAATCAAACATCCCCACCTGGATTTAATTACATTTGCAAACCCCGCCCCTCCCGTCATGGAGGTGGCCTAGCTGTTATTTTTAACCAGAATGTTCGTATCACTGAACTCACCTTCCCCCCAGTGGCATCATTTGAATTCCTCGCCTTCAAAGCCCTTTCCTCAATGACAGTCATCCTCATTTACCGGCCACCTAAACCAAACCCCTCCTTCCTATCTGACTTCACTGAACTCCTCACACTTGCCTCATCCCTCTCCCCACGTCTGCTGCTACTTGGTGACTTAAATATTCACATGGACTCCCCCACCTGCAAGCTTGCATCTGAATTCGCCTTTTTACTGGACAACTTCTCTCTCACTCAGCACGTCACCTTTCCCACCCATGACAAAGGTCACATCCTTGACCTGGTCTGCTCCACAAATCAACCGGTACTCGACCTCCATCCTTGCCTCTTCCCCCTCTCTGATCATAAGCTTATACGGTTCACCATCCCTTCTCCGACACCTCGCCCCCGCTTCCTCCGAGAAATCACCTTCCGTAATCTAAAATCCATTGATTCCCACCATCTCTCTGACCTGCTCTCCACCACTCTCCCCCTGGACTCAACCCCCATCTCACCTGATGATCTCACAAACCATCTCAACTCCACCTTGTCTACCTCCCTCAACACTCTGGCCCCCCTCAAAACAAGAACCGTAACTTTCAACACATCTTCACCCTGGTACCCACCTGCACTTCGTAAACTGAAACCGACTGGTCGCCAACTCGAACGACTTATAAAGAAATCATCTCTCACAGTCCACCTTGAAGCTTACAAACTCCACCTCACTGACTACAAAGATGCTCTCATTGTGGCAAAATCTGCCTACCGCTCCTCCATATTCACCGATCCCTGCCTAAAAAATAGAACCCTCTTCTTCACAGTGGGCAACCTCCTCAAGCCTCGAGCCAACACTCTCCCTACCTCTACTCCGGATCTCTGCAACTCATTCCTCCACTTTTTCGCTGATAAAATCAGCACCATCTATCAATCTTTATCCCCTGTACCCGACTCCCCAGCATCTACTCCACCACCTACCAAGGCCCCTCCTTTCAACATCTCCACTGACCTCCTTACCCCTCCTCCACACTGCTTCCTCTCCCAGTTTGACCTGGTCACCCCTATTGAAATCTCCAAACTCATCAGCTCTTCCAAACCCACTACCTGCTCCCTCGACCCTCTCCCCACTCCCCTGTTGAAGTCCTGCCTCCCCGTTCTCGGCCCCTACCTCACTAATCTCTTCAACTCCTCATTGTCCCAAGGAACTGTCCCCTCCGCTTTCAAAACTGCTGCCGTTACACCAATCTTAAAGAAACCTGGTCTTGATCCCTCCTCTCTCATTAACTACCGCCCAATCGACTTCCGGCGGCGTCATGGAGAATTAAGGCGTGGCACTGAGCTTCTCCCCCGAAAAAAATTGTAAAAGTCGTTTAAGTCAGCACCGATTTTTTTTTAAAAACTCACCGAAGTCGCCTGGTGTTGTGTAAGGGTGTTATCATCAGAAGGTGACGTGAAAATCGGGGAGATTAATGGTGAAATCGGGTGTTTAAATGAGTTTAAATGAGCAGAGATAATCGTTCAAGGGCGCCAAAGAAAAATACTATCAGCTTTCAGCTCGAGGAAGTTTTGGATACTCTGCAAACGACAGAAGAAGAAGATTCTTACAGCCAAGGGTCTCTGCTTGAAATGGCAACAAAAGGAGACAAGAAGGAGAAAGAGGTGAAGCAAATGCTTTTAGATATGACTGCTACAATTAACATGACACTGGAGAAGATGCAAAGTATGGACTCTCACATGGAAAGTAATAAACAGAGTATGGAAACTAATATGGAGAGTATTTCTCAAAAAATTGATAATACTTGCAGTGAGTTAAAAGAACTCAAAAAGCAGTATAAGGAATTTGATAAGAGATTAAACTCAGAGTGTGTCAGAATTGAAAATGATTACAACAAGAAATTTAAAGGTATAAGTGATGATATCGGAAAGCTGGATGAGATAATGGAAGAGATGGAGAATGAGATAAAAGAGATTGTCTCGGAAATAAAGAATTTGAAACAATCACAGAAAACTGAAGAGGAAAAACTTGGAAGAATGACTGATAAATGTCTGGACCTGGATTCAGGAAATCGGAGATATAACCTGAGGATTCTCGGAGTAAAGGAAGGACGAGAGGGACATGAATCTCAAACATGTACTTTCGTTACTGACTTACTCAAAGATGTGTTGGAATTGTCGGAAGAACCAAGAACAGACGTCGCTAAACGAGTTGGAAGAGGAACAAATGATTCAAGACAGATAATTGTGAAATTCCGTGACATCTCCTCAGTGGAATTTATATTGAAAAAGATCACTCATGGGAAAAAGCTGACATACCGTGGGGATGATGTGCGAATATTTCGCGATTACTCTCCTGAGGTAGTCCAGAAAATGAGATTGTTTACACCGGCAAGACACACTTTGAGGGAAGTCCCGGGAGTAAGATATGGAATTTTGTTTCCCGGAAAAATGAAGATAACTTATAACGGCGTTGAACGCTCATTTGCAGCTCCCGGAAAAGCTTTAAAGTATGCAGAGGATATTGTTAAGAAAACATCGGGTCAAGCTGCCGACAATGAAGAAATCTGAACTTTTTACAAAGCTCTGAACTGATTAAAATGGCCGAGCTACCCAGACAATTATAAAGCTTATCTCGTTGGAATGTGTTATTCAGAGAGCTTGGTTATATTCAACCTTGGATGCAAAGCTCAAAGTTTAACCCCTTGGCACCTGCTTGTACGGTAGTTAACCCTTTGGTACCAGCTTGTATGATGTATGGTAGTTATAGAATGGGATATTATGTAAGAATACAGGGTGGATATATATGGGAAAGTTTAGATTAGATTAAGATTGGATAAATTAGAGGGACATATATACTTATATAATCGTGTATATGTTTGTTCTATATTTGTTTTGTTTTTTTATTCCTTATGTCTCTTTTTTCTCTCGGCTGTCACTAGCACTGATTTGATAAACTCATATAAGAAAAAACACAATATGAAACGATATGTAACTTTTTATGAGGATTCGCCTAGGGGGAGGAGCTCAATGTATAACAACATCACGGAGGTCTATACATTTTTTGCCATCGTTGATGGCTATTCGTCCTTAAGGTATCCTCCTTTAGATACCTTAATAGCACTTTTTTTTTAAAGCACAAACAAGATTTTTATCTGTTTAATTTTTTTGAAAGTAATTGTGTATCACATTCTTTTTTTCTTTTTCTAAGGCACTTTACAAGAAGGAGATGCAATATAAATCTAATAAACCGGGATGACCACCCAAGTCCTAAAGTTCTGAGGTATTTGTTTGCACCATATGATTCAGGAATATTACCCTGATTTACAATGCAAGACGATAGACAAATAAAGAATGGAGGAATTACATTTTGTAGTTGGAATATACGGGGTGCCAACGAACCAATTAAGAGGGGTAAAATTTTTGCCCAACTAAAATCGTTGAAAAGCGACATAATGTTTTTGCAGGAGACACACATGAAACAACAAACACAAATAAGATTAAAGGCGAATTGGATAGGCCAAACATACTACTCCTCATTTACTTCTAAATCTAGGGGTACAGCTATTCTTATTAGGAAAGGTATTCCTTTTAAATTAAAGAATACCATATCAGATAAAGAGGGAAGATATATTATAGTTTCGGGTGAAATTTATGCAACCCCACTAACTTTGATAAATATTTATGCTCCGAATTTTGATAACCCCCACTTTTTTGATAAAATTATTGACATAATATCAGAGTTTAATTACCAAAATGTGATAATAGGGGGGGACTTTAACTGTGTTTTAGATTCATATCTAGATAAATCAGCAAAACAAAAGAAGAGTAATTTAAAATCTAAAACTAGCGAACTTCTAAATACATATATAAAAAATACGAATATAATAGATGTATGGAGATCTGCTAATCCAGTTGGAAGGGAATACTCGTTTTACTCTTCGGTGCATAAAACTTATTCAAGAATTGATTATTTTTTAGTGGATATGAAATTAATGCCATATACAAACAACCCAACATACCACATTAGTAGTATCTCAGATCACTCCCCGTTGACATTCTCAGTAAAATTTGAGGGAATGCCGGGCAAAAATTTTTTTTGGAGGTTTAATACACATATTTTAAATGATGTGCAAGGCTATCAATATTTAAAACAACAAATGGAACTTTTTTTCGATACAAATGATATACCAGGTACTTTGCCTTCTTTACTATGGGAAACTTTTAAGGCATTTATGAGAGGAATTATAATTTCATATCAAAGTTTTCAAAATAAAAAGAATAAGACAGAACAATTGTTGTTAGAACAAGAAATCAGACAGTTAGAGATGGATAATGCCAAAGATTCCACGACAGATAAACACAATAAGATAATATTACTGAAATTTAAACTTAATCGAATTTTATCGGCAAGGGTAATAAGACTATTCCAAATGACAAAACAGGAACATTTTGAGTTTGGTGACAAACCACATAAGCTTTTAGCTCGCCAATTGAAAAAACAAGAAAAGGAAAATACTATAACCAAAATTAAATCAGAGAAAGGAGAATTACTAATACTACCTAAAGATATTAATAATAGATTTGCCCAATTTTATCAAAACTTATATACATCTAAAATTAAAAGAGAAGATAGTAAAATAAAAAAATTTCTAGATAATTGTAATCTTCCAATACTGGACCTTTTGGAACAAGAGGAATTAGGAGCTCAAATTACAATCAAAGAAATAGGTGAAACAATAAAATCGCTGAAAAATGGTAAGACACCGGGACCAGATGGTTTTAATAATGAATTTTATAAAAAATTTCAGGAGATAACAACCCCTTATTTATTTAATTTATACTCCCATGCTTTTAAAGAAAACAAACTACCTGAAACACTAACAGAATCAACTATTACACTTATTCCAAAAAAAGATAAAGATTTAGAAGATCCGGGCTCGTACAGAGCTATATCACTTTTAAATACAGATCAGAAAATTTTAGCAAAGATTTTATCAAGAAGATTAAGCAAATATATTAGTAAATTGATAAACCCTGATCAAACGGGGTTTATACCTAAAAGACACTCATTTAATAATCTGAGACGTCTGTTTAATATAATGTACTCGCATAAAGTAGAGGAAGAAGATATATCAATTATTTCTTTGGATGCAGAGAAAGCATTTGATCAGGTAGAGTGGCAATACTTATATAAAGTACTACAAAAATTTAATATGGGAGAGAATTTTATAAGATGGGTAAAATTATTATATGATAAACCGATGGCAAGAATTTTAACTAATAACATGTTATCTCAAAAATTTCAACTATCAAGGGGTAATAGGCAGGGATGTGCACTATCACCCCTGCTATTTGCCCTTATGATAGAACCCCTGGCTGAAAGTATAAGAATTCATCCGAATATTCAGGGCTATAATACCAGAGACTCAAAGAATAAAATCTCATTATATGCAGACGATATACTTTTATATATTACAAAGTCACAAACGAGCATACCAAATTTATTAAACTTAATAGAGGAATTTGGGTCTTTTTCTGGATATAGAATAAACTGGAATAAAAGTGAAATCATGACATTAAAACCTCAAGAACCTACACACTTACTGAAGTTCCCCTTTAAAATCGCAACAGAAAAATTTAAATATTTGGGTATTCAGATTACTAGAAAATATAAAGCATTATTCAATGCTAATTTCATGCCTTTATTAAATAAACTTAATACGTTGATTAAATTTTGGAAAACACTTCCCTTATCATTATTAGGTAGAATAAATGCAATAAAAATGATCTTCCTACCACAATTATTATACCTATTTCAATCTATACCGGTATATATACCAAAATACTTTTTTAAAAAATTAGACTCTAATATTACTAATTATATTTGGGACTATAGATCACATAGAATCACAAAAAAACATTTATGTAAACCAAAAGAGGTCGGGGGACTTTCACTTCCGAATTTTATGTATTATTACTGGGCAGTGCATATTAAGAATATGATTTATTGGTTGGATAGTGCTACCCAACAGACAGAATGGATAAAAATGGAGAAGGAGGATTGCCATCCTAGTAATATAGGAACGATCCTCTTCTCCCCAAAAAAACTGAATAACACAATATATAAGAAGAACCCAATTATATATGGTACAATAAGAATTTGGAAACAAATAAAATTATCTTTAAAATTAAGAAATCTATCACTGTTAATGCCAATAGCGAATAACCCTTTATTTAAACCATCTCTTATTGATAAGACATATAACCAATGGGAAAGTCTCGGAATTAGAAGGATCGGGGATATGTATGAAATGGGAAACTTACTATCATTCCAACAATTACAATTAAAATTTAAATTGAAAAACAACCAATATTTTAAATATCTTTAGATTTGCGATTTCGTGAAAAAATATATACAAGGATATCAAAAAGTAACTCCTGACTTATTGGAAGAGGCAATGAATATTGAAGCTGACTCACAAAAATTAATATCATATTTATATAATAGTATTCTAAATATAGACCTACCATCGACAGAGGTACTTAGAGAAGAGTGGGAACGGGAACTAATGATAAAAATTACGAAGGTTAAATGGGAAAAATACCTGATATATATTCACAAATGTTCAATTAATGTAAGACATAATTTAATTCAATTTAAAATTGTACATAGATTATATTACTCAAAAACAAGATTGAACAAATTTTATCCAAATATATCCGCCACTTGTGATAAATGTCTAGCCCAAAAGGCAACTATAACACACTCCTTAGTCTCCTGCATAAAACTTTATAGATTCTGGAATGATATTTTTGAAATATTTACAAAATTATTCAAGACAAGAATGGAACCTAATACTGAAATGATTATATTTGGCGTAATGGAAGATGGGAATAAATTGAACACATCTCAAAATCTATTCCTTAACTATGGTTTAATAATAGCAAAAAAATTAATTCTTAAATTTTGGAAAGGTACATCAATACCAACGCTTAAAATGTGGATTGCAAGTATGTTGGACACCGCTCATCTTGAGGAAATGCGATTCCTCCTAATGGATAAATCAGACCAATTCATAACGAGTTGGTCTCCATTCGTCGTTTTTTTGGAATCATATGGTGCAACACAATTGTAAAAAATAACTGTTTCAGGACTGGACGAGGGTTGGTCAAGACTATAAATAATGATCTCCTCTTTTTTTTTTTTCTTTTCTTCTCTCTATTCTCTCTCTCAACTTTTTTCATTTACTCGTTTTCTTTTTTCACACACTATATATTTCACATCTTTCTATCCTTTACTATCTAACTTCTTTTTCTTATTCTAATCTTTTTTCAGTGTAACAAAAAAAAAAAAGAAGTTGTACATAAAATGTATTATGAAAATATATATTAGGCACTTTGGTGCCATATGACTGTACTTACTTCTAATAAAATAAAAATAAAAAAAAAAAAAAAAAAAAAAAACTACCGCCCAATCTCAAACCTCCCCTTTCTTTCAAAAACCCTGGAGCGTATCGTTGCGTCGCAACTTCATTCCCACCTCCTTGCGTATAATCTACTTGAACCCCTCCAATCTGGCTTTCGCCCCCTCCATAGCACAGAAACTGCTCTCCTCAAAGTCCTCAACGACCTCCTCACCTCTGCTGACACTGGTTCCCTCAACATCCTCATCCTCCTCGACCTGAGCGCAGCCTTCGATACAGTGAACCATAACATCCTGCTCACCAGACTCAAAGACCTCGGCATTGAAGGTTCTGCACTCAGCTGGCTCCGTTTCTACCTTTCCAACAGATCCCACTTCATCTCTCTCCACAACCACACCTCTGCTACAGCCGCAGTCACTCAAGGCGTTCCCCAAGGCTCCGTACTCGGCCCCCTCCTCTTCATCATCTACATCCTCCCCCTTGGTCAGATACTCCGCCACTTCAATCTGGACTTTCACTGTTACGCTGATGACACCCAGATTTACCTTGGCACCAAATCCCCCCACAACCCCCCCCTCTCCCATATCAACTCCTGTTTGTCAGCTATAAAAACCTGGATGCAACATAATTTCCTCAAACTCAACAGCGATAAGACAGAATTCCTCCTCATAGGCTCCAAAGCCACACTCAGCAAAATCAATAACCCCACTCTCACCATTGACGGCACCACTGTCTCCCCATCTCCCCTGGCCCGCAACCTTGGCGTGATCTTTGATTCCACCCTCTCCCTTGAGCCTCACATCCGCCATGTCATTAAAACCTCCTTCTTTCATCTCCGCAACATCGCCAAACTCAGACCCTCTCTCACACCGCCTGCTGCTGAAAGACTCATCCATGCCTTCATCTCCTCCCGACTGGACTATTGCAACTCACTTCTCCTTGGCATCAGCTCCACCTACATCAACCGACTCCAACTGGTCCAGAACGCAGCCGCCCGACTCATCACCCACACCAAATCCTGGCATCACATCACTCCAGACCTCAAAAAACTTCACTGGCTTCCCATCTCCCACCGGATCACCTACAAAATCCTGGTCCTCACCTACAAAGCTCTCCACCATCTGGCCCCCCCATATCTCACTGACCTCCTCTCCCCCTACCAACCCTCACGGTCCCTCAGATCCACATCAGCCGGTCTCCTCTCCATCCACATGTCCAACCTCCGCAGTTTTGGGGACTGCTCCAGGGCAGCTCTCAGGCTCTGGAACTCCCTCCCCCAACTGATCCGCAATTCCGTGTCCCTCACCATCTTCCAGTCCTGCCTCAAGACCCATCTCTTCACCTCTGCCTATCCTTAGCCCCACGTCCCCGTCCCTTTTCATCTGTGCATTAATTGCCTCATACTGTGTTTTGTATTGAATTCTGTCTTTACTTTGTGTACTAGTCATGTCTCTACTATTTATTTCATTCCCCTTACATGTTTTTCCTCTACATGCTCAATTTTTGTAAGGTGTCCTTGAGACTCTTGAAAGGCGCCCATAAATAAAATTTATTATTATTATTATTATTGTTGCTTCTGCTAGGGTTTCTGGTAGTTTATTTTCAGTATAAGCCTGCGTGTATAAATTGAATAATCTTGGTACAATTGACTCCTGAAATCTTTTATAAAATTCATTACTAAAAGCGTCTGGTCCTGGGGTTTTCCCATTTTTCAGTGAGTTTATTATTTGTTTTATTTCTTCATTAGTAATCCGTGCTCCTAATTGCTCTTGTTCCAAACTATCCAATTTTGGGAGCTTGCAATTATCTAAAAAATTTGTAATTTTATTTACATCTGTATTTATTTTAGATGTATATAAATTGTGATAAAATTGGGCAAACCTCTTATTAATATCCTTAGGCAGTGTTAAAAACTCACCCTTATCCGATTTAATTTTAGTAATAGTTTTTTCCTTTTCTCGTTGCTTCAGTTGCCTCGCAAATAGTTTATGTGGCTTATCCCCAAATTCAAAGTGTGCTTGTTTTGTAATTTGGAATAATCTTATTACTCTAGCCGATAGTATTCTATTGGCTTTATATTTCAATAAAGTTATCTTATTATGTTTATTTATGGTTGGGTCAGTTGCATTGTCCAGTTCTAGTAATTTTATTTTCTGTTCTATCCGCTGAAGTTCTCTTTTATTTTCCTTATTTTGAAAACTTTGGTAAGAAATTATGACACCGCGAATATATGCCTTGAAGGTTTCCCAAAATAGCGGTGCAGAAATACCCGGCGTGTCATTTATTTCGAAAAAAAGTTTTATTTGTTCTTTTATATACTCATAACCCTGCGGGTTATTTAATATGTGTACATTGAATCTCCATAAAGGTTTTATACTCGGCATTCCCTCAATTTTAAGTATAAAAGTCAATGGTGAATGATCAGAAATAATACTATTATGATATGATGGTTTATTCGTATACGGGATTAATTTTGTGTCCAATAAAAAATAGTCAATTCGCGAATAAGTTTTGTGAACTGATGAATAAAATGAGTATTCCCTACCACTTGGATTTGCTATTCTCCAAACATCAGCACATGGTCATTGGCCGTCGCGGCTGCTCCTGAAGCCGCTACTCCTGAGGCCGCTCCTGCTCCAGTTCCTGCAGCCACTCCACCCGGCTCCTATGCTCACGGGCACTGGCCGTCACGGCTGCTCCTGAAGCCTCTCCAGCTCCAGCTCCTGCAGTCAGCCCAGGATTGACCCTCGGTGTTCCCCTCTGATGAGGGAGAAACAGTGTGCAGCCCTACAAGAGGTACTGCTGTGGGGCTTACTAACTGCCCACTGTGGCTAGCCTCCATCTCCTGCCACTTTGGGGTATTTCCTCCAGCAGCCATTCCAACTGGCTCTTATGCTCTCGGGCATAGGCCACTCCCGGCTGCTGTTGACCCATCCTGCAGCCGCTCCAACCGGCTCCCGTGCTCACGGGCACTGGCCGCTCGCGGCTGCTTTGTTTCTCCTGCAGCCGCACCAACCGGCCCCCATGCACACGGGCACTGGTCGCTCGCGGCTGCTTTGTTTCTCCTGCAGCCGCTCCAACCGACCCCCATGCACACGGGCACTGGCCACTCGCGGCTGCTTTGTTCCTCCTGCAGCCGCTCCAACCGACCCCCATGCACACGGGCACTGGTTGCTCGCGGCTGCTTTGTTCCCCACTCCCAGCCGCTCAAACCGGCTCCCGTGCGCACGGGCACCGGCCGCTCGCGGCTGCTCCTAAAGCCGCTCAAACCGACCCCCATGCACACGGGCACTGGTCGCTCGCGGCTATTCAGAATCGGACTCCTCGGAGTCAACGACTCTGTTAGTTGCTTACCTCTCCCGACCGGCCGGGGCCGGCGCGGGAGCGAAGTCGGGAGCGAAGTCGGGCACAGCTGTTCCCATTACGGGAGATTAGCGTGCCTTTGGCTGCTGCTGCCTGCTGCCCGCAACTCCGCGGTTCTCCCCCGCCAGCTTTCCCGCAGCCTTTGTGGATCCGGTCCATGTCTCCACCTAAAAGGTAAGTGGAAGGAACGCAGAGTCTTCTTACCTGCTGTTCCCGACTTTCAAATTCTGGAACGCAGAGTCTCCTTACCTGCTGTTCCCGGCTTTCAAATTTTGCCGCTAAGGGAACGTCGTTCCCCCTGCTGTGATTCGTTGCAATGCGTGTAGCGATATGACACGCATGCGTCCTGGCGGGGTTCTTCACGTAGTCACTCACGTGACTCCGAAGTAAAATTAGGGGAAATGTTTGTACAGAGGCTAATGTGTTCAGCACTGACATTGTGGGTCAAAAGACCTGTTCTTGTGCTCTGCTGTTCCATGTTCGGTTAATTCACCAGGTTCTTGTGCTCTGCTGTTGCATGTCCGATGTATTTCAATCCCACATCACTCTCTATCTCTGGTAATCTTACACTTGCCCGCTTGTCAATGATTGGCTGACCACTGGACTAAAAGTCTATAGTTCCACTGCTCTTTGCCCAATGCATGATTAGTCTATGAGATAGCTCCCCAAAGGTTGAATTATACGAAGATATGTGAGGAGATCTCTGCAGAATTGAATGGGATTGGTGTGCAAATGCTATTTTACTTCGGAGTCACGTGAGTGACTACGTGAAGAACCCGCTTCCAACGCATGCGTGTCATATCGCTACACGCATTGCAACGAGTCACAGCAGGGGGAACGACGTTCCCCTAGTGGAGAAATTGAAAGTCGGGAGCAGCAGGTAAGAGACTCTGCGTTCCTTCCACTTACCTTTTAGGTGGAGACATGGACCGGATCCATGAAGGCTGCGGAAAACTGGCGGGGGAGAACCGCGGAGTGCGGGCAGCCGGCAGCAGCAGCAACGGCACGCGAAACTTCCGGAGAGGAAACAGCTGTGCCCGACTTCGCTCCCGCACCGGCAAAATTCACTTCTCGGCCGGGCGGGAAGCGAAGCAAAAGACGTCCCATATGCCAGTCTCAAGCGAATCTGGCTTGGAGCAGTCGCTAGCGGCCAGTGCCGAGATTGCCGGGGCCGGTTGAAGCAGCTCGAGGACAGGGAACAACCACGAGGGACCAGTGCTGTAAGTACCGGGGTTGGTCCGAGGGGTCCCTACGGCAGTGCTGAGAGCATTGGAGCCGGTTTGACCGGCTGCGGAACTACCGCGAGGGACCAGTGCCGTGAGCACCGGGGTCGGCCCGAGCGGTTGAAGCTAACGGGCATTGGAGCAGGTTTGACCGGCTGGAGAACAACCGCAAGCGACCAGTGCCCGTGAGCACCGGGGTCGGCGGTTGCTCAAGGAGATCCTCCGTGGCAGACTCCGGGAGATGGAGGCTGCCACAGTGGGCAACCAATAAGCCCCACAGCGGTACCCCTCGGGGGCTGCACAGTGTCTCTTCCTCATCAGAGGAGAACACGGAGGATCAGTTCTGGGCAGACCCTGAACGGGCCGCAGAACTACTCACCCCCAGCAGACCCTCCGTGGCAGGCTCCGGGAGATGGAGGCTGCCACAGTGGGCAACTAGTAAGCCCCACAGCGGTACCCCTCGGGGGCTGCAGAGTGTTTTTTCCTCATCAGAGGAGAACAAGGAGGATCAGTTCTGGGCAGACCCTGAACGGGCCGCAGAACTACTCGCCTCCAGTAAGTCTGGGGTGAAAGGAAACATGTTGGAACTCCCTGAGGGACGCTCAGGCCAACGGTGTGCGGGTGGCTCAGTGCCCGTGAGCACTGCACCGCGCTGGAATTGCAGTTGCAGCGCCGCAGGGAAGTACTGACGGCACAGGGGCCGTGAACACTGCACCGCGTTGGCACTGCAGGACCTACACCTGGGAGAACATACCTCGTTGGAGGGATGCAGGTCCAAGAAGAAAGCCTCTAGTGGGTAAGTCCCGTGGCAGCACCTTTTTACAGGGCTGTAGCTCACTTCTATTACTACAGGGAAATGCTTGAGGGAATGACAGATCCAGGAGATGAAAGCAGCACCTTCTATAGGGCTATACCATGCTTTCTCCCTCCCCAGCAGACTCTTCTATCAGAAGAATGCTGGGGTCAAGTCCTGGACAGGTAATAGATATATTGCTGTAACTATGAGGTGATGCCATTCTTAGTCACCAAGTCATAGAGTGCATTATTGGTCATTTCCTGATAGAAATACAGGAATTATATGTTGGGATGAAGGATCTAGCAGGCCAAAATTGATGGCATATTCCATCCTCATCTGGCAGTCACAAGGGAGTGTCTGTTTTATGTTTCAGGGGAAATCAACAGGGATAAGTTAAAGCTAACTGGGGAAGATCTATTAACCAGATTAAAAGCTAGCATAGACCACGTGGCTTGCTATCAACTGGTGGGGCTAACATTAGCCATAGCTGTCGCTGGCCACCGAGGATTGTAAATCCATGAATGTGCTAACCATTTATTTATGCTCCTGGAACATCCAACCGGGATTGACGCGGGCCTGCGTGAACCCCAAACCTCCAAGCAAAACCCTTTATTTGGAGGTGACCCAGCTAGAAGGTCAAGGAGTTGGACGATGAAGCCAATCTGGAGCTCACCTAGACATCCAAACATCGTCCTCAAAGGTATCGCCTTATGCTGGAAGATGTATACACCCACAACACACGGCCTCGGGGATCCAGAAGGAAACAGAAACCCACTGGTAACTAAGGAAGTCTGGTTCTTACTAAATTAAGGCAGGAAGAAGGTTGGTTCACATGGCAGTGACTTTGCCGTAAGGAAGGGTACAGCCTTAAGGGATGCTTGAAGGGAACTAAACCATCCACCAGACTGGGAGTAGAATATTGGCATTAGGGGCTGTGTGTGCCAGCCACATGATATCGTGACCTTTACATAATCAAATTACTGAGCGCTAACACGCGTCACTCAATAATTTATGGATCATTCTGACAGACCAATGAAGCAACCAACAGAGGCCACCATGGTACTAAAAGGTGGAACATACATTCACCATTAACACGGTCAATATGTTAGTAACTTTACCAAGAGATAAAGCCGCAGCCCTACAGGAGGACTGCAGCAAGCTTCTTAACACCAACAGACCCTTCATTAGACGGGTAGCCCGGATAAATGGGGAAGATTGTGGCTACATTCCTGGCCACACAATTTGGGCCATTACATTATCAAAATTTGCAAAAAGCAAAAATTAGAGCACTCAAATTTAACAAGGGTCATTTTGATAGGCCTATGGAGCTACCTACAGAAGCTATAATTGAACTACAGTGGTGGGAACATAACATTAGATATTGCTCCAACCCAATCATCATTGACAACCCGTCTATGGTATTACAAACAGATGCCAGCGCCATTGGTTGGGGAGCCACTAATTCTGTTTCTAGTTGTGGAGGGAGGTGGAAGACAGTGGAGGTGGCATATATATTAATTATATGGGTGGAAATATATCGACATCTTGTGATCAATTGGCAAAATTAATTTGGCAATGGTGTATCCAAAGAAACATTTGGATATCGGCAACATACCTACCAGGGAAGCTAAATTCAGTGGCAGACACCAGGTCACGCAAATTTAACGAAAACACGGAATGGATGTTAAATAAAAAAGTATTTGCTGAAATTACAGCAAAATATGGTACGCCAGATATTGATTTTTTTTGCATCCAGGTTGAATCACCAACTACCAAGGTATGTGTCCTGAGAACCAGACCCTGGGGCAGAAGCTACAGATGCTTTCTCACTGCATTGGGGGGAAATTGTGTTTTTATGCATTTCCTCCGTTCTGCCTCATCAATCGGATACCTGTACTAAGGAATTCAACAAGATTCGGCATCTGGGATTCTCATAGTACCCGATTGGCCTACTCAACCGTGGTTTCGGTTATACAGGGGATGGTGTTACAACCATGTTCCCTTACTGGACATAGCCAAAATTTACTAATTCATCCAGTGACTGAGGGCAGTCACCCATGCTATAAGAATATGGATTTGTTGATTTGTAGAGTCTGAAAGACCCACTACACGGCATGGGGCTGTCAGACAGGACTATGAATCCCATCACATCAGCACAAAGACTGTCAACACAAAAGCAGTACCTCGGACATATCAAGATATGGGGCAAATACTGCTTTGACAACAACCTAGACCAAAGAGCCAAGAACATTCCGGCCGTATTGGAATTTCTAACAAGCCTCCATTGTGATAAACGATTGGGCTACAGTGCCATTAATAGTGCCAGAAGTGCACTCTCCAATTACCTATCGCAAGGAACGGAGCGGCACACGGTGGGAACGCTCCCCCTGGTAACAAAACTTATGAGGGGCATATTTAATGCAAAACCCCCAAAAACCAGGTACTACAGAATCTGGGATGTGGGTGTCGTTTTGACCATGCTGAGAAGTTGGTCGCCCATAACATCATTATCACTTCGGAAACTGACCATGAAGATAGTTATGTTCATGGCGTTAGTTACCGCACAACGAGTCCAGTCATTAAACAAACTGAGGCTGGACTGCTTGATGATCTCACCCGAGAAACTGGTATTTGTCATACATGATTTAATAAAACAAAACAAACCAGGTTCATCGGGGCAAGTGATCGAATTTATGGCATATCCAAATGACGAAAGCCTGTGTATAGCCAAACATATCCTATTATACATGGAAAATACCAAGATCATTCGAGGTCAAGAAATGGCTATGTTAATTTCTTACAAGAAACCGCACAAAAGGGTCACGACCCAAACTATCTCAAAGTAGCTGAAATATGTCCTAAAGATTGCAGGAATAGACACTAATGTTTTAAATCTCATTCCACCAGGGCTGCGGCGACGTCCGCAGCAAAAATTCTGGAGGTGCCCACAGACAAAATCCTCAGAATGGCAGGATGGTCATCGGGAAAGACTTTCCAAAGGTTTTATAACAAACCAGTTTTGGATCCATCATCAATTTCTGAAAGCATGTTACGTTCAATAATATAATTTGCCCGAAAGGTTACAGGGCTATGATTTCAACTTAATCAATTTATTTTTCATAATATCACACAAGCTTTTGTATGGGTGTGTTCAAAAATTGCTAACGATACCTTTCTCCCAATACTCAAGGCAGTTGTGAAGCATGGACTCGTTCCACGGCATGAGGTCACAGAGCTTTGAAATCTTCACGTAGTCACTCACGTGACTCCGAAGTAAAATAGTAAGATTAAACGAGAACTTACCAGTTTGAAGTTTGATCTGTATTTTATGAGGAGGAACGTTGAGGGAATACGTGCCCTCCGCTCCCACCCTCCTATGATCATATCAAAAACTGGTATCTCTTTGATAATCTTACTATGTTAGGTCATTATAGTTTCTGTGACCTCACACCGCTGCTTTGAAGAATGACACGCATGCGTTGGAAGCGGGTTCTTCACGTATTCCCTCAACGTTCCTCCTCATAAAATACAGATCAAACTTCAAACTGGTAAGTTCTCGTTTAATCTTACTATTTTATGCTGTGGATTTGGAATTACATATAGGCCACCAAGTAAAGGCAGCACATTTTCCTCCCTACACATAAGCGCCTGTATGCTCATGCCATCTTATGATTTCAGATTTAATCAATTAAACTTAATTTCCTCAACTGCCACGAAGGAATCTGAAGTCTAAGCACCAATTTATTTTAGTTCCGTTTTTATTTGGCAGTAGCAGCCAAAGAACATATCCCCTGTTCTCCAGTACCCCTCAGCACTTTATCTGTGGAGTGAGGTTACAGAACACTTTCTGCCCGATAATGTTAGAATCTTAGCCTGTAAATAGCAGAACAGAACGACAAAAGAGTGTACATTTCAAATAATTAATGAAAGTTGACATAAGTAAAACATTAACTGGTTTGTCAGCAAATAAAACCTGCAAATAAATAGAGGAAGAAAGAATAGAAACTAGACGACAACACGGTATATCATTAAATTTAAAATGTTACAATAATAATGAAAAGCATGCCTCTGAATGGCTTTATAGGTGTAGATTTTTGCAAATACTTATCTTTGTAAAATGTATGAACTATGCAAATAAATGCATAGTACCCAGAGGATAGACCTTTCTATAGTTATCACAATGAAATAATTACATTGTAATCACAAGACAACCGCAGCCTCAACAAATTGCATTTGCATAATATCATTGTAATAAAATAGGCCAAACTGCTTCTGTGATAAGGCTTGACACTGAGATAAGGAGAGAGATATTGAAAAGGATGTTCAAAATGCTTAGAGAGAGCTGTGGTTTAAGAAAGGCCTCTGAGAAAAAGAATACAGTGAAGACCCACGAGGGATTTCATTGCACAGGATCTTGATGAAAGCTCTGTCACGAACAGTTAAGAACGATTGAGGAAATTTAAATGGATTAAAGGTGTAGGAAGGAACTGCTGGTTTAAACTGAAGATAGACACAAAAACCTGGAGTAACTCAATGGGACAGGCAGCGTCTCTGGAGATAAGGTATGGGTGACATTTCGGGTCGAGTCTGATGAAGGGTCGTGTATATATATATTCATTGATATATGGTCACACTGATCTGTTCTGTTCTGTTCTGTATTAGTCCTTACAGGAAGCAGGGTGGGAAGAAGTGTAGTCGAGATAGCCATGGGAGTCAGTTGGTTTATATTAGAAGTTGGTCAGTAGTCTGTCACCTGCGATGGACATAGTGAGGTCTAGAAACGGTAGGGAGATGTCGGAAATGGTCCAGGTGTATTTGAGTGCCGGATGGAAGTTAGTGGTGAAATGGATGAAGTCAGTGAGTTCTGTATGGGTGCAGGAGGTAGCACCAATGCAGTCGTCGATGTTGAGGAGGTAGAGTTTGGGGATAGGGCCACGGTACGCCTCGAGCAAGAATTGTTCGACGTACCCTACAAAGAGGCGGTCATAGCTTGGGCCCTTGTGCGTGCCCATAGCTACGCCTTGTATTTGGAGGAAATGGGAGGAGTGAAATGAAAAGTTGTTACGGGTAAGGACCAGCTGCGCTAGGCGGGGTAGAGTATCAGTACTGTTACAGAAGATCACCTCAAAGGCCTTCTAGATTATGTTCCTGGTCAAAAGCTCACAGAAAGTTTGTAAAAGCATAACAGCAGGAAAACAAGCTTCCTTTGCAGCTAACAGCAAAACAAGTGCCCTTAGATGTGTTCAATGTGTTGATTTAATTGAGGAGGATTTTAATGTTAATAAGTGAAGATTAAAACGTTCATTAACTCTTTTGTAAGTGTGAACATACTCACATTAAAGTTAAAATGGAATTCTGATGTTCAGTACATCACACCTTCTGGCTCTAATAAAATATATTGTTTAAGTCGATGTGGGATGAGAAGTTTTGGCACGGCACTGTAACACCTTGCTCGTAACACTCTCCGAATAGTACATCGAGCCAAGTGCACCAGAGAGCGGGGTGATCTTCCACAGACGTCGAACAGAGATTTATAAAACGCTGAATGTTGCTGAAAAATCAAAGGAACATTGTGGGTCTCAGACTGGTTTTCTAGATCAAGAGTTACCAAATGGGGAGGTGATTGATGTGATACAATTATGGGAGAGGCAGAGTGGGTGGAGAACAAGCTGGAGTTCTCTGTGCAAAGTGCGCTTTCAGCTTCATGTTTCCTGCATTTGTTTCATTATATTCGATGCCTGTTCAGACTTGATGGTGCTGTTGCAGTTGCCCCATGTTTAGTTTCTAAATGTTCTATGGTTTATGGTTTTTAGCTAGGGGAAATATTTTCCTGATTTAAGAGGATGACCTGTTTATTGATGTGATTGTTACCTTATATTTCCTGCAAATAATCACGCTTTTGATTTAAATCTTGCTTCGTCACTACTTTAAGCATAATAATTTTGATCACTTTGATTACCTGTTAATTACGTGTTGCCAGAGTATGACACAGGAGATATATATAATGCGTCTGTTCTAACTAAATTGAAATGGACAGAATACGATGCAGACATCTTATTTCACTACAAGTATGTTTGGCAGTAACATGTTTATAATTTGCATGTGTTATTTTATTTCTAGCAAATTATTTCATAACTGCAAATCTACTAGTCGGAGGACAGTTTCCTAAATAGTTATCCTTCATTTATTCTACATCAATAGCCATAAATAGAAAAAGAACACTGTAGATGGCTGCAGATTGCAAATGCTGGAATTGTAAGCAAAAAAAAAACTGTGAAGGAACTCAGCAGGTCAGGCACAAGAATAATATGGATGTGGAGACATTGGATCTTAAATCATTAAAGGTAGCAGGATAAATCAATAAAACGGTTAAAATGCCAATGTGAACTTTCATTTTGGCAATGCTTGTAATTTAACAGAGCTATTGACCATTCGTATTTAAATGAGTGAGCTCAAGTAATGAAGCATAGTTACCCAAATTTGACCCAAGCACAACACACAGTGGGAAGCATCATAATTACATAGCAGAAAGTAAATTATTTTCCAAAGTCTTTCACCTATTTTTATTCCCACCACCTGACAAGACTGGTAGCGTTTCCTCAGTCATAACTGCCATTGACTGCAATGTGGGGTCGAAGTGGTCACTAACATCAATAAAGCTTCACTTTTATTACAAAATAACACAAATATAGCTAAATATTCGGTATCTGTCTAATACTGAGCAAGGGGTAAATATGCATTTAATTGTGTTGGTCTTGCTGGTATCTACCTTGCAGACACCATTGTCTTCAATCTGATCATTCTTGGTAAATTTGGGATTATTTACAGGAATCAGAAGTCAAACAGAATTACCTCTAAAATATCATCAGGTATAACACTTCTCCATTTTCGCGTAGAATGAATTGATTCGTAAGAATTGACCAGGACTTCAACCGCCTTTGGACTGGCACAGCATGATTGTAGAACCTAAATATTCACACAAGAAGTACTCTGTTAGCCTTTTGATTTAATTTAATGGAGAATGCTTCAAAGTTGCTCCTTGGTTCATGATTGGAAAGGTATAATGATATAACATGGAATTATAGAACAGGAACAGGCCCATGAGTCTGTGGCGAACATGATGCCAAGATGAACTAATCTCATCAGCCTGCTGTGATAAATATCCCCCAATTCTCTACGCATCCATGTGCCTAACTAAAAGCCTCTTAAACATTGTATTTACCTCCAAAGTTGTGCCTTCTCATCTTTGACATTTCCACTCTGGGAAATAGTTCTGGCTGGCTACCCTATCAAAGTCTCTCAAAACTTTATATAACTCTTTCAGGTCTCTCCTCATATTCTCAAAATTTCCCACCCTCTCCTTGTAGCTAATCCAGGCAGCATTCTGGTAAAACTCTCCTGCACCCTTTCCCAAAGCCTCCACATCCTTCATGAGGCAACCAAGAATGCATGCATGACTTAAAATGTGGCATAACCAAAGTCTTATAGAGCTGCATCTTATACTTAATGCCCGACCAATGAAGGCAAGCATACCGTATACCATCTTTACCACTCTATCTGCTTGTGTTGCCATTTTAAGAAAGTTATGGACTTGGATCCCACTATCCCTTTGCACATCAATGCTGTTCAGGTTCTTTCTATTCGCTGTATACTTTCCCCTTACATTCAACCTACCAAAATGCAACACCTCATCTTTGGAGAAACCTTCGCAAGTACAGTAGAATAGATTGCCAGCATTCACAGCAGACCAGATGCAAAGCCAGTTTATTGTAAATTCAATCCAATATCAAATGTTCCAAATAATCAAACCTCGGCTAACAAAAAAGTAGCCCATGCCAACAGTAATTGGACCTAATGCAGACAAAACAACACAGATATCAGTCGCGTTAAATAAAACAGTTTGCACTGAACAATATCTGCTACTACTCTCAAGACATGCAAGCAAGTGTTAGAAAAATCAAATGTGTTCAAAAACTGAAACTCTCCAACGCCTTTACTTTTAAAAGTGGCCTCTAGATCTACGTACATTCTCCGAGAAGAAGAAAATTCCTGTCCACGTCCACTTATAAATCTTATAAATCCTTTATGCTTTGGTAAAGACACCTCTCATTAACCTAGCTTGCCAAACCCTGGTTCTGGTTCTGGTTCTGGTTGATTACTGCGCAAACACCTCATCAGTGGTTATCTCGTGCAGGTCGGAGACAACACATATCATAACACATTCCTTCATAACACATTCTCCCCAATCCAGGTGTTAGTCTAGTTAACATATTTTGATTTTTTCTCAGGTTGAACACTGATTTTCCAGCACCCCCTTGGTTCCTCCAGACGGAGGGGGGAGAAGGGGGGGAGAATGGGGGGGGGGAGAAGGGGAGGGGGGGGGGGGAGAGGCTGTGTGGACCGAGTGACGGGACTAGTTGGCGGTGGTGGTCGAGCCGGGTGAGGATAAAGCCACTGCCAAAGGCCAGAAACAGCAGCAGGTGAGACGGGCTCACTGGTGCACTGTGCGAGTCGGGAGTAGCGTCATAAGCCAATGGCCAGGAAGACGGTGGGAGTTGGGGATGGGTCGACAAGTCATTCCATTCACATTTAGTTTAGAAATCCATCTGTGGTCACTCAGGGAATTTCAACTGAGCTTTCGGAATTTTGTCCGGATTATAGTTGCCGGAAAATCGGTGTTCAACCTGTAGTATGCTAGCATCTTCGTTAAATAAGCTGTGTTGTACACAGCGTGCTAGATGTGGTCTCATCAATGCGTATAAAGCTGAAGCAAAACATTCCTACTCTTGTATCAATTCCCCAAGTAATAATCAAGCCTATTAGATTTCCTAATTACTTGCTGAACCTGAATACTAGTTTTTTGGACCATGCCCCAGGATACACTGCATTTCAAAAGCCTGCATGATCTCACCATATAGGTGCTATTGATATAATAAAATATAATATTTTTCTGCCAAAATGGACTATTTCATCTTTTCTCACATGGCACTTGACTTTTGAGTTAAACTAATACCTTACAAACGTATTAAGTATGTATATAAACACTAATTTCTGTTAACTTTGTTCAATAATAATTCAACAGGTATTTAGAATAACAATCCTATTGACATGTTGGAATGTAATTTGCATTCCTACCTTGTGAAATTGGGGAGGGTAGATCCTTGCAGCCCCATGGTTGAGCAACAGTTGATAACAAATCTCTGGCTTTGCTGCTGGTCGTACTGCTGTCACCTTCATGAGGTATTGAAGTGGGGCACAACCATTAACATCCATTGAACCAGCAAAAGCACCTGATTCTAACAACATCTGTAGAAGTAGGTGGTCACAATTCCATGCAGCTTTGTGAAGTGGAGACTTAAAATCCCGTTCTCGAGCATTTACAGAAGCTCCATAGTCTATTAGCATTCTACAAATCCGATGATGGTTTATGCTGTATTGTTGTTCTTTCATGTCTAGTGCCCAGTAAATAGCGGCAATGAGCGGCGTTTCCATATAGATATTGACACTGTCAACATTGGCTCCATGGTCAACATAAAGTGCCACTAGTTCAGATACACCGAAACGGGCGGCTATGTGCAGTGGTGTCTCTTTATAGTCATTCTCAGTCTGAAGATTCAACTTTGCGCCTGTTAAAAATCAAGTGTGAGAGATTGCCTTTCATCTTCAAAGCATTTGTGTCTTGCCAAAGCAACTGATAAAATCAAAGCATCACAAATTGATTTAATTCCTTGACTGGAAATAGAAACTCTGGAAGTACTCAACAAAACATTAACAAATGAAATATGAAATGGTAGATAAAACCCTCCAATAGCCACTAAGTCCGGACTTCAAATACGAACCTGCCTGTTTTACTTTTGTTTGCTGACAAACCTGAGTACTATTCATAATATAATGTTAGCTGTTGTTTCAGATTCATAACATTTGCAGTTCTTTTTAATTTATTTGTTGTTTTGTTTTACACATCTCATAAGTTGCAGCCATCGGCAAATTCCAAAATATCAATGCTACTCTTTCCCCAAAGACCTTAGTTACATTTGGCATAAGCCTGTTGCTTTGGATATATCTATTTTACTTTCAGATCAAAGGGATAGACGTTTAGGGGTAACATGAGGGGGAACTTCTTTACTCAGAGAGTGGTAGCGGTGTGGAATGAGCTTCCAGTGGAAGTGGTGGAGGCAGGTTCGTTGGTATCATTTAAAAATAAATTGGATAGGCATATGGATGAGAAGGGAATGGAGGGTTATGGTATGAGTGCAGGCAGGTGGGACTAAGGGGAAAAAGTTGTTCGGCACGGACTTGTAGGGCCGAGATGGCCTGTTTCCGTGCTGTAATTGTTATATGGTTATATGGTTATATGATAGGAGGTTTAGCGGGGATATAAGGAATAAAATTTGGAATGCAATGCCTGAGAATGTGATGGTAGAAACAAAGACTCACAACATTTAGTAAGTATCTGGATGAGCACTTGGATTGGCAACACAGGATATGGACCAAGTACTGGTAAATAGAATAAGCATAGACAAGTAATTGCATCATGATCAGTATGGGCTAGGGCCTGTTGCTAAGTTTCAATTACAGTAAACTTACTGTTAATTCTAGAAGGGAAAATGTTTAAATAATTAGATTGAGTTTAATTTTATACAGGCAAATTTATAAACTAGAAAAAGTAATCTTTTTATATATGTCGGTGTATAAGCTATCATTTTTTTGTGTCTAATATGGTCTAAGGTAAGCCATAAATTGCATGGAATTATCTGATTTATGGCACAATTATCTACATTTTTCCTTGGAATGACCTGTTCCTAATTATGACACTAGAAAACAGGCAGTTGAGGCTACTCAATAGAAATGTGTAGAAAAGAACTGCAGATGCTGGTTTTAACCGAAGATAGACACAAAATGCTGGAGCAACTCATCGGGACAGGCAGCATCTCTGGAGAGATGGAATGGGTGACGTTTCGGGTCGAGAAGGGTCTTGACCTGGAACATCACCCATTCCTTCTCTCCAGAGATGCTGCCTGTCCCGCTGAGTTACTCCAGCATTTTGAGTCTATCTACTCAATAGAAATATACTGTAGGTTGCTGTAAATCACTGATGTACTGTATATCACTCATTCACTAATTCACTAGTTGAAGCCTAGATGGAAGATTGCATGGACAATAAAGGGAACTTCATAGTAATCCTAACGTTTTTTGATAAAACACATTTTATTTTGTTGTAATTTTAAATATATTTGTATTGCTTTTTTTAGGTCATGAAGAAAATCCATTCTGTGCAGCTCACCGTTCCAGATCAGGAGTTTTGCACATGCAATGGACTCCTTGGTTTTACATAAATGTAACGGCGTATGTCCACTCAGTGAGAATGAGTTTACTTTGGCTCCATGGTGCAACAGAATGCTAACACAGTCCCTGTTTTTCACCTCACATGCAACATGTAAAGGCGTTTTCCCATTCGGTTGGTAGTTTATACTGGCGTTATGATTCAGTAGCATTGTAATGGTCTTCAGGTCACCAAGCATCACGGCTAAGTGCAGGCCGGCTGCCCAGGAGTTCCCTAATTTGTAACTTGGTAGCCAGTAACCTGGAAAAGGGAAACAAAAACATTAATTTCATAGTCATTTAGAAACAGGCCTTTCTGCCCATCGAATCCACATCAACCATCAGTCACCCCGTTTACACTAGTTCAATGTTATCCCACTTTCACATCTACTCCTTACACACTAGGGGCAAATAACCCTAACCCAACAAACTCGCACATCTTTAGGATGTGGGAGAAAACTGGAGCACCCAGATGACATTTGCTTGGTCACAGTGAGAACATGCAAACTCCACATAGACAGCACCCGAGGTCATGATCGAACCCAGGTCTCTGGTGCTATGAGCCAGCTCCACTACCAGCTGTACCACTGTGCCACCCTTAAGTAAGGTTGAAAAGTATTCTTAAAGTTTCCTTTTCTTTTCTGTCTTTTTTTTAAATAAAAATGAATACAGGCAACAGGTTGTATTAGGGCAGAGAAACAAAAACAAACCTATACAACTATATTTCTGTGCAGCCAAATTGTATCTTCACGTCTGTAACCGGTTAGATTATGATATTATTTTTAGAGCATTCTTGCAGGGAATATCAATACTTTAAACCAATGAATTTTGAAATATATATATGTATGGCAAAGGTTAATCCATTTCTCCATCCATTGCTCTTACCAGTTACTTTAAATTTATGTTGCTTTTTTTTTAACATCTCTGCTGGGGAAGCAGATATTTCCTATTAAGTTTTGCCTCAGCTTGCTTTAGAAATTGCCTGTCCAAACTTTCTTTAGAAGTGCTTTAATATTAAAGCAAAAAAAACTTATGTTGGAAATAAATACAAAGAATATACAGAAGCTTTCCAGAAATTCAACTCTCAGCCTCTCAAACTTGCTTCAACATTCAACAAAATCATGGCTGATCTTCTACATCAAACACCATTTCCTGCTTTCTCTTCCAATACCGACCGATTCCTTTAATAACTGGAAATCTCAATCTTGATTATAATCAGTGAGTGAACCACCTAGAAGAATGCAAAGATTCGCCACCCTTTGAGCAAAGAAATTTGTCCTAATTTTTGTCCAAAATGGCTTGCCCTTTATTTTGACAAAGAGAAACAAAAGATTTTCTGCGAAACACAATGTGCTGGAGGAACTCAGTGGATCAGATGGCATTTGTAGAGGGAATAGACAAGTGATCTTCTGGTAGGGAGCCTTCTTCAGACTTTCTGCACATAACAAGACTTCAACCTCTCTCCACTGGCACAAATTCCTTATTTGTCATTCAGCTTTTAATTCTTGCATGCATCTCTTTGTTCACTTCATCTCTTCTCTGCAAATGAGAACATGCCCATTTTCTAAATGTTCCTCTTTCGAATCAAAGGTCACTGACTTGAAATGTTAATTCTGTTTCCTACTCTGCAGATGCTTCCTGACCTTTTGAGTTTCTTAAGCATTTTCTGTTTTAATTCCTTGTAAATGCACGTTGCATCAATATTCACAAGTTCTACTGTTGTAGTGTGAATGCGGACTACATAGAAACATAGAAAATAGGTGCAGGAGTATGCCATTCGGCCCTTTGAGCCTGCACCGCCATTCAATATGATCATGGCTGATCATCCAACTCAGTATCCTGTACCTGCTTTCTCTCCATACCCCCTGATCCCTTTAGCCACAAGGGCCACATCTAACTCCCTCTTAAATATAGCCAATGAACTGATCTCAACTACATTCTGTGGCTGAGAGTTCCGGAGATTCACCACTCTCTGGGTAAAAAATGTTTTTTCTCATCCCAGTCCTAAAACATTTCCCCTTTATTCTTAAACTGTGACCTCTTGTTCTGGACTTCCCCAACATCGGGAACAATCTTTCTGCATCTAGCCTGTCCAACCCCTTAAGAATGTTGTAAGTTTCTATAAGATCCCCCCTCAATCTTCTAAATTCTAGCGAGTACAAGCCGAGTCTATCCAGTCTTTCTTCATATGAAACTCCTGACATCCCAGGAATCAGTCTGGTGAACCTTCTCTGTACTCCCTCTATGGCAAGAATGAGCTTCCTCAGATTAGGACCAAAACTGTACGCAATACTTCAGGTGTGGTCTCACCAAGACCCTGTACAACTGCAGTAGAACCTCCCTGCTCCTATACTCAAATCCTTTTGCTATGAATGCTAACATACCATTCGCTTTATTCACTGCCTGCTGCACCTGCATGCCTACTTTCAATGACTGGTGTACCATGACACCCAGGTCTCGTTGCATCTCCCCTTTTCCTAATCAGCCACCATTCAGGTAATAGTCTACTTTCCTGTTTTTGCCACCAAAGTGGATAACCTCACATTTATCCACATTATACTGCATCTGCCATGCATTTGCCCACTCACCCAGCCTATCCAAGTCATCTTGCAGCCTCCTAGCATCCTCCTCACAGCTAACACTGCCCCCCAGCTTCGTGTCATCCGCAAACTTGGAGATTCAATTCAATTCCCTCGTCCAAATCATTAATATATATTGTAAATAGCTGGGGTCCCAGCACTGAGCCTTGCGGTACCCCACTAGTCACTGCCTGCCATTCTGAAAAGGACCCGTTTACTCCTACTCTTTGCTTCCCGTCTGCCAGCCAGTTCTCTATCCACATCAATACTTAACCCCCAATACCGTGTGCTTTAAGTTTGTATACTAATCTCTTATGTTAGACCTTGTCGAAAGCCTTCTGAAAGTCCAGATATAACACATCCACTGGTTCTCCCTTATCCACTCTACTAGTTATATCCTCAAAACATTCTATAAGATTCGTCAGACATGATTTACCTTTCATAAATCCATGCTGACTTTGTCCAATGATTTCACCACTTTCCAAATGTGCTGCTATACCATCCTTAATAATTGACTAGCAGTTTCCCCACTACCGATGTTAGACTAACTGGTCTGTAATTCCCCGTTTTATCTCTCTCTCCCTTTTTAAAAAGTGGGGTTACATTAGCTACCCTCCAATCCTCAGTAACTACTCCAGAATCTAAAGAGTTTTGAGAAATTATCACTAATGCATCCACTATTTCTGGGGCTACTTCCTTAAGTACTCTGGGATGCAGCCTATCTGGCCCTGGGGAGTTATCGGCCTTTAATCCATTCAATTTACCTAACACCACTTCCCGGCTAACCTGGATTTCACTCAGTTCCTCCATCTCATTTGACCCCCGGTCCCCTGCTATTTCCGGCAGATTAATTAAGTCTTCCTTAGTGAAGACAAAACCAAAGTAGTTATTCAATTGGTCTGCCATGTCCTTGTTCCCTATGATCAATTCACCTGTTTCTGACTGCAAGGGACCTACATTTGTTTTAACTAATCTATTTCTCTTCACATATCTATAAAAACTTTTGCATTCAGTTTTTATGTTCCCTGCCAGTTTTCTTTCATAATCTATTTTCCCTTTCCTAATTAAGCCCTTTGTTCTCCTCTGCTGGACTCTGAATTTCTCCCAGTCCTCTGGTAGGCTACTTTTTCTGGCTAATTTGTATGCTTCATCTTTTGTTTTGATACTATCCCTGATTTCCCTTGTTATCCATGGATGCACTACCTTCCCTGATTTATTCTTTTGCCAAACTGGGGTGAACAATTGTTGTAGTTCATCAATGCAGCCTTTAAATGCCTTCCATTGCATATTCACCGTCATGCCTTTAAGAATCAATTGCCAGTCTGCCTTGGCCAATTCACGTCTCTTACCCTCAAAGTTACCTTTCTTTAAGTTCAGAACCCTTGTTTCTGAATTAATTATGTCACTCTCCATCCTAATGAAGAACTCAACCATATTATGGTCACTCTTGCCCAAGGGGCCACGCAGAGTCTTGCATCCGAATTCCCTTCCTGCACCAAATAAACTCCAGGATTATGCTTGGTGGCAATGGGAGAATAACTTTTGCTGGCCTGGTATCCATGAATGAACCTCAAGCCTAGGACTAAAGTGGTGTGTGCTTGCTTGCAATTCAGTCCAGTTTAGTCCTGGAGAGAGAGTGCATGATAGAAGTATGGTGAATGGAAAGGCGTGGTGGGGAGAGAACAGGGCCAAGTGATAGAGTGGGAGGGTGACTAAGTAATGGGTAGAGGAGTTTGTGGCATGGATTCTGAACTACTGTGGCTTCGGTGGAGGGGTGGGGTGATAATGGCAATTGATGAGGGACTGAATTGTGGAAAACAATTTGTGCCATTGTGTGCATAGACTGATTCTGTATGATTAGATGTAATTCGAGTTTCACTGTGCCTTAATTGGTACACGTGACAATAAACAGACCTTTGAACCCTTTGAACCTTTGAAACTTTGTTACGGTTGTGAGGCAGGGTTTGTTTCCAATTGTATTTGATCTTTTTGCTGCTGGATCAAGACTTTGCTCTGTCAACATAGAAACATAGAAAATAGGTGCAGGAGTAGGCCATTCGGCCCTTCGAGCCTGCACCGCCATCCAATAAGATCATGGCTGATCATACAACTCAGTATCCTGTACCTGCCTTCTCTCCATACCCCCTGATCCCTTTAGCCACAAGTGTCACATCTAAACTCCCTCTTAAATCTAGCCAATGAATTGGCCTCAACTACCTTCTGTGGCAGAGAATTCCACAGATTCACCACTCTGTGTGTGAAAAATGTTTTTCTCATCTCGGTCCTAAAAGACTTCCCCCTTATCCTTAAACTGTGACCCCGTGTTCTGGACTTCCCCAACATCGGGAACAATCTTCCTGCATCTAGCCTGTCCAACCCCTTTTTTGAAGAAGTAATCAATAACGTTGACAAATCTGTAGACATTGTGTATATGGACTTCAGCAAGCCATTTGACAAGGTTCTGCGTGCTAGGCTGTTCTGGAAGGTTAGATTACAAGGGATCCAGAGCGAGTTAGCCGACTGGATAGAGAATTGGCTTCATGGAAAAAAGCAGAGGGTGATGGTGGAGGGCTGTTTTTCAGACTGGAGGCCTGTGACTAGGTGTACCTCAGGGATCAGTTATGGGACCATTGCTGTTTGTGGTGTATATCAACAGTTTGGGTGAGATTGAGAGTGCAAAGATGATTTATGAGTGTTTAAGAAGGAACTGCAGATGCTGGAAAATCGAAGGGTGTTTATGAGGGTGTTTCCAGAACCTGTGGGGCTGAGCTATAGGGAAATGTTGAGCAGGACTTTATTCCTTGCAGCGCAGGAGGTTGAGGGGTGATCTTATACAGGTCAATAAAATAATGAGGGGAGTATATAGGGTGAATGCACAGGGTCTTTTGCCCAATGGAGGGGATTCAAGAACCATAGGATATAGGTTTATGATGAGAGGAAAAAGATTTAATAGGAACCTGTGGGGTACCTTTTTCACACACAGAGCAGTAGGTCCATGGAACGAGCTGCCAGTGGAGGTGTACCTTGAAGAGGTTACCTTGACTCCATCCTATCCCCCTTGGTCAAATCCCTCCCCACCTATGTTCTAGACACCTCAGACACTCTCCGCCGCCTCCACGCATTCCACTCTCTGGGCCCTCACCCCCTCATCTTCACCATGGATGTCCGGTCACTCTACACCTCCATCCCCCACCAGGATGGCCTCAGAGCCCTCCGGTTCTTCCTCGACCAGAGGAGCAACCTTTACCCAGCCACTGACACTCTCCTCCGCTTAGCGGAGTTGGTCCTCACCCTCAATAACTTTACATTTGACTCCTCCCATTTCCTCCAAACACAAGGCGTAGCTATGGGCACACGCATGGGCCCCAGCTACGCCTGCCTCTTTGTCGGGTACGTTGAACAATCCTTGTTCGATGCGTACCAGGGCCCCATCCCCGACCTCTACCTCCGCTACATTGACGACTGCTTTGGTGCCACCTCCTGCACCCACACACAACTGACTGACTTCATCCACTTCACCACCAACTTCCATCCGGCACTCCAATACACCTGGACGATTTCCGACACTTCCCTACCATTCCTTGACCTCACCATCTCCATCGCAGGGGACAGACTCCTGACCGACATACATTACAAACCCACTGACTCACATGGCTATCTGGACTACACGTCTTCCCACCCTGCCCCCTGTAAAGACTCCATCCCCTACTCCCAATTCCTCCGCCTACGCCGCATCTGTTCCCAGGATGAGACATTTCATACCAGGGCATCGGAAATGTCCTCGTTCTTCAGGGAACGGGGATTCCCCTCCGCCACCATAGATGAGGCTCACACCAGGGTCTCATCCATACCCCGTAACACTGCTCTCTCTCCCCATCCCCGCACACGCAACAAGGACAGAGTCCCTCTGGTCCTCACCTTTCACCCCACCAGCCGGCAAATACAACACATAATCCTCCGCCATTTCCGCCACCTCCAACGTGACCCCACCACTCGCCACATCTTCCCATCTCCCCCCATGTCTGCCTTCCGCAAAGACCGCTCCCTCCGCAACTCCCTCGTCAATTCTTCCCTTCCCTCCCGCACCACCCCCTCCCCGGGCACTTTCCGTTGCAACCGCAAGAAATGCAACACCTGTCCCTTCACCTCCCCCCTCGACTCCATTCAAGGTCCCAAGCAGTCGTTCCAGGTGCGACAAAGGTTCACCTGTATCTCCTCCAACCTCATCTACTGCATCCGCTGCTCTAGATGTCAGCTAATTTACATCGGTGAGACCAAGCGTAGGTTGGGCGACCGTTTCGCCGAACACCTCCGCTCAGTCCGCAATAACCTACCTGACCTCCCGGTGGCTCAGCACTTCAACTCCCCCTCCCATTCCCAATCCGACCTCTCTGTCCTGGGTCTCCTCCATTGCCAGAGTGAGCAACAGCGGAAATTGGAGGAACAGCACCTCATATTCCGTCTGGGGTCCTTGCGCCCTTATGGCATCAACATTGAATTCCCCCAATTTGGCTAGCCTGTGCTGTCTCCTCCCCTTCCTTCACCCTCTAGCTGTCTCCTCCCACCCTCCCATCCGCCCGCCCTCGGGCTCCTCCTCCTCCTCCCTTTTTCCTTCTTTCTTTCCCCACCCCCCATTAGTCTGAAGAAGGATTTCGGCCCGAAACGTCGCCTATTTCCTTCGCTCCATAGATGCTGCTGCACCCGCTGAGTTCCTCCAGCAATTTTGTGTACCTGCCAGTGGAGGTGGTTGGGGCAGGTAGTGTAACAACATTTAAAAGACATTTGGAAATGTCCAAGGATAAGAAAGATTGAGGGAGATATGGGCCAAACGTCAGCAGTGGAGCTAGCATAGATGGGCATCCTGGTCAGCATGGACTAGTTGGGCTGAAGGGCCATGTTCCATGCTGTATGACTGAGGTGACAGGTGGCCATTCTGTCAAATTGGAAATTGATTTCAGGAGTAGCACACTTGAAAAAACGGATACAACTTCACACCTCCATTCACATATTTTTAAGATGTTGCACAGCCAGTTACTTCCCATCTTCTTATGGAGAAGATAGTGGTTTCAGTTTAAACCTGGTCATGTATATGCATCCGCACTCCGGGAGCTTTCTATAAAAGCCCTGCAAGTAAATATTGCATTATAAAGAAAGGACTTGTATTGAAATTACGCCAGTCACATCTTCAGGGTATCATAATGTGATTTAAAGCCATTGTAATGTTAAACCACTGTTGTAATTTAAGCAAAGTTTTGGAGCAAAATAGAAAACAGTCATTGTCATCTGCATGTCCCACTGCTCTCAGTTGAACCCCACTCCATCATACTGTAAGTCTCTGCCCTGTTATATGAAGCTGTGGAGGTACTAAACTGTTTGAAACACTTTATAAGAATGCATTTAGTACCTTAGATGTCTTGGAAAAATACATCTTACAAGTTACATCGACAAGACCAAGTGTAGACTCGGCAATCCTTTTGCTCAACACTTGTGCTCGATCCGCCAATGCCTACTAGATTTCCTGGTTTTTAACCATTTTGCAATTTCTTCCCCCACCCCCCTCTCCTCTCCCCCCCTCCCCTGTGCCCCATCTGGACTTGCACCTATTTCTCTCCTCCCCTCCCCCTCCTCCTGCATTCCTTTCCATGACCACATTTTTCATCTCTTTAATTTGTTTGTCTCCTGCCTTCTGGTCTAATCTCCCTCCTTTGTCCCAACCATTTGCCTATGAAGCCCCCCACGCCACCCCCCCCCCCCCCCCCCCCCCCCCCCCCCCCCCCCCCCCCCCGCCCCTTATGGCCTGCGTCTCTTCTCTTTCAGCTTTCTCCCCTCCTACCCCCACCCTTACAATCAGTCTGAAGAAGAAAATGTCACTTATCCATGTTCTCCAGAGAGGCTGCTTGACCAGTTGAGTTACATTCAGCAATCTTTGTCCTTTTTTGGTAAATTACATACTTGTTTGGCTGTCATGTGTTCACATCGCTAACTTTGATGTTTCACGTTTCACTAATTGTGGGAACAGGATTGTAAATGTGAATTGACTTTGCAAAGATTATATGGAATCAACAAAGCAGCTATCCATGCAATAATTTCATTAGAAGTAATAAGACAAATAAATCATTCTTTTTAAATATTTAGTTTAACAACCTTACTAAATTAAGTATTGTACTAATAATACCAATTGCTCAAACGTTTATTTTAAACAAAATTGTGAAAAAAAATTCTAGACTCTTGTAGGATTTTAAAACCTGAATGCATACACCCAGATTATTAGCCTTTCCAGCCAAACTTTGAATTTATGTAAAGGAAGAAACTGCAGATGCTGGTTTAAACCGAAGATAGACACAAAGTGCTGGAGTAACTCAATGGGACAGGCAGCATCTCGGGAGAGAAGGAATGCGTGACGTTTTGGGTCGAGACCGTTCTTCAGACATATGTACCTTGTTTATAAGATGCCAGGATCATGTCTTCATCTTCCACTTCAAAAACCGTATCAACATCTATCTTCTTTTGCCTCAGGATCTCCTTCAATGCATTGTAATCATTGCTCAGCAAGACCTGGAAAAATGTTTCCTTGAGTGTTCTGGCAGCTTTGGCCTGAGAACTCTCGTTTTCCATGTTCAAAACACCACGGAGCTAGCTGAGCGTCGTAATCCTAATGTATAAATGGGCTGGCGATAAACTGGCAACACAAACACTTTGGCATGTCTGCACCATGTGTGTAATCTTATAAGTCAATCATGTGGACCTTCCTATTTATAGTTCTAACTTTCATAAAGGTTATCACAGTTTACAAGCTTTGCCAAACTTTCTGACCTTCTCCTCATCTGGCCTTACCACGCGAACAGAGACACACACACAACGAGGATAATTTGTAGCCATCAGGGTTTCCATCTCCTAAAACAAGGGGCTCTTGAGGATGACTTTAGGACCCTCGATGGCAGGTCACCAGGTTGAAACAGCTGCTGTCTATTTGCAGTGTTTACTTCCTTCATGCCATTTTTACAGCATCAACAGAATTCAACCCTTGCATCTGCATCCTGTGAACTTGGCTGCAATCAGCTACGTCACAGACAGACAAGATAAGAGGTTATATAATCTACGCTTGTCAAGTAATTTTCTAGGTAATCAGTATGATATGTATTTTTTTTAATTGAGCTCCAATGATAATTTTTTTGTATTCTTTGTAACATAGTAGTAAAAATATTTCATGCAATACACATTTTTATCACCAAATCTTGTTTCCTATTATCAGATCCTTTGAACATTGTATTGTATTGTTATCTCGGCAGGTTATGTGTTTCATTTTGTTGATGATTGAAATACATTATTCAAAATGGAAAATTGTTTATTTTCAGAAACAGAAATGTCTCGTATCTTGAACACAAATGCAAGTTTAAGCAGATTGGTTTAGTTCTATGCTTGTCAGCAAAGGAATGGCACTGTTTTTTTTGGGTGGGAGTTCCGGGAAGATGTGAAGGGGCTAAGCAGTATTCTTCAATCAATCAGATGAAAGATTGCTTCTTGATAAACGAGGGATGAAAGGATGCTGCAGGTTAGCAAGAATATATGGAGGTTGTACATTTAGCCATGATCTACCCTTTTTTGGTAAACTTCATTTATTTGTTCATAACTAATCCTCAACTACGCTATATTCAAGAAATTTCAGCATGCCAAAATGTATAGGTTGAACATATCTGAGGGTAAAAATTTGGAAATTCGAGTCCAACCAGCCCTCTTCCAGGCTTCACTGGGACAGATAGTAGGCAGCCATCTAATTCTGGGAGCCAATTGGTAATTAGACACATTGAAAATGCTCAACTGATGTTCCATGCTGTGTGGGACATGGCGAGGTTACGATGCCTTGAGAAATATGGAGCAGAGAGAAGGGAGGACTGTTTAAAAGAGAAGATACGCACCTTTACAGCATTGGCAGAAGAAACATGGATATACAGGTACTCCAACCTGCTCCCTCCACCATGTTCCCTAAATAGAAACCCTAAAGCAGCAATAAAGCGGCAGAGATCCGGGTTTCATCCTGACTACGGGTGCTGTCTGTAAAGTTTGTACGTTCTCCCCGTGACCACGTGGGTTTTCTCTGGGTGCTCCAGTTTCCTCCCACACTCCAAAGACGTACAGGTTTGTAGGTTAATTGGCTTCTGTAAATTGTCCCAAGTGTGTAGGATAGTGTTATTGTGTGGTGATCGCTGATCGGCACAAGACTCAGTGGGCTGAAGGGACTGTTTCTGTGCTGTGTCTCTAACTGAAACTAAACAAATACTCTTGGGATTGGGATCAGTCTGCAAAAGCTCTTTGCCCATTTGCAGATTGATTTCACTGGAATTAGGATCATGAATCAGGGTTACCTGGGGCTGGTGCTTGCTTTGCATCTTGACTGGATGCAAAACCTGTAATTCGAGCTGAATTCTGGCTGGAGAATCTTCTGGGACCAGTAGATGCATCTTGATACAGTTCTTCAATTTGTGTGCTTCCCATTCAAAACTCTGCTCTCTCTCTTGGCCTACATAAGCTGTCCCTGTTAATATCCAGTTCATGGAGTCTAAATCTGGATGTAGAAATGTGAATACTTAATTCAGGGTTAACCCTCCTTAAGAGGCCTTGATAATTCAGTGCAATAACTAGTTTATTTCAAAATAAGACCCTGCAATCTAAGCAGCTTTTGCAGCACTCAGCTTTGCACAGAAATTGACCAAACAGGTTTTGCAGATGCCCTGATACTCCATTTTATATGTCTCTATTTTAGCCCATATTAACAGATCTTGACTGGGAGCTGTCTGTACAGAGTTTGTATGTTCACGCCGTGACCTGCATGGGTTTTCTCTGAGATCTTCTGTTTTTTCCCACACTCCAAAGACGTACAGGTTTGTAGGTTAATTGGCTTGGTTATGAATGTAAAATTCTCCCTAGTGTGTGTAGGGTAGAGTTAATGTTTGGGGATCGCAGATCGTTGTGGACTCGGTTGGCCGAAGGTTCTATTTCCGAGCTGTATCTCTAAACTAAACTAAAAAAACCTAAAAGCAAAGAGTTATAATAATAATAATAATAATAATAACTTTATTTATAAAGCACTTTAAACAACTACAGTTGCCACAAAGTGCTGTACATGAGAAATCATGAACAAAAAGCTATTACAAACAATTAAAAACCATTAAAAACCGTACAACGAAGGACTATAAAAAACACACTAAAAATTAAAAGACATTAAAAGCACTAAAAACAGGAGCAATGCCTCAGCCAGTGTCGAAAGCCAAAGAATAAAAATATGTTTTTAGGGAGGATTTGAAGATGGACAGTGAGGGGGCCTGTCTGATGTGCAACGGCAAGGTGTTCCAGAGTGCCGGAGCAGCAACAGAAAAGGCTCTATCCCCTCTGAGCTTCCGCTTAGACCTTGGTACCTCAAGGAGCAGCTGATCAGCTGACCTGAGGCACCGGGCAGGAGCATATAGGTGGAGCAGCTCAGAGAGGTAAGGCGGGGCGAGCCCATTCAATGATTTAAAAACAAATAAAAGAATTTTGAAATGAACTCGAAAGTGCACTGGGAGCCAGTGTAGGGAGGCCAAAATTGGCGTAATGTGCTCCCTCTTTCGAGTTCCAGTCAAAAGGCGAGCGGCAGCATTTTGAACAAGCTGGAGACGAGCCAATGAAGCTCGTGCGACTCCAGAGTAGAGTGCGTTACAGTAATCCAGCCTAGATGTAATAAAGGCATGGATTACTGTTTCAAAATGCTCCCGCTCGAGAATGGGCTTCACCTTTGCCAGCTTCCTTAGGTGAAAGAAGCTGGACTTAACCACCGCGCCTATTTGTTTGTCTAGTTTAAAATCACCGTCCATCCTAAAACCCAGGTTCAAGACGGTTGGCTTTACAGACAATGCCAGTGGACCCAAGTCAACAAAGGGAGGTTCACGGCAGCCATTGGGGCCAAACAAAATCACCTCTGTCTTCTCTTCATTAAGTCCCAGAAAGTTTAAGGCCATCCAGGACTTAATGTCCTCAAGACAAGACAGAAGTGATTTTAGAGAATAGTCTTCCTCTTTCCTGAGTGGCATATATAACTGGCTATCATCTGCATAAAAGTGAAAGGAGATGCCATGCCTTCTTAAAATTGAGCCCAGAGGAAGTAGGTATAAGGAGAAGAGCAGGGGCCCTAAAATTGAGCCCTGTGGAACCCCATATACCAAGGGAGTGGAGGAGGATTCAAAGTCAGCAAGGCTTACCCGCATGGTTCTGTCTGCCAGATAGGACCTGAACCATCCCAGGGGACTGCCACAAATGCCCACTTGGAGTTGGAATAAATAGGTCATTTTCAGGCAGGAGGGCCACTAGAGGCGCCTCATTGATGGCAGCCTCTGCCTATAGTCTGTCTGTTTTTCTGTCTTAAAAAAAAATTAGTCAGTTCTAAAAGTTTGTTTTAGGGATTCTTTAGCTTTTCTATGTGGGGGAGGGAGTAGGGTAAGGGGGAAACGGTTTCCCAGTCACTTCCTGGCGAGGACGCGACTATTTTCTGAGTTGCATCCTTGCCCCCCTCCTCGCTGCCTACCACCTGGATTGGAGCGGCCTTTCCTGCTGGAGACCGGGGACCGGACCAGAGCTTCAGCAGCGGCGGCGCAGCGCTGGATTCACCGCAGAGCGGGCGATGCCTCACCTGGGATCGCCGTTTGAAGCTCTGGAGTGTTGGGCCGCTGCTCCAACATCGCGGAGCTGTGGTTTGTAGAGCTTCCAGCGCGGGCGGCGCTGACTTCAACATCGCAGAGTCCTGGGACACTTTGCCGAGGGCCGCCAGCGTTGAATCTCCGCCCAGTGCGGCCTGTGGACTTCGGGAGCTGCGGACTCCGGTAGGAGGTGTCCGTTTCGGATGTCCAAGCCTCTGAGGATGTCCTCCAGTCCCGACGTTGGACTTCCATCACCCCGGCGAGCGGGCCTAAACATCAGGCCACCCGTAGCGGTGACAGCGGGGGGTTGGTAGCCTCTCGACCACGGGAGGACAACAGAGGAGGATGACTGAATTTTTGGAGCCTTCCCTCACAGTGGGAAATTTTGACCCCGCTGTGTGGGGATGTCTGTGTTAAAGACTTTCATGTTCTGTGCTCTTTATTATTTGTATGGCTGTATGGCGACCACACATTTCACTGTACCAATTGATACATGTGACAAATAAATGTATCTTGTATCTATCCTGTATCTTGTATCTAGTAGGTATGTTGCAAAGCCTACCTGAAGCGTCGTTGAAAATCTGTCGCTGCAAGTGTGCGCGATTTTGGCGCCGTTTAGAGGGGGCGGGTTTAAAACGCGATTTTCTCTAAGCTGTTCCAATCGAAAATGTTCAGCCTAGTTAATTATTAACGAAAAATCGCTGGAAGACCCCGTCGCAAAAGCTATTATTAGGTTTAAAGGCCTTGAATAATAGTTATAGTAGTTTAAAAATCAATCTCTAAACCCGCGACCGCCAGCAACCGCAGGGTCTCATAAAGCAAATAGCAGAAGTTAGGTTGTATATTTTTACATTAAAAAGGGCTTCTAAAGATCCCTTTATACAAAGTTTAATATTGCGAGTAGCTCAATTTGGGCCCATTATATCCCGCAGTATTTTTCTCGGCATTTGGGGCACAAATCTACCGCAATGTGAACGTTCTAAACCAGCGCGTTCCACAGGGACCCACTGGAAAGCTGATTTAAATGGGCATTTATTTACAACAATTAAACACTAAATTCCTTCCATTTGGCCTATAAATTAATGTAAATGAGATTTAAAAATCATGTTTTATTGTGAATAATTTGTGAATATTATTTGGACATTTAGGCTATTTAAAAATGTTAATCATTTATTAAGAAATGGATAGATGTTTAGATCTAGTAATTGAAGTCTGAAATTAGCTACAATTAGGTAGCTAACTAATTATATGCTTTAATTTCAGGTCATCCAAGTAAGATTATTTTATATTTGTTTCAGAATGCTTCAATCTATGATAACTGAAAATTTCATTCAGTTCTCTTAATTTTTAAGAAAGTTATGGGCTTTTGACTGTTCACGATCACAGCTTTTTTGTTATGTCCATAGAAAATCAATAGGGAACAAGATGCTCATTTCCCAGTATGAAAATGGCCATAACTTTTTAAATACTTGAGATATGAAAGTGAATTAGGTGTCAAATTAAACTTATTTTTATGCTTTATCTGATGGGATAAATTACAAACTTGATTTTTAAAATCTCAAAATGTTGTAACATTGCTATATCTAGATGTGGAGTATTCCAGCAATTGTTTGCAGTTGTTTATGAATTTCCTGATGATACAAAAATAATTTGAAGGGCACGTGTGATAATGACTTTGTGATTTTGTGCTAGATATAGATTGATTTGGTGATTAGGCAAAAATCTGGAAAATGGTGTTTAATGTGGGGAAGCGTGAGATCACGTAAGTGTAATAACAATTAAAAGAAGAATACAGTATTATTTAAATGGGGAAAAAACTGCAAACGAGTAAAGTTCAGAGGGATCTCGGTGTTCCAGTGCATGAATTACAAAAAGTTTGCAGACAATTCTAATAAGTAAAGAAGGCAAATAGTACATTATAACCATATAACCATATAACAATTACAGCACGGAAACAGGCCATCTCGACCCTTCTAGTCCATGCCGAACACGCATTCTCCCCTAGTCCCATATACCTGCGCTCAGACCATAACCCTCCATTCCTTTCCCGTCCATATAACTATCCAATTTATTTTTAAATGATAAAAACGAACTTGCCTCCACCACCTTCGCTGGAAGCTCATTCCACACAGCCACCACTCTCTGAGTAAAGAAGTTCCCCCTCATGTTACCCCTAAACTTCTGTCCCTTAATTCTCAAGTCATGTCCCCTTGTTTGAATCTTCCCTACTCTCAGTGGGAAAAGCTTATCCACGTCAACTCTGTCTAACCCTCTCATCATTTTAAAGACCTCTATCAAGTCCCCCCTTAACCTTCTGCGCTCCAAAGAATAAAGCCCTAACTTGTTCAACCTTTCTCTGTAACTTAGTTGCTGAAACCCAGGCAACATTCTAGTAAATCTCCTCTGTACTCTCTTTATTTTGTTGACATCCTTCCTATAATTAGGCGACCAAAATTGTACACCATACTCCAGAATTGGCCTCACCAATGCCTTGTACAATTTTAACATTACATCCCAACTTCTATACTCAATGCTCTGATTTATAAAGGCCAGCACACCAAAAGCTTTCTTTACCACCCTATCTACATGAGATTCCACTTTCAGGGAACTGTGCACAGTTATTCCCAGATCCCTCTGTTCACCTGCATTCTTCAATTCCCTACCATTTACCATGTACGTCCTATTTTGATTTGTCCTGCCAAGATGTAGCACCTCACACTTATCAGCATTAAACTCCATCTGCCATCTTTCAGTCCACTCTTCCAACTGGCATAAATCTCTCTGTAGACTTTGAAAATCTACTTCATTATCCACAACCCCACCGATCTTAGTAGCATCTGCATACTTACTAATCCAATTTACCACACCATCATCCAGATCATTGATGTACATGACAAACAACAGTGGACCCAACACAGATCCCTGTGGCACCCCACTAGTCACTGGCCTCCAACCTGACAAACAACCATCCACCATTACTCTCTGGCATCTCCCATTCAGCCACTGTTGAATCCATCTTGCTATTCCACCATTAATACCCAACCATTGAACCTTCTTAACCAACCTTCCATGAGGAACCTTGTCAAAGGCCTTACTGAAGTCCATATACAACATCCACTGCTTTACCCTCATCAATTTCCCGAGTAACCTCTTCAAAAAATTCAAGAAGATTAGTCAAACATGACCTTCCAGGCACAAATCCATGTTGACTGTTGCTAATCAGACCCTGTTTATCCAGATGCTTATATATATTATCTCTAAGTATCCTTTCCATTAATTTGCCCACCACTGACGTCAAACTAACAGGTCTATAATTGCTAGGTTTACTCTTAGACCCCTTTTTAAACAATGGATCAACATGCGCAGTACGCCAATCCTCCGGCACTATTCCCGTTTCTAATGACATTTGAAATATTTCTGTCATAGCCTCTGCTATTTCTATACTAACTTCCCTCAATGTCCTAGGGAATATCCTGTCCGGACCTGGAGACTTATCCACTTTTATATTTCTCAAAAGTGTCAGTACTTCCTCTTCTTTGAATCTCATAGTTTCCATAGCTACTCTACTTGTTTCCCTTACCTCACATAATTCAATATCCTTCTCCTTGTTGAATACCAAAGAAAATAAATTGTTCAATATCTCCCCCATCTCTTTTGGCTCTGCAGATAGCTGTCCACTCTGACTCTCTAATGGACCAATTTTATCCCTCGTTATCCTTTTGCTATTAATATAGCTGTAGAAACCCTTTGGGTTTACTTTCACCTTACTTGCCAAAGCAACCTCATATCTTCTTTTAGCTTTTCTAATTTCTTTCTTAAGATTCTTTTTACATTCTTTATACTCCTCAAGCACCTCATTTACTCCATGCTGCCTATAATTATTGTAGATCTCCCTCTTTTTCCGAACCGTGTCCAATTTCCCTTGAAAACCATGGCTCTTTCCGATTTTTACTATTTCCTTTCAACCGAACAGGGACATAAAGATTCTGTACTCTTAAATTTTCACCTTTAAATGTACTCCATTTCTCTTCCACATCTTTCCCATAAAACAAAATGTCCCAATTTACTCCTTTTAAATCCTTTCGCATCTCCTCAAAGTTAGCCTTTCTCCAATCAAAAATCTCAACCCTAGGTCCAGTTCTGACCCTCTCCATAATTATATTGAAACTAATGGTATTGTGATCACTGGTCCCGAACTGTTCCCCAACGCATACCTCTGCCACCTGACCCGTCTCATTTCCTAACAGGAGGTCCAGCACCGCCCCTTCTCTAGTAGGTACTTCTATGTATTGCTGCAAAAAACTATCCTGCACACATTTTACAAACTCCAACCCATCCAGCCCATTTACAGAATGTGTTTCCCAGTCTATGTGTGGAAAATTGAAATCTCCCACAATCACTACCTTGTGCTTACTACTAATATCTGCAATCTCCTTACATATTTGCTCTTCCAATTCTCGCTCCCCATTTGGCGGTCTATAATACACCCCTATAAGTGTTGCTACCCCTTTCCCATTTCTCAGTTCCACCCAAATAGCCTCCCTAGACGAGCCCTCTAATCTATCCTGCCAAAGCACTGCTGTAATATCTTCCCTGATAAGCAATGCAACACCTCCACCTCTTGCCCCTCCAATTCTATCACACCTGAAGCAACGAAATCCTGGAATATTTAGTTTCCAATCACAGCCCTCCTGCAACCATGTTTCACTGATCGCCACAACATCATACTTCCAGGTGTCAATCCAGGCTCTAAGTTCATCCACCTTTCTTACAATGCTCCTAGCATTAAAATATACACATTTAAGAAACCCACCCTCTCTTATTCTCTGTTTATTGTCTTTTTCTTCTCTCTCCCCTACATTTTGGGTCAGAGTGCTACCATTCTCTGTCTCCTGCCTCACACACTGACTGCTAGCTTTCCCAATTTGAGTCCCTCCCCCCAACCATACTAGTTTAAAGTCTCCCCAGTAGCCTTTGCAAATCTCCCCGCCAGGATATTGGTCCCCCTCGAGTTCAAGTGCAACCCGTCCTTTCTGTACAGGTCGCACCTTCCCCAAAAGAGGTCCCAATGATCTAGAAACTTGAATCCATACCCACTGCACCAGTCCCTCATCCACTCATTTATCCTCCACCTCGCTCCATTCCTACTCTCACTGTCGCGTGGCACAGGCAGTAATCCTGAGATTGTTACCTTTGCAGTCCTTCTCCTTAACTCTCTACCTAACTCCCTAAATTCTTCTTTCAGGACCTCTTCTCTTTTTTTACCTATGTCGTTGGTACCTATATGTACCACAACTTCAGGCTCCTCTCCCTCCCATTTCAGGATTTCTTGGACCCGTTCAGACACATCCCTGACCCTGGCACCAGGGAGGCAAACTACCATCCGGGTCTCTTGTCTGCGTCCACCGAATCGCCTATCCGACCCCCTGACTATAGAGTCCCCTATTACAATTGCCCTCCTCTTCTTTTCCTTACCCTTCTGAGCAACAGGACCGGTCTTTATGCCAGAGGCCCGGCCGCTGTCGCTGCCCCCAGGTAGGCTGTCTCCCCCACCCTTACTCACAAATGAGTACTTATTTTCAAGGTGTACAGCCACCGGGGTACTCACCAGTCCCTGCCTCTGCCCGTTGCCCTTCCTAACTGTGACCCAGTTTTCTGTCTCCCGTGATCTTGGAGTGACCACCTCCCTATAACTCCTATCTATGACCTCCTCGCTCTCCCTGAGCAGACAGAGGTCATCGAGTTGCTGTTCCAGGTTCCTAACACGGTCCCTTAGGAGCCCCATCTCGACGCACCTGGTGCAGATGTGGACGTCTGGAGGGCACTCAGACTCCATGACCTCCCACATCTGACATCCAGAACAGTAAACTGCCCTGGGCCTCATTCTCCCCCTTATCCGAATACAATAAAGCCTTACCCGGGATACAAGCCAATCAGCTGCTTCTAGTCCTGTAACGGCTGCTTCCTCTAGTCCGTTCGACCAATCAGAGGCTTCCACCAGCCCCCTTAATTTGAAGTGTGATCTGCGAATGGAACGTTGCAGATTTTGATAGTCCTCCCTCTGCAACGGCTCCCGGGCCTCTGTTGAGACAAGCCCTGCGATGGGTTTTTTAACTCACCACACGGAGGTCGCTCCTCCCTCTGCAACGGCTCCCGGGCCTCTGTTGAGACAAGCCCTGCGATGGGTTTTTTAACTCACCACACGGAGGTCGCTCCTCCCTCTGCAACGGCTCCCAGGCCTCTGTTGAGACAAGCCCCGCGATGGGTTTTTTAACTCACCACACGGAGGTCGCTCCTCCCTCTGCAACGGCTCCCGGGCCTGTGTTGAGACAAGCCCCGCGATGGGTTTTTTATCTCACCACACGGAGGTCGCTCCTCCCTCTGCAACGGCTCCCGGGCCTCTGTTGAGACAAGCCCCGCGATGGGTTTTTTAACTCACCACACGAACGTCGCTCCTCCCTCTGCAACGGCTCCCAGGAGTTGGACTTTAAGAATAGGGATTTTCTGCTACAATCGAATAGGGTGTTGGTCAGACCATATAAAACTGATGTGCATACAAATTCCTTTTCTCAGAAGATGGTGAATCCTTGAATTCTCTATGCTGGAGCATGATGGAGGCCAGATCATCGAGTGCAATGGAGGTGGAGGGATAAATATTTGAAAGATCAAGGAATTGAGGTTAATGGGGAACTGGCACAGGAAATAAGTTGAGGCCAGCGTAGGTCAGCTATGAATGGAAGAACAGATTTGAGGGGCCTGGTGTGCTATGCCTACTCCTATTTTCTCATGTTCTTGTGTGATAAGCCTGAATTTGCTTAATTAAGATCAAGATCAAGATACATTTATTTGTCACTTGAGCCAGTTGGCACAGTGAAATGTGATCACCATACAGCCATACAATAAAATAAAGAACACAACACACGATAGAGTTCAACATAAAACATCCCCACACAGCAGAATCAAAAGTTTCCCACTGTGAGGGAAGGTACCAAAGTCAGCCATCTTCCTCTGATGTTCACCCGTGGTCGGGGCCTCCGGAGCCCTCCGCAGTCGCCGCTACGGGCAGCCCGCCGCTCAGGCCTGCTCGCCGGGATGTTGGAACTCCGATGTCGGAACGGGAGACCAACCTCAGCGGCTTGGACCTCCAAATCATCCACTTCCCACCGGAGTCCGAGGCTCCCGACGTCCCCAGGCCACGCCGGGCGGAGATTCAATGCTGGCGGCCCTCGGCAAAGGGCCCCAGGGACTCCGCGATGTCGGACAATGCCGCCCACGCTGGGAGCTCCGTGAACCACAGCCCCGTGATGTTGGAGCAGTGGGCCCAACGCTCCGGTGCTTCAAACGGCGTTCCAGGAAGGCATCGCCCGCTCCACGGTGAATCCAGCGCCGCGCCGCCGCTGGCGAAGCTCTGGTCCGGTCCCCAGTCGGGGAAAGGCCGCTCCGATCCAGCTGGTAAGCTGCGAGGAGGGGGGCGAGGATGCGACTCTGAGAAATAGTCGCATCCTCGCCAGGAAGCGACTAGGAAGCGTTCCCCCTTACCCCTTCCCCCTCCCCCACATAAAAATCTAAAGAAATCTCCCAAACAAACTATTTAGACAAACTAAAATTTAAAAAAAGATAGAAAAAACGGCATCCTGTAGGCAGAGGCGCCTTCAATGCAGCGCGCCCTAGTGGTCACTGCTGAACAATTTCCCTGGGTACAAATAACCCTTCCCCCCTTGAAATGATTTCAGAGGCGAAAGCATCCAGGATGATGTTTCAAGAAGGATCTCCACCCGAAACGTCACCCATTCCTTCTCTCCAGAGCTGCTGCCTGTCCTCCTGAGTTAAGGGGCTGTCCCGCTGCTGCAACCTAATTGGCAAGTTTAGAAGAGTTTGCCTTCGACTCATATTCGCAGCATGGTCGACACCAGGTCCTAGGAGGTCTTTATAACTCTCCTTCATGCTTGAGAGTAGTCCCCGTGCACTCAAGGCCTCAGCTAAGTCGCGGCATATTTTTCAACATGTTGAAAAATGCCTGCAAATAAAAAAAGGTCGCCATGGAAAAAAATCAATATTTTTTTTACTTGTAGGTTTAGTCGAAGTAGGTCGTAGTAGGTCGGCATGTTATTCGTAGGTAATTGAGGGTAGTCAAAGGTTATCAAAGGTAGTCGAAGGTAGTCGTAGATAGTCTTCAACATAGTCGAAGGGAGATCGTAGGAGATTGAAGGAGGTCGTCTTCACTCTCCACTATTCGGTGTCCAATTTTCCCGAAGCTAGTCAAAGCTAGTCAAAGCTAGTCTTCAACATAGTCGAAGGATGTCTTCAACATGACACTTTTTCAAACTCTCCTAAACTTTTCTAAACTCACCAATTAGGTCGCCGCAGTGGGACAGCCCCTTTACTCCAGCTTTTTGTGCATATCTTCAGTTTAAACCAGCATCTGCAGTTCCATCTTACACAGGATGATGTTATTCTCTGCAACACTACCTTTGGGACATTGAAGAGGAGCTGGGATCATGATGTCTTGGGAGTGGATGTCATTGGCCTCAGCTGGAACAACACTTAACTTCAGATCCACCGGGGAAGTCAATTACATAACTTCACCCTTCATGCTCCTGCTTCTTTGATGTTTTTTTTTAAAATGTTAAAGGTATCACCATTGTCCATCATATCTCCCTTGTAGTCCTTAGCTCAACATATACTTGGATGCATTTTTTCAAGCTAAATCCAGTCTATTTCCCACACGTGCAAGAAAAAATGTTACTAGTTTCTATATTTGTCATCAACATTAGTATGTTTTCCTCATCTGCTGGTAGGGATTGGCAATATATCAAGTTCTTTGTTAGCCTGAATTATTCTTGAACAACTCATTTGGAAAATAGCTGTGTACAGGAGCAAACTATGCTAAATGTATTCAAACAGTGATGGAAAATGCAGGCTGTTGCTGCTCAAATTAAATCAATTGACCTAAATGGCCTATGCATAAAAACTGGAACATATTTATAAATAATAATCTCTGATTATTAATAACCACTTTCTGTTATTTGCACTTTACCAGTTTATTTATTCATGTGTGTATATATTTATATCATGGTATATGGACACATTTATCTGTTTTGTAGTAAATGCCTACTATTTTCTGTGTGCTTAAGCAAAGCAAGAATTTCATTGTCCTACACATGACAATAAACTCACTTGAACTTGAACTTGAAAAAATGATGTCATGTTGATTTTTTTTTTTTCAGCTATGAAATTAATCCTTAGAGAAGTACAACCTGTTGGACATGTTTCATACAATTTTCGGGCCAATTCTTAGATCAAAGCAGCTCAAAGCAGTTCCCATTTGCTAAACACTTTAACTCCCTCTCCCATTCTAATACTTTTTGCCCTGAGCCTCCTCCACTGTCAGAGTGAGGCCCAACACAATTATAGGAATAACACCTCATATTTCACTTAGGCAGCTTATAACCCAATGGTACAAATATTGATTTCTCTAACGTCCAGTAACCCTTGCTTTCCCTCTCTCTTTGACCATCCCCATCCTAGTTCTCCAACTAGTTCTACTGTCCTTCTCATTAAATATGACTGATTGTATGCCTTGTTGTCACATTCCCTTCAGCTAACAATGAACAATTCTACATTTCCTTATCATTATCTGCTTTGATCTGTCATCTTCACGCTTTACCCTTCCATATTTCTCGACTCCCTCTCCACTGACTCTTCGTCTGAAAAGGGTTTCGACCCGAAACGTCGCCCATTCCTTCTTTTCAGAAATACTTCCTGTCCCGCTGAATTACTCCAGCATTTTGTGTCTCTTTGGCATTGTTAACATATGTTCACTAACTCTCATTTCATTCTGTGACATCAGGAATTTTCTACTAAAATGTGAAAAATTCAGGGACACTTAAATAGACTGCGATACAAAGATACTGTCAATCAAACCTCCAGATTCAGTTTCTTCCCAGCTGTTATCAGGCAACTGAACTGTTCTCTCACCAACCAGAGAGCGGTCCTGACATCCCATCTACCTCATTGGAGACTTTCGAACTATCAGACCACCAGGGGCGATGGCTGCCCTGCCGGCAGCCTGTTCGTCTTATCACTCTTTTTGTTATTTTTTAGTTTGTTAAAAGTTTTGTTTTAACGTTCTCCGATTTGTCTTATGTGGGGGAGGGGATCGGGGGAAACTTTTTTTCAAGTTCTTACCTTGCCGGAGATGTGATTAATTTTTGGATCACATTCACCGGCGCGCTCTGCGGCCTTTCAACGATGGAGCTGGAAGCCACCTCGGACTGACTTTGACCCCTATCGCGGGACTTAACATCGGAGCTGACCCCTTGCCTGGGATCACTCCCACCGCAGCCACCGCGGACTTACCATCAAGAGGTCACAGTCTCGGGAGAGGCTAGTTGGGAAGCTCCAACGTCGCGGAAGGTTCGACCAGCCCCGACACGAGGTTCAATCGCCCGGCGCAGGGGAGCTGACATCCCCCCCGATGCGGAGGGCTCAAACGCCGCCGGCTAAGGGAGTCAAGATCGTCCCGTCAACGGGGGCTCGAGGCCCACGACCGAGGGAGAACTAAGGGAAGAACTTGAACTTTATTTTGCCTTCCATCACAGTGATGAATGTATAGGAGTCACTGTGGTGGATGTTCTTGTTAAAATGTGTTTTTGACTGATCTGTTGCTTTTAATTGTATGACTGACCTGGCCAATGAAATTCCTCGTATGTTGCAAAACATACTTGGCGAATATTCATGATCAGATTCTGATTCTGATCTTTAATCTGACTTTACTGGACTTCATCGTGCACTAAATGTTATATCCTTTATCCTGTGCACTAAATGTTATATCCTTTATCCTGTGCACTGTGGACGGCACGATTGTAATCATGTATAGTCTTTTTACCGACTGGATAGCATGCAACAAAAAGCTTTTCACTGTACTTCAGTACATGAGACAATAATAATAATAAACTGTCATAAATACTCAAATTATTATAACCCAAAGTTGTCTTGTGAACAAACCACTTCCAGCTTTCAAGCACCAGATGAGGGAAACAATGCATTTGAAATGATTCTAGTGAAAAATATTTCAGTGACAACCTGAGTTACAACTTACCACCTTGAAAATGGATTCTGAGACTAGGTTTACACATTATTTCATGGTGTAAGAGACACAATAATTATTATGGGATTGTTTCCAGGAATATTATTGCGTGGGTATTAATGATTTGTGACAACATTTAATGTTTGTGGTAATGCCACATTATCCAGCAAGAGTGCGGAAACAATCTTGAATGATTGTGATTCCATAGATGGGAATATTATTTTTTAGATGCATCAGGGCAAATGTAATCAGAGCCTTTGTGAGCACTGTGTCAAAACAAACTATAAGCATCAGAATTGAATAGAAAATTGAACCAAATTGTAATGGATTCAAGGAATATTATTTTATTGGAGGATTCTCTGCTTAGATTGGCTCTTAAGTCATTCTTTATGCTGACATCAAAATTGAAGCTGACATTAGAGACACAATGACGTAGGTCGAATGGTATAGTCTTCTATTCATCTCTAAGTGTATTAGAGTAATAGTGATACAGTGTGGAAACAGGTCCTTCGGCCTAACTTGCCCACACCAGCCAACATTTCCCTGTTACACTAGTCCACCTGCCTGCATTTGGTCCATAGCCCTCCAAATCTGTCCTATCCATGTACCTGTCTAACTGCTTCTTAAACATTGGAATAGCCCCAGCCTCAACGACCTCCTCTGGCAGCTTGTTCCAAACACCCACCACACTTTGTGTGAAAAAGTTATCCCTCAGATTCCTATTCAATCTTTTCCCCTTCACCTTAAACCCATGTTCTCTGGTTCTCGATCCACCTACTTTGGGCAAGAGACTCTGTGCATCTACCTCATCTATTCCTCTCATGGTTTTATACGCCTCTCTAAGATCACCCCTTGAGTCCCAGCCTACTCAACCTCTCCCTGTTGCTCAGACCCTCCAGTCCTAGCAACATACTTGAAAATCCTCTCTGTAACCTTTCCAGCTTGACAACATACTTCCTATAACATTACATTACATTAGAGTAATCGCACAGAAACAGATCACAACCGGCCCTGCTGTTGGGGTATATACTCCACGAGCCTCCTCATATCTTGCCTCATTTAGGCCCACCAGCATAATCACTGACACCATCCTCCCTCATATACTTCTAGAGTCTCTGCTTGAAAGTGTCCACTCTCTATGGTAATGTGTTCCACATTCTCACCACTCTTTGAGCAAAGAATTCCCTTGTGGATTTCTTGCTGATTGGTTCACTTCGATGGCCTCTTCCAAACATGTGGAAACATTTTATGTCAAAGGAATAACATTTTCCTCCATGCACTTTGGCACTGAACTCTTCATTGAACTCGGAATGACAAAGTAGACTTTGTCCGGTTACGACACTCAGATAACATTGCCTGCACAGCTGAGCATTACACCTGGAAAGAGTGCATGGAAATAGGTTGAGATGCTCAGCAACTGAATTATCTGGCCCAAGAAAAGTGTTCTGGGGTGCTTAATGATGCATAATGCTGAGACATCTGTGAAGGCTTTTTACAGTAAAGTTAACAAGAAACACAACGGCTGATATTTAACTTTAAGCATTGAGACTCTCTGCATCCTTAAAATGAACTCAAATGTGTAGTGTGGTGACTGGTCTGAGAGGTGTTTGTGAATTTAAATCAACCAAGAATTTAAAATGCAGTAAGCTTTCTGCTCCTGTGTAAAATCGATATTCTGCTCTTAGCGTGTGAAGGACTTGGACTGTCTGTTAATGAAATGTACACATATGGTCTAGTTGTGTAAATGGTTTATGAATACCTTAAGGTTAAAGGTTCCCCATTATAGTGAATAACCTGTGAAAAGTTTGTGAATTCATTTCAGGTTAAAACCACCAGGCAGTGAGATGCAGTAAATCAAGTTTTCCTGAAACTGTTTACAGAACTGCTCTTCAGACTAAGTGAAACACTAAACTTTCAGTGCATAATAATGAGGTAGTCACCACTTCTTTGCACCTTTTCACTGCATTAAAATAACATTTCTGTCTTCTACTTCAACATTTTGGGCCAATGGGTAAGCATGTTTTCAGTTTAACCTGTCTTCTCGTATTAAATTCCACTTAATTTCAGTCCTTTGCCGTCGGAGGTGGTTTGTTTCCAATTAAATTTTGAGGAGTGCCTATGTGTGAATTATGTTATGTGGGGTGGCCACTGTACATCAGCTGCAACACAAGGAGATTGTTGGAGCTCTGGCAGATATATTTGTAACTTTGATCACCACAGGTTTCTTCGGGTATTAGATAAAAGGGCGTTCCAGGCACTCACCACCCTCTTGCCCCACACATCTTTAAACTTGCCCCACACATCTTTAAACTTTGCCCCTCTCATCTTACAGCCATGTCGTCTAGGATTTGATATTTCCATCCAGGGAAATAGGTTCTGACTGTCCACACCAGGGGTTGAATGCGGCCCGTAACCCGAAATCATCCGGCCCGAAGGTGGATTTTCCCCCCCGTAATCATCTGGCCCTCCGTGCGCCGAGCTCTGGCTGTACTGCATCCTGCGCAAAGCCGCCGGCACGGCCGCGTTTAAGAAAGAACTGATCGCCCCGCGCGGAGTACCGAAACGCCGTCGGTTACAGGAGTCAAGATTGTCCCGTCAACGGAGGGTTCGAGCCTCCCGACCTCGGAAGAGCAAACAAGAGATTGAACTTTTATTCGCCTTCCATCACAGTGAGGAATGTGGAGGAATCACTGTGGTGGATGTTTATGTTAAAATGTGTTTTGTGTGTTCTGTTCCTTTTTATTTGTATGACTGACTTGGCAAATGAAATTCCTTGTATGTAGCAAAACATATTTGGCTAATAAAGTATTATTGTGATTGTGATTCAAGCCATGCCTTCCAGTATTTGATATTTCATAATTTGATATTTAGTAGTCGACGAGGCTGGGGGAGGTGCATATGAACATGTTCCACTTGGAAAAGCTGCTGGGTCCCTGGTTGGAGGTGAGGGAGGAGGTATAGGAACGAGTGTTACATTTCCTGCGAAAGATTGCAAGGGAAAGTACCTGGAGGGCAAATATCTAGTATCTCCGCTCCAGTATCTTTGTGGATAAGTGGATAAGGGGCGGAGGGAACCTGCAAGACTCACAGCGGCTGGAGGCGCAGCTTCCACAGACTGGCCATGGGGAAAGTGCTGCTCGCCTTTCTCGCGGTCCTCCTCGCCATTTTCGCTCGCACTTTCCTTGACGTGTGGTAAGTAAAGCGGATCTTTCTCTCAGGCCCCGAAAGGCAGTCACAGGAGCGGGGTTGTTGCGGGCTCCGCGGTCCGCACTCCGGCGTAGCTGCCGGCTGAGCTGAGCTGAGCGGACGGCCACAGCCCCTCGTGGGAAACAACGTGAAAACATCGTTTCAGTCAAAACATTTTGGTTTTTTTGCTAAATGGTTCTCACTAGTATTTGCATTCTGACACTTGTCATTAACAGCCTTTTTTCTTCTTTATATTCCTCTACCTTTTTCATTATTCATGGCACTGATTTGTTTGCCTTTCTTTGTCCTCTCGTGTGATTATTCCTAAACTGCACCCGATCTTCCTTTTCCTTTGCTCTGTTATACATTTTCCTTTCAAGTTTTGATTCCAATTCATCTGGGTCAGATCAACTCTCATCCCATGGAAATTGACCTTCCTTCAATTTTTAAACTTTTACTTTTGATTGCTTCTCTTTTTCTATGGCTAACCTAAATCTGACCACTATCGCCAAATTGTGCCCCTGCTTATAACAAGTTTCTAAACAGGTTCTATTATTTCTGTTGTTTCACAGCAATAAATTAGGCGTGTTCAAAGATCTGGCAGAAATTGAACCTGGTAATTGCCATCTAATCAAAGGAATTGGTACGTAGTGTTCCATTATTTGCTCGTTTTAGCTTCAACATAAGATGTTTGTCAAAAGCAAATGTTCATGCATCTGATGCATTATACCAGAATTATCATGCTTGATATGATGGATTTTACATGAATGTGCAAATTTAGCGAAAGTTAGTGAATTTAAATTCAGAAGAAAGCAACTCTTCCCAGACAGCATTCGCACGTCTGCGGAAACAATAATTTGGGGTAAATGTAAATGGGCGCAGATCCTTGAAGGATAGTGAGTAGATCAAGAAAACTGCTTTGAGATACAAGAGACTGCAGATGCTGGAATCTTGAGTAAAAAACAAACTGCTGGAGGAACTCAGCTGGTCAAGCAGCATCTGTAGAGGGAATGGGCAAATTATATTTGGGGTCAGGGCCCTTTGTGAGACTCATTTGGATCTGATCATTACTCTGAAGAACGGCCCCAACCTAAAATATCATTTATCCATTCTTTTCACAGATGCTGCCTGACCCACTGAGTTACTCCTGATTTCTATTTTCCCAAGAAAAACTGCTTCCATTAAAAAAAAAAGTGGTATTGAAATGTAAAGGCGTCAAAAGCAGAAGTTCAGTTTAGAGAAGAGTCTGAGACTCTGATGTGAAACAGAGGATTGTGAGATATGAGGATGCAAGGGACGTGGATGTCCTTGAACGCCAGTCACTAAAAGCAAATGTTCATTATATATCAGGCAGTATTGAGACAGGAGCAATGATTTTTTTACTTCATTTATAAGGGTCAAGGTGAGATCACACACGTGTTGTGCTTCAGCAAGCAAGATTCCTATCTGGGACACATGACAATAAAACTCTCTTGACCCGTGACAAAAGATATACTTTCTGTAGAGGGGACACGATTAAGGTCTGCAGTTAAATGAGAAGATTAATGTTTGTCAACTATAGCAAAAACCAGGCAGCTTCAGAACAATCAGATATAGTCCTGTTCTCGACCCTAAACATCACCCATTCCTTCTCTCCAGAGGTGCTGCCTGTCCCACTGAGTTACACCAGCATTTTGTGTCTACCCTCAACAGACATACTCTTCCTTTGTGTTCTGGACCCCTAGTGGAATGTCTGCTTGGTGGCCTAAGTTATTATCAATCTTCCCTGAAACAGCCCAGTATTTATCATGATGTAATCCAGAATGGTGGCATTCAGTGTTTCTGACAATACTAACCAACTCAAATACCTGAGACAGTTGCGTTCAATCTAAAAGGAGATGGTTAAAATCTGTAGACTATTTAAATTATGGATGTTAATAGACAGGTGAAAAACTAGTCAAGGTAGAAATGTTAGCTTTCAGTGACTGGTGTATAAGGAATTGTCTAGTCAAGTCAAGTTTATTGTCATACAGTATGCACAAACATGATGATGTACAGGTACAATGAACATCTTGCTATTGTGATTTGTAGAACAGTTTACCTTTCTGTTTTTCATATCAAAGTGGATAATTTCACATTTGTCTGTGTTATATTGCATATGCCATTTATTTGCCCATTTGCTCAACATATCAAAATCATCTTTTAGTCTCTTTGCATTCTACAGGTCACTCACAATCCTGCTCTGTTTCATGTCTTAGACTCTAAGAGACTTAGACTCTACTTTTCCTAAAACCTCTGTTTTCTAAAACCTTGGATTTCAACCTGATTTTTAAAAAAAGCAAACCTTTTGATCTTCGAAGATACGCACATATCTACATTTATATTTGCCCCAGATCTCTCTTCCAGTATCTGTATAGATGTTTTCTGAGAGCAGATCTTTCCTGCCAAGCTCAAATTCACTAACAGCTGCTAAATTTGTATACTTGTAAAATCCATCACAACAAACCAATTAATCTTAGTTCATCATACTTCTGAGTTTTGAGTCTCTAGTTGTAAATTTAGAAATTGTGCCATGTACATTGAAGTACAAATCATTGAACTCAAACACCACAGTTGTACGAATTCTGAAATAAAAACACAAATTGCTGGAAATATTCCTGTGAGGATTTTTTTCACAATGAATATTGACTTTATTTCCGAATCATTAATATACTAAAATTAATTGTCCTAGTGCCAACTCCTGGGATACTCCAAAGTGTATTTCTATCCAGTGTGAAAAAATTTTTTCACTGCTACTCACAATACAATTTCTGACTTGACTGGGTGCTTCTGGCCCTTGCATTCCATGGGCTTTGATTATGATGACAAGCTTGGTATGAGGCATTTTTCACAAGTATTCTTGTCCAGAAACACCATTATATTGATTATTCCCATGACCACATCAAAAGAGTTCAAAAATGACAGATCTGAGGCATTTGATGAAAAATATTCTATTTATGCCAAGATGTTTGTTGAATTATTCAAGTTATTTGTACCTTTATTATATCTGCATTGTGCATATTCTCTAGACTAATGTGTTCTGGTTTCTCCTTCATTGCCAAATAGAAACTGAGATTTAATGTCTTCTTGTTCCAGAATATGGGTCTGAAGATATTAGCATTCTTCCCGGAGGGTTGGCGCTCATCAGCTCTGTGAGTTAGCAGTTGATATCTAACTAACAATTGATTTGTATTAGAAAATACTGTAATTGGAAGTGATTTGAAAACACAAGATGTTCCGTTTTTCTTCAAGTTTTGTTTTAGGATGTTCACGTAGGTTGTTTAGAATCTTATTTTAGCATGTTCAGGTAGGATGTTCACAGTGTAACTATTTTCACTATATTCTGAACGCTTGTTTATTTTCCCTTTTGCACCACCCGATCTACTCATGTATTGTATGATTTGCCTGGGCATTGCACACAACACCATTTTTCTCTGTACTTTGGCACAGTGACAATAATAATAAACCAAAGAAAACCAAACCAAACTTTTCATGAGCCATTTGCACATGTGATTTGGAAATTCAATTGGCTTGGTTTTCCTTAGTTCACTTCCTTTAAAAGAAAATTTGGATTCAAGGAATAAGAGCAATGCTACAGGCACGTGTCTGCCAATGTACTCTATGAATGCTGATCCATATTGTTTCTCAATACTTACCTTTTAATGTTTGTTCTCAGCTATAAAATTTGGTTGAAAGCACATGTTCAGATTGATCTTTGGGAATCAATTCATATTACAATGAATCACAAACATAAATAATAATAATAATAATAATGGATGGGATTTATATAGCGCCTTTCTAATACTCAAGGCGCTTTACATCGCATTATTCATTCACTCCTCAGTCACACTCGGTGGTGGTAAGCTACCTCTGTAGCCACAGCTGCCCTGGGGCAGACTGACGGAAGCGTGGCTGCCAATCTGCGCCTACGGCCCCTCCGACCACCACCAATCACTCACACACATTCACACACAGGCAAAGGTGGGTGAAGTGTCTTGCCCAAGGACACAACGACAGTATGCACTCCAAGCGGGATTCGAACCGGCTACCTTCCGGTTGCCAGCCGAACACTTAGTCCATTGTGCCATCTGTCGTAAATAATGAATATAACTCTTTGTTCATTTTCAGTAGCTATTAGAACTCTGAAGTTCAAAACTTGTTCACTGTGAGAGATCAGTAGGGCACCTGGGACCAAGGCCTGTCCACACAAGTTGACAGATGGCCAAGGCACTTGCCCCACAACCAAAGTAAATCACTGAACTATTGTCAAACGAATGTTCATAGCTTTGGCTTTGTAATTCAAAAGGATCCTTAAATTCATAATACAAGAAAATTATTATAAGCTTGCAAACTGTTGGTAAATTTTATAAACTAATATACATCTTCTGAAATTTCTCTTTTGGTTTTGCTTTTTAAAACAACTAGTCAGTAGATTATTTTTAATAAAATGGAATGTTAGCAGGACTTGGAGATTAAAAAAACTGGCGTTAATTCTGTTGTATAATTTACTTCGAATAATTTTCTTTATAATTTCCTTCTCTTTCCCTATTAATTCCTCTTGTAGACGTCTTCTGGTCCTACAGGTTCACTCCTTTCTGGTGTCTAAATGAACAGTTGAAAACAATGGGTATGCAATCCCAAGCCAAGCCCAACCTGGCATAAGATCTAACGAAAGAGATAAAAAGAGCTACAGATGTTGGAATCTTGATCGAAAAACAGCCTGCTGGGGGACTCGGCAGGTCACGCAGCATCTGTGGTGCGAAGTGGACAGGCAACGTTTTGGGTCAGAACCCTCCTTCAGTCTGAAGAAGGCTGAATTCCACCAGCAATTTGGTTTTTGCTGACATAAGACCCACTAAGGAGCTTTCCCTCTGTAAATTCCAGGGAAATCGCAGAATTTAATATTTTCATGCTTTGACCTCTTAATAGAGTTGGATATTTCTATTCCATAATGCAAAATTGACCAAATGTTTTAAGAATAATTCAAAATATCGTTAGTTTTCAGGGAAGTATATGATATAATTTATCTCCATAGATGCTGTCTCACCCGCTGAGTTTCTCCAGCATTTTTTGTCTACTTGTGATTTAATCACACTGCTCAGTTCCAGTACATAGCTTACAATAATACTTTTATCTATTAGAGACAGCCTGAGGGCTCGTGCAAAATACCTGCTCTGCAGGAATGTGCAAAGATTAATTGTACTTTAAAATGTTAAAAATGTGCTTGTTTTTGTATGGTTAGAACTTAAATTATGTTGCTTCACATTGAGCATGCTTAATTTCCATTACAACAAGATAAAACCTTTTCTTCATTTCTTACTTGTACACGTGCTTTTAAGGGCCTGAAATATCCATTGCTGCCTCAACCTTCCCCTGATCAGCCTGGGCAGATTTTCCTGGTGGATTTAAACAAGCCAACCTTGAGAGCTGAGGAACTGAGAATAAGTCGTGGCTTTGATGTGGAATCATTTAATCCACATGGATTGAGCACATACGTAGAGAAAGGTAAAGTTTTTCATTGATTATTGTTCACCTGGGAGGAGTGGAGGGGAAAGTATCATGAAGCAATAAACTGACTACAGAAAGTCCTGGATAGATTTCCAATTAAATGCAGTATTTATTTTGATCCTTGTTGTTTGAAGTTGGGACAGTATTAGAAGTAATGGATACTGGTTGTTGAAACATCAAGTAATTATGAAATAATGTTGCCATCCCTCTTGACTGGACCCAAGTCTTTCTTAATCTTAGTGTATTCTTTGCCCTTCTCATTGTGAGCAGTGGGGCAAGTTTTCCACTGAGATGCAAGACAGATGTGAACATAGAACAGTACTGCACAAGAACAGGTCCTTCGGCCCACAATGTCTGTGCCAAACATGATGCTTGCTTATTGACTCTTATCTTATCTGAAACCTACCAAATAATGAAAGGCTTAGATAGAGTGGATGTGCAGAGGATGTTTCCAGTAGTGGGATAGTCTAGGACTGGAAGCCAAAGCCTCAGAATAAAAGGACATATCTTTAGAATGAAGTTGAGGAGGAATTTCTGTAGCCTGAGGGTGGTGAATCTGAGGAATGCATTGCCATAGACGACTGTGGAGGCCAAAGCAGAGATTGATAGGATTATTAAGGGTGTCAAAGGTTTTAGGGAGAAGGCAGGAGAATGGGTTGAGAGGAAAAAATAGATCTGCCATTATCGAATGGCGGAGCAGACCCAATGGGCTGAATGGCCCAATACTACTCTTATCTTATGCACATAATTCATTCCATTCATAGTCATCGAGGCATACAGCTTGGATCAGACCCTTCATCCCAACTGGCCCACACCGACCAACATACCCAATCTTCACTAGTCCCACCTGCCTGCATTTGGCCTACATCCTTATAAACCTTTCATATTAATGTACCTGTCCATATTAAACCTTTCTTATCCATGTACCTGTTCATATCTATGTTTATCCACATGGCTATCCAATAGTCTCTTAAATTCCAGTATTGTAGCCATCACACCCCACAGCATGCTCCAGGCACTTGCCACCCTCTGTGGATCTCCTTTAAACTTTGCTCCTCTTATCATATGCTCTCTTGATTTTGACATCCTGGGAAAAAGGTTCTGACTGTCTACCCTATCTATGCCTCCTAATTGTATATACTTCTATCAGGTCTCCCTGCAACCTCTGGCGTTCCAGAGAAATCAATCCAAATCTGTTCACCCTCTCCCTGTAGTTAATATCCCCTAATCCTGGCATCATTCTGGTAAATTTCTCAGCACCCTTTCCAAAAACCCCACATCTTCCCTGTAATGGGACGACCAGCACTGCACAGATACTTCAAATGTGGCCTAACCAAAGTCCTATAAAGCTTCATCATGACCTTCTGACTCTTATACTCAATGGCTTGAACTATGAAAGTATACCATATGCCCTCTTCACCACTCTATCTACTTGCAAAGTCACTTTCAGGGAGTTATGGACCTGGACCCCAAGATCCCTCTGCACATTGATGCTGTTAATCTTGCTTGCAACTGGATCCTCGACTTCCTGACCAACAGACCCCAATCAATGAGGATAGGGGACAAATCATCCTCCACGATACTCCTCAACACGGGGGCTTCGCAAGGATGCATTCTCAGACCGCTTCTTTACTCCTTGTACACCCATGACTGCGCAGACATGTACAAATCTAGTTCAGATTTCAAATTCGCAGACGACACCACCATTGTGGGCCGGATATCAAATAATGATGAGACTGAGTACAGGAAGGAGATTGAGATTTGATGTCGGGAGTGCAATGTTTCTCTCAACGTCAGCAAGACAAAGGAGATAGTGATCGACTTCAGGAAGTGAAGCGGTTCACATACCTCAATTTGCATTGATGGTGCTGAAATAGAGATGGTTGAAAACTTCAAATTCCTAGGAGTCAATATTACCAACAACCTCCTGGATCACCCATATTGAAGCAACGACCAAGAAGGCACATTAACGCCTCTACTTCCTTAGAGGCTTAGGAAGTTTGGAATGTCCCCAACACCGCTCACCAACTTCTGCAGATGCACCATAGAAAGCATTTTATCAGGATGCATCACAGCTTGGTTTGGGAACAGCTCCATCCAGGATCGCAAGAAATTGCAGCGAATTATGGACACAGCCCAGGCCATCACAAAATCCAACCACCCTTCTATTGATTCCATTTATACATCACGCTGCCTAGACAAGGCCAACAGCATAATCAAGGACGAGTCGCACCTGGCCACTCCCTCCTCCCCTCTCCCAACAAGCAAAAGGTATAGAAGTGTGATAACGCACAACAACAGATTCAGAGACAGTTTCTTCCCAGCTGTTATCAGGCAACTAAATCATCCTATCATAAACAGAGAGCAGTGCTGAACTACCATCCACCTCTTTAGTAACTATCCTTGATCGGACTTTGCTGGCTTTACCTTGCACCAAACGTCATTGTAATCATGTATTGTCTTTCTGCTGACTGGTTAGCACGCAACCAAAGGTTTTCATTGTACCACGGTACACGTGACAATAAGCTAAACTAAACTATGACCTATTCAGTCACCCAGACGATTCTGAGGATGCCTAGCTGCTGGTCGTTTCCCTAATAGGGTCTGTAAGGAGCTGCAAATTGACAAACTTCACAGGTGCGGTCCTTAGGGACACTGGAAGTCGTCTTAAATTCCCACATCCTGCAGGAGGAGCATACAATTGCTCTAACTGCCATCTTTACTGCATCAGACAAAGGGAAACAGATATTTTTCTCGGTCGAAGGATGTAACTAGTGGAGTGTTCCCAGGATCAGTTCTTGGTCCTCATTTAGTTGCCATTTATATAGGTGACATCGAGGAGGGGGCAGAGGGTAAGGTAGGACGTTCTGTTGCAATTGGGATACTTGGACAGGCCAATTGGATGTGGAAAGTGTGAATGAGTGGGTGAAAACTTGACAACTGGAGTTAAATGCGGAAAAATGTAAGGGTATGTAATTTGGTAAGAGAAAGGTAAAGAAGGCTGTTATCTAATGGAGAAAATTCACTGCTGAATGAAGTACTGGTGATAGATAATAAGTGTTCTTGTGTACAAATGGCAAAAGTGTTATCAAGGAGGTGCAGCATGTGGTTAGAATGTCAAACAGCATATTGGCCTTTATTGCAAGAGGGTTGGAAGTACTGTTACAATTGAGTAAGATACTGGTGAGGCTTCACCAGTATGTTGAACATGGTTTTGGTCATCTTAACCGAAGATATGATGTATTGGAGGCAGTCCAAAAAAAGATTAATGGGGCTGATTGATAATTAGAAAAGTGACTGATGATTGGAAAAGTGACTCTGATAAGTGTAAACGTTTCCTACAATTATAGATGTTGTTTCTTATAATTCTAGATGGTACTATTCTCGTTTTTGTTGTGAATCATCCGAAGCATGACAGCACTGTGGAACTTTTTAAATTTGAAGAAGAACATCATAGTCTGACTCATTTAAAGACTATCCGACACAATCTTTTAAACAAGTACGTTGTGCGAATGTAAACTAATTCATTTTTGATTGATGAGCAATCTGGAATGATAAGAAATGTATTTTTTATAAAGATGAGTCAATAATAGTTTGACTGAAGAATGGTTAACAGGCCTTGTTACACGATTGTTTATATAAATGTTGCAATGCCCATCTAAGGGTTGGAGAGTCCACAGAAGATGTAGACTCTTATCCCATTCTTTCACATCATGTGTGTTGAATACCCAGGCAACATGTTGTTGCTATTGGGATTTATTTTAACAAGATATTTTAAATTTGTTCATTTAACTTGGGATTTTGAGGATAATTTGGCAGTATAAATACGTGTCGAGAACATTAATTTGTACTGTATTATAGTCTGATCCTTTTAAAATCCTGTTAAATTTATTCGCCAAGATTAAATTGAGTGGATGGTGATCTGAGTCGCATACTGAGAATTGTAAATGAGTCCATTGCCTCTTCTAGTTTTGTGCTGATCTAGAATTGACCATTTTATATATTTCTGAATTCAGATCATTTTGTAAAAATAGAAATAGTTATGATCCAAACAATTCATGCACAAATTTTCATTAATTCCAATCTGATGGATTTGTTTTCCCTGCTTCAGTCAATTTCTTATCCATTCTCAGTTGTTGACAAATAATTTCTGGCTAGGTTTGATTAATTATTTTATATGCAACATGCCTTTTGGAAGTTGAGATCCAATCACTTGTGTGTGGGCTTTAATATCATTGTTCGATCAGAAGGAAGTGAGACTGAAACCAGGAGAATGGAATAGTCCTTAGTAGGAAATTGGATGGATGAAAGTGTGGTTATGTTATGCAGATTGTCAGTGGGTTAATAGTGAACATAATTCCATTATCTTCTATATTACTAAAAGTCTGATCTTGACCACTTCCTGTTGTTCTGTATATTGATTTTAGAAAAAAACACTGCCACTTACGGCTGTAATTTTTGGCCATCTTACTCAGAGTCCCCCTCTGCTGCGCAGGACAAGAGGATTTTTCCCATCGATGAAAAGTAAAAGAGTTATTAGTGTTTAAAAAATGTTGAGATTCTCTCTCCTGAAGGCCATGCCCCTTCTGGAGGGACTATAAAATCCGGAAGTATTGAGTGCCTCAGTCAGTCTCTGCAAAATGGGGGAGTGAGAGGGTCACGTCTCTCAGTCTGAGCTGTGAATAACACTGAACACATGTCTACTAAACTGTGAGTGGTTTTACTAACCTGTTAGTGCCCTTAATGTGGTTTGAAAATATAGTTTGGAAATGCTAAAGCTGTGTTGCCTTTGGTTTGGAAATGCTACAGCTGTGTTGCCTTTGGTTTGGAAATGCTAAAGCTGTGGTGTCTGTCTTTGGTTTGGAAATGCTAAAGCTGTGTTGCCTTTGGTTTGGAAATGCTAAAGCTGTGCTGTCTTTGGTTTGGAAATGCTAAAGCTGTGCTGCCTTTGGTTTGGAAATGCTAAAGCTGTGTTGCCTTTGGTTTGGAAATGCTAAAGCTGTGTTGCCTAATTAAAGTTGCCTTGCCTAATTAAAGTTGCTTTGCCTAATTAAAGTTGTCTTGCCTAATTAAAGTTGCCTAGCCTAATTAAAGTTGCCTTGCCTAATTAAAGTTGTCTTGACTAATTAAAGTTGCCTTGACTAATTAAAGTTGCCTTGCCTTCTATATAATTAAAAGTCTAATCTTGATCACTTCCTGTTTGCGCTTTATATTGATTTTAGAAAAACCGCAACCTCGTACGGCTGTAATTTTCGGCCATCTTACTCAGAGTCCCCCCTCCGCTCATCAGGTGCCGAGGATTTTTACCATAGATGAAAAATAAGAGTTATTAGTGTTTAAAAAATGTTGAGATTCTCTCTCCTGTCAATCACGCCATGAAGGCCACGGCCTTCTGGTGGGAGAGGGGGAGGGAGTATAAAACACAGAAGTGTGGGTGTGGCTCAGTCTCTGCAAGACGGAGGAGGGAGAGGTCACGACTCGCTGTCTTTAGTGGCCTTGCACCCTGCTTGAAATGGTATGAAACTGCACTTGAATTTGGTGGCCTTGCACCCTGCTTGAAATGGAATTTCAAGGAATAACTGTGAGTCAACTGCCAGTCCACCAGCCGTGAGTGAGTGAGCTGCCAGCACAACAAGCTTGAGTGACTGAGCTGCCAGCCCAAGAATCCATTCGGCCCACAATGTCCATACTAGCCCTCTGGAAACCAGGCCCTTCAGCCCACAACACCCATACTAGCGCACCAGAAAGCCCCCCCAACCCCCACCCACTGGCCACCAATATTGGAATTGGTGGAGAGGTGGAATATTGCGTTGGGGGACCAGCCCTCACGTGTGATGCTGGGACCCAAAGGATCCCACTTAATCTAGTTATTATTATTATTTATTCCCCAAAAACCCCCAAAGACATACAGGTATGTAGGTTAATTGGCTTGGTGTATGGTTTGGTGTATGTGTAAATTGTCCCTAGTGTGTGTAGGATAGTGTTAATTTGCGGGGATCACTGGTCGGTGCGGTATCGGTTGGCCGAAAGGCCTGTTTTCACGCTGTATCTCTAAAACTTAAAGCTAGAACTAAAAATAGAAAAAATTCCTTGCGGCTCATCTGTCAGTCCCCTGAGTCTGCTTGCCAGGTAACCTGACAATAATAGTCAAATGTATTTAATGTAACCAAAACATAGTCCACAAAAGATTGTCGCAGAGGTAGGGTTGTGCAGTGTGGTTAAAACATCTGATGTTGGGAAGAAGCTCAGACTCCTGTACCACCTTCTTGAAGGTAGCAGGGAGATGACCGCATGGCCAAGATGGTGTGGGTCTTTGTTGCTATTAGCTGCATCTGCATGAAGTTGCGCTTCCTGTAGACCCCTTTGATGGTGGGAGGTTATTACCAGGCAATGCCCACCACTTTCTGCAGCCTCTTTCAATCCTGGGTGCTAAGAGTTACCAAAAGCTGGGACGTCACGTTACAGCTTTATAAAAGATTGGTTAGGTCACACTTGGATTACTGTATGCATTCTGATCACCACACCACAGAAAGGAAGTGATTGTGCTAGAGAGGGTGCAGAGAGGTTTGTTAAGCCCGTCACACTTTCACGACCTAATTGGTGACCTCGGTCGAGTTTGCCCTTGACTCATATTCGCAGCATGGTCGCCACGAGGTCGTAGGAGGTCTTCGTAACTCTTCCTCATGCTCATGAGTGGTCTCCGTGTACTTGTGGCCTCAAGTAGGTCGCGGCGTTTTTTCCAGCCTGATAAAAAATGTCCACGAGTAAAAAAAAGGATGGCATGGAAATAATTGACACTTTTTACTCATAGGTAGGTCGTAGTAGATCGTGATGGTAGTCGTAGATAGTCGTGGGTAGTCGTAGGCAGTCATAGGTCGGTAACTGGCCCGAGAAAAAAAATGCAAACATGATATAATTTTATCATGTGATCATTTTCCATTTGTAGCTAGTCATAGTTGGTCTTAGGTGTGGAAGACTGAGGTAGAGGGGGGTCGTAGGAGGTCGTAGACAGTAGTAGGAGGTCGTAGACATAGTCGTAGGAGGTCGTAAGAGGTCTTTTTCTTCAGTGAGTCAACACGACCTTGACATTTTTTTCAACTCGTCTAGGGTCTTCTAAACTTGTGGATTAGGTCATCCAGTGGGACAGGCCCTTTAGGACCATGTCTGGAATGGAGCGTTTCGGTCATAAGGAGAGACGGCATAGGTGGATTTTGTTTTCAATGGAGTGGAAGAGGCTGACGGGTGACTTGATAGAGTTATGTAATATTTTGAGGGGCATAGATATGGTAGATATGGTGGGGTTCTATAGCGGGAAAGGTAGTGTAAATCCTGGCCAAAATGGAGCCAGAAGAGAACCAAAATAAAGTACAGAATCCATGCATTCACAAGGCCTGATGGTTAACTCTGCAGAAGAAGCCACAAGCTGCTGACTGGTGCCAGGAAGTCTAGGTCCCAGATCAATGTTGCAGATAAGAAATGTATGAGTATCTCTTCAATTTTCAGTATGAATAAGATTCTTGCAGAGGACCTCAAAGGTATTGTGAATGCATGAGTTTGATTGGGTTGCTGCAAAAGAATTGTAAATAATGTAAATAATGTTGCAAGACATTTACCCTGCTGTTTGTTGATTGGCCAAAGTGTTAAGCCCTGGCAGGATTGATTTGAGTTCCAGGGTAAATGTCGCATTATTCAGTTAGTTAGCTTCCTTCCCAAAGCTTCTGCCAGAAACATTGTATGGAAGACTTTGTAATTAGTTTGGGCAATATTTACAGTAGGAGATTCAGAATGGATCAGAAAATGAGTATTTCTGCAGAGTGGTTGAAGGGTGGAATCTGCTACCTGAAGAGGTGGTGGAAGCAGGTATCCTCACAATATTTAAGTATCCAGATAAGTACTTGAATCATCAAGACACAGATGTACAGACCTAACTAAGGTAAATGGGATATGTGTGGATAGGTACAAAGGCTGACATGGACATGGTGTGTCAACAATCCTGTTTCTGTGCTGCATGACTATGACCAGGGCTGCCAACATTGGGTGAGAGTTGGGAGTGAGAAATTGCGAGCGGGGGGGGGGGGGGGGGGGGGGGGGGAGGAGGAGGGGGGGGGGGAGGAGGAGGGGAGGGGGGGGGGAGGAGGGGAGGGGGGGGGAGGAGGGTGTCCCCCTCACATTGGAATTATGCAATATGGTGCATACTGCAGCGAGTCTTTTAACTTACACTTGAATACAATATATATGCTTTAAATTGGATTGGAGCGTTTTTGAAAGGGGGGAGGCTGTGCGATCACTGATCACTGGCCTTGGGGGTACCCGGTGAGGGAGTGGAGCAACCGAGTGGGGAGAGGGTGTGGAAGAAGGATGTACCCCCTCCAAGGGTAGGAACTTTTTTAAATTTGATGTATTAAAATCATGTTTTAGTGCACTGTAGAAGTATGATTTCAATGTTTTTTGTATGAAGTATTTTTAAGAGGTAACTTTTTAAGGGGTAACTTTATCCACACAAAGGGTGATGGGTGTATGGAACAAGCTGCCAGAGGAGGTAGTTGAGGCAGGGACCATCCCAGCATTTAAGAAAAAGTTAGACTGATATATGGATAGGACAGGTTTGGAGGTATGGACCAAAAGCAGGTAGCATAGCTGGGACATATTGGCGGGTGTGGGCAAGTTGCGCCGAAGGGCTTGTTTTCACACTGTATCACTCTATGACTACATTATACCTCCACCATGCATAAATGATTCAAAATCAAGTGATCGAGTTTTATTGCCATATACTCAAGCATAGAAACATAGAAAATAGGTGCAGGAATAGGCCATCGCCCCTTCGAGCCAGCACTGCCATTCAATATGATCGGCCATTCATCTAAAATCAGTACCTCTTTCCTGTTTTTTCCCCATATCCCTTGATGTTGTTAGCTCCAAGAATTAAATGTAACTCTCTCTTGAAAACATTCAGTGAATTGGCCTGCACTGCCTTCTGTGGCAGAGAATTCCACAGATTCACAACTCTCTGCGTGAAGAAAGTTTGTTCTCATCTTTCCTAACTGCCTCCCCCTTTATTCTTAAACTGTGACCCATGGTTCTGAACGCCCTCAACATCGGGAACATTTTTCTTGCAGTTACAGTAAGTGAAAATCTAGCAGGCAAGCAGGATGCTTTCACCAACCACCCCCATTTGAAGTCCACAATCTTCCACCGTTTCTACCCAGTGCTTGGTACTTACTTCCAGCAGCCACTGGTTGTCCTCCAGGATGCACTCTCTCTCCTCTCAACCCCCCTCCATCTCTCTTTCCCCTCTCTCTCTCTCTCCTCTCTCTGTTTCTCCTCTCACCCCTGTCTCCCCCTCTCACTCTCTCCCCTTCCCTCTCTTCTCTCCCCCCCTCTCTCCTCTTCCCCCTCTCTCCGTCCCACCTCTCTCTCCCCTCTCCTCTCCCCCCCTCTTTCTCTCTCTCCCCTCTCTTTCTCTCTCTCCCCCTCTTCTCTCCCTCCCCCTCTTCTCTCCCTCCCCCTCGCGTCCCCCTCTCTCTTTCTCCCTCCCTCTCTATCTCCCTCTCCACACACTCTCCCTTCTCTCTCTCCCCTCTCACCTCTCTCTCTCATCCCTCCTCTCTCCTCCTCTCTCTCCCCCATATCTCCCTCCCACCTCACTCTTCCCCTGGCTCTCTCTCCTCTCTCTTTCTCCTCTGTCTCTATCTCTCTCTTTCCCCCTCTCTCCCTCTTCCCCCTCTCTCTTTTACCACCCCTCTCTCCCATTCTCTCCTACCCTCTCCAACCCCTCTTTCGTCCCTCTCACCCCTCTCTCCCCCCCCTCCCACCTCACTCTCCCCCCCTTTCTCCCCTACCTTTTTCCCTCTCCCTCTTCTCTCTCTCCATTCACCCCCCCCCTCTCCTCTCACCCCCCTCTCTCTCCCCACTGTCTCCCTGTCTCCTTCCCCCCTCTCTCTCTCTCCACCTCCCTTTGAGAGTCTGTCCCTTCGGCACAGAGACACTCGCGGCAGCGGCGCTTCCGACGCCTCCGACGGCCCGGTACACTCGCACTGTCTGGAGTGCTCCATGGCCGAAGCTGCAGCGAGCGACTCGCTAGCCGCGCAAATACTCGTCAGCCCCGCAAACTCACCAGCCCCGGCTCCCCGCATCTGTAACCGCCCGCTGCTTCCATCCCTCCCTCGGCCCGGGCTCTCCAACACCCGCGGACCATGCAGTTTATCCGAGTTTTGACATTTTTGTTGATCACAGAATTTCTCACCACAGAGCGTGAGAAATTTCTGATCAGTGTGAGGGCGTGAGAGTTTGCTTGAGGGCGTGATTCTCACGCTCAAAGCGTGAGAGTTGGCAGCCCTGTTCACTGTTCATACACACGAATAATAATACAAACATTTTATGCAAGTTCAAACTGTTTGGACAAAAATCACTTGTTACTGCTTTATAACAGTTACTTTAAGACCATTTCAGAAATTATGGCAGTCAACTAACAATCAACTAACAAATTAAAGCAAACTAACAAAAAACATGTTCCCTTTCCTGACTACCTCATAAGTACTTTAACGCTGTTAAATAACAGAGCATAGGGATATTAATCTCAAGATTCAAAATGTGGAAAGTGGGAACAATTTGGCTTAAATGGTAATTTTAAGCCCATTCAGATCTGTATAGAGTCAGTTATGCAACATGTACATGACTGGCACAATTTGTCCATGATGATTAAGTTGGCATTCTGCGTGCCCAGGGACTGGCTGCCGTTCCCAGATCAGCTCGCGTCCCAGGGACTGGCCGCAGTTCTCAGGTCGGCTCGCCTGCCCCGACCCCGCAAAAACAAATTGAAAAAAAAAAACGCGGTTTTTCGGGTTACAGGCCGAAAACCCGTATATTGCATATTGGGAACAGTTTGCAAAAGATCTAAACACACTACTGAGGACTCCTCGTATTTATACTTAATTAATAATCCATGGCCAGTCCGAAACCCCCCCCCCCCCCCCCCCCTCCCCCCCCCCCCCCCAGGTTTTACAACTGATTCACCTGGTTAGTTCCATCTCCGGCTGCTTCATGTTGTCGGCGGCTGCGCATCCAACCAAGAAAGAGAAGAGGCGCGACGTCACTCACAGCCGCCAACTGACGCGCTTCCCCGGACCGCACAGATCCCTGGCACGCGGCGCTAAGGGACAAATTGCGCAGGGACTGAACTCAGCGTGAGAACTCGGTCGTGTGCGTGAGGGCGTGAGAAATTGCTCCAGGGCGTGAGTCTCACGCCAAAAGCGTGAGAGTTGGCAGCCCTGCTATGACTGTATAACTTTATCATTATTTTGAGTAATTCTCTGCTGATTTCTAAAGAATTCCCAATCCTGTGTCCTGCTGCTAATCTTTGCATTGATGTATGCATTTTCATTCAATACCTTCAGTAACTTCTTTCTTGGTCACTTTCATGGTATAGGCTTCTCACTGGAGTATTGTTGAGAATCATGAAATATCTACTTAAATGTCTGCCAATCTTGATCTATATTCTATTCTTTGGCCTATTTTTCCAGTTCACTCTTTCTTCAGTACTGGAATTGAACATTTAAGTTGAGAATACTTCTTTCAAACCGAGGTTTCTCACCCTCAAACTAAATTCGAAAATTTACCATGTTATGATCAGTCTGGAAGTAGATAATGATAGTGCTGTTTGAGGCTCTCAGATAAGCCCATGGATCTGCAGGGATTGGAGGGATATGGATTACATGCAGGCAGAGGAGATTAGTTTAATTTAACATCGCAGACACTGTGGGCCAAAGAACCTTTTTTTGTGTAGTACTGTGCTATGGGATACTTCACTATGATATTATTAATTATTCCTGCCTGTTTACACACGAACAGGTCTAAACTTGCCTGAAAAAATTGAACATAGAACAGTACAACACCAGGAAAGGCCCGTTGGCCCACAATGTCAGCTTTGTTCCTCAAGATATTGGTCTACAGACAATCCTGAGTATACTTAATCAAACGTACTCACGGCCACCCTTGCTAACTTAAATTGTCCAATCAATATGATTAAAATTGCTCTTGATAATCACAATATCTTACTTAAAAGCCTCCATTATTTCTTAATTTACATTATTTTCTGCAGTAGTAATTTCAGGGTAAACTACTTCCCTCAATGAGTAATGCAACAGATTTAAGAAGGGTCACAGGGATGTGTAAGTGTATGACAGGAAGCAGGGTGGGCAGCCCTTAAAACAGTTGCGACCAGTGTTACTGCGAGCCATTTTTGCTGCTTGATATAGATGAAAATAGCCCCGTGTCTTAAATTGCATGTTTATAATATGCTTTCCCTTTAACTTGTCCCTAAATATGTTAAATTTAACCTTTAAATCAATTATTAAATTGAAAGTGTGGTTGGTTCCAATATAGGTTTAAAAGAGCTATAAATTATGACCACTGTAGCACGTGAAAGATTGTAATCTTACAAGCACTAAAGATTGTAATCTCTTACTTTCTAGCACAATTTAGCATTTTTTTAAACAATATAGATATGATGCTATAATTTAACATGTTTTTGAGTAATTTGGAAATTAAGACACAAACATATTACAAAATGAATGTATAAATGATAATGTATTCATGGTTTCCTTTTCCATTTATTCCTCTAGTGTAAATGATATCATAGCAATGAGTTCGCAGAGTTTCTATGCTACGAATGACCATTATTACTCTAATTATTACCTGATGATCCTCGAGTTTTTTTTGGGGCTTTCATTGAGCAATGTTGTTTACTACAGTCCTTTTGAGGTAAAAGTCGTCGCAACAGGATATGGATTTCTCAATGGGATTGATATTTCTGTTGATGGAAAGTGAGTGTATTCTCTTTCATTATCTGACTGCAGTAGAGTTACTCTCAACTTTATGGTATTTGAATGGTGGATTATTTTTGTTTTAGGATTGATTTTTAAGCAGACAAATGGAATATTTGATATTAATCTAATTTATCGCAGACATTCTCTTGCCTGAAAGTGGATGGATTACTAAATTTGGATTGTGTTTTGTAGAATTGTCAACAATAACATCCTGTTCAATCAACCTACGTTAACTTTAGTCATGAAGTAGCAATGACTGATTCATTTAGAAAATTTGTCTTGATTATCATACACCAGTAAACAGCAAGCAGTGTCATGCAGCGATTAAAATGTTTTTTGCGAGTCTACCCAATCTTTTTCTATAAGAAACGTACACTTTCTCCATTTTCTTTGCTTCTCCCTGAAGTTACTAATTACGTATCATCCTGTCTCCAGAAATTGTTAGGTAGGTGCAGCTGGTATCTCTGTGTGGAGTTTGCATGTTCTCCCTGTGACCGTGTTGGTTTGGTCCAGATGCCTCCCACATCCAAAAACATGTGCGGGTTTGCAGGTTAATTGGTCTCTGTAAATTGATCCTGGTGTGTAAGGAGTAGATGCGAAAGTGGGATAAGGTAGAACTAATGTGGACCTGATAGACTCTTCTTCTTCTTCTTCTTCTTCTTTGTCTTCTTGCGAATGAAACATAAACCAAAGGAATAGTTAGATCTCAAGCCGGGTGTTGAGCAGCCAGGTTGTTGTATCTGCGTCAATGTCTGCCAGGCCCTGAGCTCCATTTGGTGGGTGGTAGAGCTGGCACCCAGAGATTACATGGTTGGCTGTCTGTTGTTCTGCTCCGCATTCACAGGCTGGGCTCTGGCAGAGTCCCCATCTCCACATGCTGACATTGAAACGCCCAACGGTACGATGTCTATTGAGCTTCACCCATGCTTCTCTGGGGCGGTCAGACCCTGGACAGCTTTTATCTGGTGAAGAGATGTAGCTGCCCAAGAGATGTAGCTGACTGTAGGGCCTCATTTTCATGATAATCTTAATTACCAGTTCTGTGTTTCTTACTATTCCATATGGTCAGTTGGCCTAACATTGGTTAATACAACTTGATCATTAACCTGAATAAGACACAAAGTGCTGGAGTAACTCAGCGGGTCAAGCAACGTTTCTGGAGAAAATGGCTAGGCTATGTTTTGGGTCAGAATACTTCTTCAGATTCATCTACTTCTCAAGTCCATTTATATAGAGACCATTTTTATGACTTTACGTACCTTTACATTTTCAAAGAATTTCACATTGGAACACCAAAGCCACACTTTTGGCTAAGTTTTGCTGACTTTGGACTTGCAGTTCTCGTACAGATAATGCTCATTTAGGGGATTTTTAAGTTTATATATTCTCAGGTATGCACCTAGAATCTTTAGATCTGTTTGTTTCTCCAATCTATCAGTACTATTTCACATTTGTCTTTGTTACTTTTCTTGTTATATGACACTATCCTAAATTTGTCATTGCTTCTTGCAGTTGGTAATAACTACATACTAGAACATTTGTCATCTGTTGGTTCACAAGTGGGAGGAAATAAATAGTCACTGAGCCAAAAAAAGTTAGTAAATAGGGGAAGATATAACCTGTCTTATGCTACCAGTACTAAGGTATAGCAGCCTGAAAGCTGTAATGTTCAGGTTCAGGAGAAGCTTCTTCCCTCCAACCATCAGGCTATTAAGCACTACAACCTCCAAATAAGCTCCAAACTATGAAGACTTGGGGGCATTATTTTTGTCTTTGCACTATTATTGTTTGATTTTTTTTTTGAGTGCATCTACATACTGGACTTTTGTTGTTTATTATGGGTTTTACAGAGTTCTATGTTGACATATGTGTTTTGCTGCTGCAAGTAATGGACCTGTCCCACTTAGGCGATCACACACACACACACCCCTTCCTTCAACAGCCCGTTATGAGTGAAATTCACACGACACACACCACGATGAACATTAAGATGGTGAAAGCACAGAGTACGGGAAAGTCATTTAAAAGAGGGGGGGGGGGGGAAAGGTGGGAGAAGGGGGGAGAAGAGGGAGACTGGGGGAGAAGGAGTGGAGACAACTTTTAAGAAGCCAGAGATACACAGCTGTGATGCTCGGCGGACGTTAACATTACCGGTTGGTTATCCTTGGTTCTGAAAACTACTGTTTACGTTTTTTTTTCCCCAATGAAATTTACCGGTCAGCACCGGCTACAACCTACGAGAACCTTCGACCTCCTAGCAACCCACTAGGACCTCCAGGCAACCCACCTACGGCACGAGAATTCTCGCTACTCTCCATGGCGGCTTCAATCTGGCTGCCACTAATTTTTCAACATGTTGAAAAATTTGTGCCGACCATATTGAGGCCGTGACTAGTTCCCAGAATGCAGGAACTCCTCACGACCATGAAGGCAACTATCGGCAACCATCTCCTGCAGTCGCCTAAAATGTCGCCTAAAAGTGGGACAGGCCCATTAGAATTTAATTGTTCCGGTTCATACTACTGTATGACAATAAAATATTCCTGATTCTTGACAATTATAAAAGATTCCCAATCAATACTGCATTGTTAATATCTCAATTTTAATGTCTTGAGAGTAAAGATTTCCCCAATGTAAATCCAGTTTTGTGACTTTTGCAATTTAGGTACATTTTCCTTGCAGAGACTGCAGGTCGTAGAATCCTAGTTATGAAAATTAATCCAAATCATATTCTAACTGAAATAAAGGTAAGTCTGTGACAAAAAAATCTTAGTTTCAAAGTTTTAAGACAGTAACATTGTGACATGATTTTTAGTGCCAAAATACGTAAGCTGCAGTCATAGAAACATAGAAAATAGGTGCAGGAGGAAATCTGAAAAATCCCTGTGTATTTTAAAATCATTTACGATCAAGATTGATTTTTAATATTTGTCATTTATGCTTGCCATTCCCTGTACAACCATAGGGATTAACAGCTTTTTCCTATGTTCTTCTCTGTTATTAACTGTTAATGTCAACATTTTAGAAACAATGCCAATCAACTATCATTATTACAAAAAATTAAAAATTATAAACTAATTCTGTCCTTTCCTTGTCTCCCTCAATTAGAAAAGGCAGTTTGTTTGAGTTAATTATAGTCTAGGTGCTCCATAACCTCTGGTCATGATCCATTATTCATATAACAGCCTGAACTGGGAGGAGGAGTCACCTGGGAACATTGTTATATAAATGCAACACCACAGTGGTATAGAACTATTGTAGGTGAACGTTGTTAAGATGCCGTGCCCACTGAACAATGGTGGGAAAATAAAGAGTTCAATTGAGATCAATGAATTCAAATTTGTGCTGGTTCTGCAATGGTACGGTAACCTACCCATGTAGAAAAATATTCAAAGCAGTTGCGATATATAATGAATCAGAAATTAAAGTCCAATCACAGAAATGCTTATTGGGATGGGAAATAAAATGCCTGATTTTAACAGCTGGGTATTAAGCTCAGTCTTAAAAGGGGAAAGGGAAGCTGGGGGAACAATCAGAACTGGATAGTAGGACAGTAATGGACTGACATAAGAAGTAGTGAACACAAAAATGACAAGAAATATTGTAAATGAGAAAGAATGTAGTAACCTTCAAAGGATGTATTTCTCACACGTTGTTATCCCATTGTGGTCTCCACTGGTGACCTGCTCGCCTCAATCCCCTCCCTGCGTACTGCTAGGCAATTTACAATCTTTACTGTCCTCTCTCTGTCCTGATGCAGGATGTCGACCAGAAAGATTGACGTGTCTCTTGTCTTCACAAATGCTACTTAACCCATTGAGTGTTTCCAGCGTTCTTTTTTTGATCTAGATTCTAGTACTTGCAATCTCTTTTGTCTGCATATATGCATGCTGGTGCATAGGCAAACATACAGCATCCAAACTCTTATGTAGAATGTTGAGAGGTATGCTTTGGTAGGAAAAATGAAAAGAGAAGTTTTGCAGCAGAATGTCCTGAAGCGTTTGTTCACAGACTTTTGAATTGAGTGGACTGCTGAGTTCCTCCAGCAGTTTGTATTTGCTCAAGATTCCAGCATCTGCAGTCTCATGTCTCCAATATCCTAGTCAATCTCCTCTGCGCATTGTCCAGATCAGTCACATCATACAGTGTGGAAACAGGCCCTTTGGTCCAATTTGCCCACACCAACCAACATCTATCATCTACTCTAGTCCCACCTGCCTGTGTTTGGCCCATATTCCTCTAAACCTGTCCTTACCATAGTGTGGCAAAAATAATGCACACAATATTTCAAGTATGGTGTAAGTAACCAATGGCTTATTCACCAGTACCATGACTTCCCTGCTCTTTACAACCTGGGTAATGAAGGTAACCATACTGCCTTCATCACCCTATCTGTACTGCCACCTTCAGGGTTCTTTGGACTTATGCACCAAGTTCGATTTGTTTCTTAATAGGTCGATACCATTTACAGTACATGTTCAACCATAATTAGCCCCTCAAAATGTATCCGTTTACACTTATCAGGATGAAATTACATTTGCCAATGAATTTTGTGGAATCCTTTAATTTAGTTTAGAGATACAGCACAGAAACAGGTCCTTCAGCCCACCGAGTCCATGACAACCAGCGATCACCCGTACAGAAATTCTATCCAATACATGAGGACAATTTTACAGAAACCAATGAACCTACAAAACTGCACGTATTGAGTTGTGGGAGGAAACCGGATCATCCGGAAAAAAACCCATGTGGTCAGAGAGAGAATGTACAAACTGTACAGACAGTACCCACAGTCAGGATCAAACCTGGGCCTCTGGCACCGTGAGGCAGCAGCTCTACCACTGTGCCACCCCTATCCTATGATACAGGTACAGTTGGGTGTCATCTCTGCATAGTAAAAGTGTCACAGGTGAGTGATTACAGGACCAGGGATAGCTCCTTGGGATCTTTGGTTGCATGAGAGTGAGGGCTGAGATCATTGATAAAGAACTAGGTTTACTGAGAATGGACACAAAAAGATGGAGTAACTCATCGGGTCAGGCAGCATCTCTGGAGAAAAGGAATAGGTGATGTTTTGGGTCGAGACCCTTCTTCAGACTGAGAATCAGGGAAGAGGGAACAGAGAGATATGAAAAGGTACATAGAACAAATGATATGCAAAAAGACAGATCAAAGCCAGCAACGACGATCAAGGTAAGATGGAGCCAACAATGCTCCATTGTTGGCTGTGGGGAAGACGATAATGAGTAATACAGTGAAATTCAGCAGGACTAGTGAAAATAGTATGGTGACTAGCGTGGGGGGGGGGGAACAGAGAGAGGATGCAAGGGTTACTTGAAGTTAGATAAATCAATATTCATCTTGCTGGATTGTAAGCTGCCCAAACAAAATATCAGGCGCATTTCCTCCAATTTGTGTTTGGCCTCACTTTGACAGTGGAGGACAGAAAGGTCAGTAAGGGAATGCGACGGGAGTTAAAGTGTTTAGCAACCGGGAGATCGCGTCAGTCAAGGCGGTCAAGGTTAGAAAGTTCACAGAGAAGATAACATTGCAAATTGATGGTATTCCAAAAATATTATTTATTCAAGTACTTGTTGATAAATTTTTGTCAATTTGTAAACTGTTTACTACTGTGATTTTTAAAAATTCAACACGCTTAAATGCAAATACTCCGAATGGAAAAAGACAGATACTGAAAAATTATTTTCTATGTGACGTAAAGAAAATTACAATCTAAATCTAAATAGAATCATAAATTTAGCTACATGTAAAGATAGTAAAACCTATACATTAGGGAACATCCAAAATAATGTTATCATTATTAATTATTGGCTCACTATATGCATAGTAAGTTAAATAAGCCAAATATTCCACAATTGGATGCATCCAATCCAATCCAATCCAACTTTATTTGTTAAGCACTTTAAGACAACCAATGTTGACCAAAGTGCTGTACAGAAGAAAAAACAAGACATCATAAACAGACAACATAACAGAACATAACATAACAGCTCACATAAGGCGCATAAATCACATATGAAATACAACAATAAATCAAAAGACATAAAACATGAGTAAAAATAATAGCCATGCAATAAGCAAACAAAATAAGAAACCAATCAAGCAAATAAAGTCGACATCTTACTGGGTATCAAAGGCCACGGAGAAGAGATGGGTTTTAAGAAGAGATTTAAAAACAGACAGAGAAGAGGCCTGTTTAATGTGGAGAGGCAGATCGTTCCATAATTTGGGTGCCGACACAGCAAAGGCACGGTCCCCTCTGAGCTTCCGCTTAGTTTTAGGCCCACTCAGGAGCAGCTGATTATCTGACCTGAGAGAGCGGGCGGGTGTATAAGGGTGTAGAAGCTCAGATAGGTAGGGCGGGGCAAGACCATTTATGGATTTAAAAGCAAATAAAATAATTTTTAAATGGATCCTAAACTGAATAGGCAACCAGTGGAGTGAGGCTAAAATGTGCGAAATGTGCTCATGTTTACGTGTGCCAGTTAAAAGACGTACAGCTGCATTCTGTACCATCTGGAGACGGGCGATGGAGGACCCACTAACCCCCACATACATCTCATATGGTGTTCCTTTTTTTACCCATGGCTAATTCTGAATTCCTGCCAAGATATGGTTGAATCAAAAATGCCTGTTGTATTTCCTAGTTCACGACTTCCACTAGGTAATTTTCATAGCAAGGTTGATCCTAACCCAAAATTTGCCGTGTTATATTTTGCCCAATATAAAGTCATTTTTAATGATTGGATTACGTTATGTAAATTCCCATAGGTAAACGTTTAGATGGGTTATGCAAAATTGTAAAAAGAGAGCAGAAATTACTATTAACATTGTTCTGATGCCGTTGATTTATGTCACAATTAATTCTATTCTCTAGTATAGTACTTTTACTGTTTTAACAGATTGCACAATCATGACGATAAAGCAAATTCACTTTCACAATGCATTGTAGAATGCATATATTTTAGCAATCATAACTGTCTAATTGTTTACTTAATCTTAATGTTGGTTCTTCTGCATGAAGAGTTTGACTGTGGAAATTGCCCCAGACAACCTGGAGGTGGATCCTAAAACTGGAGATATTTGGACTGGTGGTTGTTGGAATGCCTGGAAAATGTTACTGTACAATCCTGAAAATCCCCCAGGATCTGAGGTTTGTTATTTGAAACATTCATTGTTTTACAATTTTTTTAAGCTTTTATAGAAAAAGACTTTTGCTATTAAATCACATATAATGAATTAGGCTTGGCATGATGAATACCATTTGATTGTGGCTAAATGTTTGCTAACATTCTAGAAAGTGTTATATTTGAAAAGTAGATAATGGCACTGTCACTGAAATAAGAAGTTATATTCTGAATGTCCATCAACATTTACTGTTTTCCAAATCTGAGGGGTTTTTATAGTCACAAGAGTATTTTAATCTGAAGACCATTTAAAAATATAGGGATAATAATCAGTTTGATTTTAATGCAGCTCTGAATAAATCTCTTAACATTTTAAACGGATAAAATAAGAAAATAAATTCAGCTTTAACCCAGGAGGGCTACAAGCTGTTGACATTCAAATGGGCAAGAAAGTTTGGTTTTGATTATTGCTTCAGTTAACATTTTTTTTTTTGCACACAGGTAATTAGAATTGAAAACATTCTTTCTAAGGACCCTAAAGTGACTCAAGTGTACGTGAACAATGGAACTGTACTTCAAGGAACATCTGTTGCCACTGTTTATAAAGATAGACTGGTTATTGGCACAATTTTCCACAAAGCTCTCTACTGTGAGTTTGGTCATTCATAACTTTGGATGAAAGTATGCTTTTCCAAACTGTGGTAAATTGCACTTCTGCAGCCATTATAAAACTGTCAATTCAGGGGATATTAATTTTGGTAACATTTGGTAGAAATGATATAGATCATAAGATAATTCCTGTTCGTAAGTGGAATATTACCTATTTTGAGAATTTTTCCAATTGTTTGAAATAGAAGTAAATTCTTACGTAGATGGGTAATGGTATTGCCTCATTTTCTCTATTTCCCATTGTATAATGATTTTGCTGTACATGATGTTGAAGACATTGATCCTGATTCAATGATAGGAGGAAGTTTAAAAAAAATTGATGAAAGAAAACTTCACATAATAGACTTCTACTTTACAATGATCAAAAACATAATGATTGTGAAATGTATTGATGAAAGAAAACTTCACATAATAGACTTCTACTTTACAATGATCAAAAACATAATGATTGTGAAATGTATAGTGCTTTTGTAAAGAAAGCATGAAATATCTAATTGTAATCTTATGTTGATTGATTTATGTTCCATACTGCTTGTCAAAAGTAATGTTTGCCTGTTTCCTCTTAGAAGGCACAATATTGTTTGCAGATTATAAAAAGCTCCCATTTCGTCTAATAACTAAGATTCATTTAATTTTTATAAATTGAAAATTTATATAAATAAGATTCAATTTTTAGTTGGGTGTGGACAAATAAAACTTCCTTTTTTTGATCATGCAATAATGATGGTGTGGTGTACTTTGTATTTAATAAACCAAAAATTGTAATAACCAATGTATTGTATCTGCTATTTGCTGTAAATTTCTAGCATAACAGTTCCTTCCTTTCATGATGCCTTTGGTCCAAGTCAAAATTCCAAGATTTCTATTTTAGATTTCTCTTGCAGAGTGTTGGATTTCCTTGCATTGAGATACTGTCATCACAAATGACACAAATCTTAGTTTGGGTAGCAGCAGAGGGGTTTTGATTTGTGGGAGGTCATAGGTTGCTTATTGTTGCTCCTGATGAGTGCCACCTGGATAACAAGGGAAAATATTTGGAGCGGTTTAAAGTCTTGTTTGGGACAGGCTTTCAGGAACAACAATCCGCTGTGGGTAAAACAATAATAGCATACTCAGAATACACATTGCATGTTTCTCTGCCATACTGTATCTAAAAGTTACTGATGCTACCAAGTGAATTTTACTTTAAACAAACAATTTAAAATGCACTTTTCCATTAAAAGTAGAAGAGAGAATGCTCTTGCATAAAATATAACACGACTTCTAACAACAACAGCTGCAGCTTTACCTGGCATTGTACAGGTTAGATATATCCTCTTTTGTACAGAATCTGGTGATTTATTAATATCACTGCCCAATGCTGTTCCAAGATGCCTGATTTCAGTTGGGGAAAAACTGACTCAAGTATGTTTGGGCTAAAATTATTTTCGAATTCTAGTATTAGCAGGGACATTTGTCCACATGGGGCTTTCTCACGGGGCGACTTGACGCAAGATGTAACCAGAGTGAAGTGGTCGTGGTCTAGCACGATATCACATGATATAACGGGGGGTAGATAAAGAGTTCCCACGGGTACTCGGCATTTCTGTTATTTGTGCGAGTGACTTGTCCGTCTCCCGAGCTTTCCCGTTAAATCTTGAATGAACATTGTGAACTGTGAAGTGTTGTTAAATCATCACGTGGCACAAATGATGTCACTTTTATTTTCACACACTATAAATATCCTCCCTTGGTTGAATTGGCTCATTTGGAGACATGCCTGTACTAAGTAGTTTCGAGTACTGGATGGTGGTGTTTTTCATTGACGCGCTGTATGCAGTAGCCCTCTATGTGAATCGAGGACGCTTGCGTGAAGGCAGAAGGGTGAGATTAATTAAAAAGAGAATTAAGAGGAAGTCTCACTGGGTGAAGCCCATCTTTCAACAGAGACCTCTATTTGGACAATATGATAAACTGCTTAATGTGCTGTGCGAAGAGGAAATTGCCTGCCCTCATGCATAATTTATTTTATGGCTCTTGGAGACATGATTCCAACTTCAAACACAGAGCGTGTAAAAGCTGTTTGCGACTTTTTTACTTTGCAGCTGCAGGGCAGACACACTTATAAGAGAAGTTTAAGTTAACTGCAAAAACAGCACTTTTACATCAATAGCAATGTATGTTTTTAAATCATGGATAACATTAAATGGTTTTCCTGTTGATGTACTAATATATCGTTATATATACACTCACATGAGCACCCGGGATACTCCGCAGCCTTCGTCTCCAGCAGGTTCCGTTTTTTCTCCCTGTTTCTGTAATCCTCTCTGGATTTATCGTAAAGAATTTTGTTGAATTGGTACCATTCTACAAGTTCCCCCTCTTGTTCCCTGGTGAAGTTATATGGCCTTACCTTCTGCCATCTTCCCTTTATATACGCGTCTGTTGAGGCTATTCCTACAACGGCTACTGGGGAGGCAATCTGAAATCCACCTTGCTCACCCTCTCCCTGCTCCAAGGAGCCCACAGGCAGTGTTATCTGTGGCATCTCCTGTTGCCTCTCCACCTGTCTCTCTTGCTGCGTCTCCTCCTCATTCTCCTGCATGGCAAAAACCTTTCTGACATGCTTTACCCTCTTTCTTTGAGCTTTCCTGGGAGCCATCTCTGCAAGTGTTCCAGTGAAAAAGATTCTCCAACAATGACAATGAGGTGGGACGTCCTCGATGGACACATGTTCCATTGGCGATATTGAGACCACCTTTTTTACTCACCTTCTGTCCCCTCTGTCCAGCTTCCGTGTTCACCGTTCGCAAGAGTTCCCACGGTAAACGCAAGAGTTATTACGGATATCGAACTAACCACTACGTCCATATAATATTTCAATGTTCAACCACAAGTGTACAAGTCACTCTTGGAGAAATTCAAGCTTGCTTGAATTTTCTCCCGAGTCAACAAGTTACACGAGTACCTGCCGTTAGCGCCACGGTGGTCCACGAATGCCGTACGGTTATCGTACGAGGTTCCCACGATGTTCAACTCTGGTTACCTCTTGCGTCAAGTCGCCCCGTGAGAAAGCCCCATTAAGGCATCTGGGGCATTTATTTTGTAGAGTGATATGACAAATTTTTGATCAGGAATATTTAGCTTACAACCAATGATTAAGATCATTTTCACTCCGAGTTTAAATGCCGAAGTAACTAAAGGTTGTTATTTAGGGAATAATGTAAGGAAATATTTATTGTGGGACGCGAAAAGACAAGTCCAGCCATAGCGCTGTAAAGATTAGGATAATTCCATATTGAGCATACACCTCTAAGATGATGCCGTGCTTGGAAAAATAACTTTGAATAATCAATTTTAAAAGTGAAATAATAAAGAAACCATTAAGACTTTTCACTTGTTTAATGCATGTTGTCTGACAACAGTGCTTAATCATTGGCAAGTTGTTTATTTACATTTATCCAAATAGTTTCACAGGCATTTAAAAATTTAAAAAACATACTAGTCATTATGAACTCCCATCAGTCATTAACATTAAAATAAAACATTGAAAATGAGAGTTTGTAAACGTAACATAGGAATCTATACATCACTAGCACAGACTAAATTCAGGCATGGCACTGTTTTCATTCTCATGCAGGAAGAGGAACACTGAATAGCTCTTCAAATCAGACGTCAAGCTATGTTATTTGTGCACATTTTATTCAAAGTAAATTCTTTCATCTTTTGGTACTTATCTTACAATTAAGTAGATCCAGCAAATAAAAACAATTTCAACATCCTCAGTGCATTTTTTTAGTTAGCTGCCCAGTCATTCTTCAGCTACATGTAACTATTACTTCAATTACTTAACTGTTACACAATTATGAATACCAAAAACACCAATACAACATCCTTTAATAGTTTGTTATATATCAAAAAAACACTCCCTTCTGTACAGGTCTTCCTATTGTGGATTACTATCTCTATCTGAGAAATTTGCTAGAATTATTTCACTGTTTTGGGTATTTATTAATTATATGTAAAGTTAATTTTCAGTCCCCCCCCCCCCCCCATATCAGTTTCACAGTGTTTAACTGGAAAGTAGTTATCTACACTTAAAATATATCCCAAAACAATAAATACCAGACCAACTGATTCAGTTTATTACAGAATGGTGATTATAACTTCAGAAATTAGTTAGATATGTTTCTGCAGTTTTCACTTTAGTGAAATAATTATCCAGCATTAATGGTGAGACAATATCTTGCTTGTGTAAAAACATAATAGATAAATTACCTGACATAATTGTGTCATTAAACTGAGACTTGATGCTTATATATTGAACATTTTACATGTAGCTCAAAAAACATCTTGCAACAAATGATATGGAAAAATGTCATTACTGCAACTAGGAAAGATGAGATTGAGATGGAACAATTGCAGCAATCTAAATTGGAGAGTTGGTATAAACCTTCCTTTTGACCTAAATGGATGAAAGGCATCTGTACAGCATCATATAAAATGTCACTTTTGGCATTATTTTTCCTTTCTTCTCAGGCTTTAATATTTATATTTAGTAGGTTAGGTGACATTACCTGATCGAAAGGAAGCTAAGAAAAGTTAACTGAAAAGATGATATTTTTTATAATAGGAAGGAATTATTTCAAATGTAGGATAGAACTATAGCAGGGTAATTCGAATGCATTAGTGGTCAGAGATGTAAAAGAAATACAGTAGATCAAACCACTTGTCTGAACAATTCAGTAGGCTATACTGCACTTGTACCCAAGCACCTTGGTTCAGCTCAAGGCAATGTACAAATGATAAACCTATTATGACTGGTACATTTATATTCTTTCAAATGTATACTTTGTTATGACTAGTAATAAATACTAATAAATCCCTGGAATAACAGTTTAATTAGTCTGGTACTTTTAAAAACAAGATTATCAGTGGCAAACTAAACTACAGTAAATCTCTAAATGGGAAAAAAACCCTCAATAACTTTGTTGAATTAGTTTAATTAAATGCCCATACTTCTTTTGCTGCTTAATTCTAATGCACGAGAACCAAAAATTGACAGCCACAAAATATTTTCAAAGTAGCAAAATGAAAATTAAAACAGTGATGGTGAAAGTGCGTAATGCCACATTATCAAAATTTCATATAAAAATATGTTCAATATTTGATGCTGCTCACACTTACATTAAATATTAACTACTGGCTCAAATTACAAACTGTTGTGATCATAAACAAAATACACAGACTACATTGTGATGGAGAAGACATGAAAAATGACACCTTTAAAGGCTTTCATTAATGAAGCTCAGAGCTTCTACTAAATGCAAATCTATATAATCCAAAAACCGAGCAGGCATAATTCAAACAATATACAAAGGGGGCTGAAAATTAGATTTTTAAATACGTAAATCATGTTCCAAACTATATTTCACGAGATAGGGCATTCTTTAATTACCTCTAAAGTAGTAATGCTTCCAATAAGAACTCAGCAAAGCCTTCATTATCCCTCAAATCATGAGCAAGAATACATGGCAATACTAAAAATTAAAATGTTGGTGTTAAGGAAATATATTATTTATACATGTGTGGCAGATTAATATCCAAATGAGGAATCAATACCTCATTAACCCTAGTGTGGTATAATATGATATTCTCAGTCAAATGGGATATGTTCCAAATCATTAAAGACACAAATACATAATTATCTTATGCAAATCCATCAATGCAGATAATACCTACTTGTACCTACCTTAACAATCAAATCAAAGTCGTAGTGTGCTATCATTGCCGAATTGGCATAAATAAACCTTACCACCTATTGTGGAATTTCAACAAAAAAATCTGTAACTATAGAATAACAGTGATCAGATATTATTAAACTGCTGTCTGTTAACCCCCCCACCCCCCATTTTCAACATCAAACCATGCCTTAGAACCTCAGCAAATAAACTCCCAATAGTTTAATCATTTGCCACATAATTTTTGTTGTGACAATTTAAAAATCAAAACATTATCTTAACTGCTTATTTCAAATCTATTTTCTTTTTTGAAATGTTTTCAGTGCGTTATCAGTTATTTATGTAACTTTAAGTGAAATATTGAAACATGACATTTTTGTAATAAATATAAAGAAAAATGGAGTGTGCAATAATATTCTACTCAAAAAATCATGTAAAGAACTTGCTTATTGGTGGAGTAAAATACATATTTGCCCTCATCCATAGCTATATCCTCATGTATTTCAGGGTTTTTCGATTAACATGGCTTTCTACCAAGAAGTTCAAAGCAATGAATTTCAATGCAATACATAATTCAGAATTGGTATTTGGGGCTGTCTTTGATGAAAAAATGAGAAAATATTTTGCTGAGCAAAAAGTTAGCAGATTTAGTAATTGTATGTAATGTAGATACTGTGTATTTTAGTTTTCTAAAATATGAAAATTCTAGGACAAGGCTGCAGTTAATGCAGAGGCCAAGTTCCACACCATTTAAAAAAAAAACCTTTTTTAAAGTTGATCACTTTTCCCACAAGTTGTTTTAATATTTTATTAGGCTTCATGCTGTATAATTTTAATGCAGAGAAGTTATGCAGAAGTCTTACACACGAGCCAATGTATGCATTGGAAAACTAACAATAATTTTAAAAAGCTGCTGTTTTCAGGTCCTTGTATGATGGCATCAAAGGACAACTAATTCTGAGGTGTTTGTAAAATGAGATTATGTGCATACCTCTCAAAACTGTACACAGGGTGCAGCAGCCTGGGAATCTATTAAAATCCCTTCAGTCTTTTTTAAAGTCAGAACTTCTACATCCTTACTCAGTATCAGGTTCGGTTGCTACAAATGTTAACTTGCTTGTTTTCTTATTCTTTTTCAGAAGCTGTTCCTGTTCCTTTTTTCTCTGTTTTTCCCTTTGTTTCTGCAATTTCTGCTGTGCTTTACGTGCTTTCTCAACTGATGATTTCAACTCTTTGAGTTTCTTTTTGATGATGGTTCGATCTTGAGAAACATTAATACCCAATACCTGCATTGAAACAATATTGGGGATGACAGTTAATGTGGGGTACTAAAACCATTTGGATTGAACATTCTCCTTTGTATCTGGGCATAAAAGTGTTGCACACCTGTGAACAGATTGGGGCTTCTCTTGAAAATAAATAATTTGTCAAAACAGAGAAAAGAAAAAATCAAGGCTTTAATAGCCAGGACAGAATATCAAGAAAACATATGGTAAAACTTGAAAGTCAAATATTCAAAAGACATCAAGTACCTTATTTGAAGGTGGCCAAATGTGCATCTCTTCCTTTTAAACATTACCAAATAACATCACTACAAGATGTTATTCACTCCTCATTTCTCTGTTAGAATCAACTCTTTCCTCCTCTTGATACCTAGTCACATAACTAAGGTGCAAGTTAGCAAGAATGGAGATAAAAGAACTCCCCAATCTAATAAAAACAAAATAGCTTGAGCAAAAAAAACAATCACATTGGATCATGCAGCATCTGTGGACCAGCATCTTCAAACAAACAGCTTGCTACTTATTAATAAGAGTGCGAGTAAGCTTTCACAACTTTAGAGTCACGATTAGTCTTCACATTAAGGCAATGACATGATGTCAGTCTTCAGAAGGATCGCGACCCGAAACGTCACCCACTCCTCTCCAGAGATGCTGCCTGTCCCGCTGAGTTACTCCAGCATTTTGTGTTTATGTTTGGTGTTATCTGGAGCAGACTTGGAAGAATCCAGTCTTTAAACATAGGTGACATTCTAATGTTCTATCAGTGCTAATGAACAGTGTTGTTGTGGACAGTGGATCAATCTGACATAATCAATCAGATTGCCAAAACTAACAGATATAAACCTCAGATCCTATGGAGGCAAAATGCAACATGCTGCAGCTGCTGTAAATCTTGATATCAAACATAGATATCAAAAATAGAGAGAGTGGATTAGAAAGCATCTGATGAGAGAATACAAGTGAGCTGTGCTCTTGTGTGATCATTGCGAGTTGTCCTTGTTGCATCTTTTGAAATGTTATTCATCAACATTTCTAAAAAAGAATCAGCACCCTATAATAAACAGACTTGTATTCTCTTTACACGCACTATTTGATCTGGTGAATGTGGCCAACATTTTCTGCTTTTGATCTGTTTGGTTCTGTTCTGGCCAATTTACAAGCTGTTTATTCGATAACTGAGAAACCTGGGTTTGAGCCTGCAATCAGCAGAAAACATAATAATTAGAAGCAGAAAGAAGCCATTTGATACTTTATGCCTGCTGTGCCATTTAATAGACAATAGACAATAGGTGCAGGAGTAGGCCATTCGGCCCTTCAAGCCAGCACCGCCATTCAATGTGATCAAAGCTGATCATCCACAATCAGTACCTCGTTCCTGCCTTCTCTCCATATCCCTTAACTTCACTATCCCTAATAGCTCTATCTAACTCTCTCTTGAAAGCATCCAGAGAACCAGCCTCCACCACTCCCTGAAGCAGAGAATTCCACACACTCACAACTCTCTGTGTGAAAAAGCTTTCCTCATCTCTGTTCTAAATGCCTTACCACTTATTCTTATACTATGGCCCCTGGTTCTGGACTCCCCCTACATTGTGAACATGTTTCCTGCCTCTAGCGTGTCCAAACTCTTAATAATCATATATGTTTCAATAAGATTCCCTTAAGATAATAAAGCCAGAGTTAATTTTTCATTTCAGTGTCACTTTCCTGCACCAACGCCAAGTCCTCTTAATATCTAAAAATAGCTAACAAAAAATGTGATAGCTTGCTAATCAGCTGAATGACATTATTCTCCCACTCACATATTGGAACAATACAGTATCTCATCAAACGATGATTCCTGTAATTAATGCAAACAATTCCAACAATAACTATTCGCTTCTCTGCAACCCAATTAAGGTACACATCAAATCCTAGATAATGAGGCTTTCATCTCACTAGTACTAGTGGGAAGGTGGTGTAGGAAGCCTGCCAACCATGACCTGCAGGTTCAAGAACAGGTTTTTCTCATGCCATCAACCATCTAGAATCACAATGCACAACTTTATCTCATCACCAAACCCTATAGTCTTTGTATAAAGTTGCACCACGTACCTCAGCTTGCACTATTATAGTCTGGTTACCTGGTATAGCTGATAATTTATGGTGTTATTGTTTACCACACTCTTATTTGTTGTGTTGCTATGTTAATACGCTAATTATGCTGCAGCAAGAAATACTTTCATTGTTCTGTTCCCAGTGCACATGACAATTAAGCACCATTGATTCCTTACTCATTTGTAAATATTTCAGATTTCGGCTAACACCTTCAGTACCTTTCAGGTGTTAGTACATCTTCCCCAGCCAACACTGGGTCATTATGGACTCCACCCTTCCTGAAGTCCCCTGTTGCCGGCCCTGTATTGTTCTGGCCTTTTCTTGCCTCCAGTCCCCCCCCCCCCCCTCCCCCCGCCCCCCCTTTTATCATTTAGTCTGAAGAAGGGTTCCGAGCCAAAACATCACCTATTCCTTTTCCCCAAAGATGCTGCCTGACCTGCTGAGTTACTCCCAGCATTTTGTGTCTATCTTCGGTATAAACCAGCATCTGCAGTTTCTGCCTAAACATTTTTAATAGTTGGACTATAATATTTAAATTGAAGGCAAACCAAAAAAAAGGAAAACATTTCTTTGAGAACTTGCTTACCTTCAGTTTGTTTCCATCCAACTGGAGCAACTGTTCTCCATCAATGCTTTTGGCAACAAATTGTGGAATATATTGTTCCATGTTTAGTCCCATAAGCCAATGAGAAACCTGATGTGTGGTCCAATCCAAAACAGAACAAGTCTTCCATTGATTATGTTTGGGCGACTGTCCTTCATCAAGAATCTTTCAAAGTAAAAACATAAATTTATAGTAGTGATTGTGCTGTTATTACCAATATCTTTAAACTTAAAGTTCCCAGCAGAAATGGACTTCCTTTTAACTTGTTGACTTTTTCTGATTTTTCAGACAAACATATCATCTGAAATCTCTTTGGCTGAAGTTCAAATGCTGCTTGCTGAAATCTGACAAAGGCTGTGCAAAATATTTGAAGGTCTTTGTGTACTTTCAACAACTACCTATTACATGTGTGACACTTATGTCTGCTATGGCCATTAATCTTTTTTTCTTTTCTATCTGGCTAATGCAGTGGTGGGGAGGGGTCGAGGCAAAGAGAAAGGAGACCTAAAATAAAGGCAAGAACATCACTGTTATTGCAGTGCCTTCTTATTCTGTTCTAATGTTGACTTTAAGCCATCACTTGCAAGAGGGCAAAGGTCTTCCACTTCCCTTCCAACCCCCCCCCCCCCCACACCGCACCAGCCCCAAGAATCCTTACCCCAACCCCTTAATAACATTTCCTATTGATTTTGTTAAATCTTGTGGCCTTAACTGCCAGGATAGATATTCCTCATCTATCAATTTGTAGTATATTATGATGTACATTTTATTCTGCCAATATCTTCTTTTGGTTAATATAATGAATACCTCCAAACAAAGCTCCTTCACAAAAATGCTCACACTAGAATCTTATTTTGAGATAAAGATAAAACCCAACAGTGCTCCCTTTTATTAGTGTTTAAATCAGACTGTAATGTCTGGTAACCAAACGTTCAGTTTAATGCAAGAACGGGAAGTTGCTATACAACTTGTCTTACTTCTCCAAATGTTGTTCAAGTATGATCTCTCAATGGGAAGGATGTAATGAAATACATGGAACAATGTGGTTTTCTGTACACTTATATATCTATGAAATATGAACATTAACATGTACCAGAAAAAAAATTGAATGAATAAACCTTAATTGTTAAATGGTGCATTGATATTAATTAACGATAAATTCTTACAACTGTGGTATCTTTTTTCAGACTTTAATTGAAGTTTAAGATTCCCGTCTTTATTTACTGTATTCTTTCTCAAGTCTAAATTTCCTCTGTTTAATCTGCTTTCTATACCTTGCATTATATTTTCCAGTTGAAATTTCCTGGAGTCACCAATACAACCACATTGTTTAAAGTTTTATTAGCATTGTTAACTTGTCTTAAATGTTAGTGAAATAATATAGAAAAATTCAGTGGGCACGACACAGAATGATTGGTACTGTTATTTGATTGTGGTGACCGAAATCCACCCAATATGTTATATGCTAATCACATTTTTAATATAAAGTGACAAACTGTTGCAAATGTGTTAGACATTTTGGAAATTTCTTTGATGTGTTCCAAATGTTAGGAATTGATATTATTTTCAAATGCTATAGAAAATGTACTATTAGATTATAAACCATCCACCGTCACAATTTATAAGTACCTTAAGTCCCAACAGTAAAACCAGGAGCTATTTATTAGGTATATTTATAACTATCAGATTGCATCTGAAGAGAGTGTTTACATAAGATGCTGTGCACTAGGTTAATGATGAGATGGTAAAATTAAAAACAAAACAGGCCAAACATGATTTCAAGCATCTCACCTTATCATCTATCATATCCAGGCTCTGCCGAGTTAGCAACAAGAGAAATGAAGAAAAAATATTTCAGAACATAAAAAATGATGCAAAGAAATGTTAATATAATTATTTATTTCTCAAATAATGCCCAATATGTACTTTTTAAATGTAATGAGACGAACAATGTGTCGCAGTAATGAAAAAGTATCTTGCTTTGTTGCTGTTTAAATCACTTCACTCCAATCGCATTCCATGATTCCAACCCTTGTAATAGTATCCACATCTTAAATAAATCCAGGATCTTGAATTTATTTTAGAAATTGCATAATATGATGATTAGGTGGCAACATTGGTCTCCAGGAAGGAGACCAATAATTAAACAGAGATCAAATCTATTTTATTACTGTGTATTATTCTGGTGTATTATACTGTGTATTATTCTGTTGGTCCTTTATTTAAAAATAGCAAAATCTGTGTATGCATCCGGTAACAGACAACTAAAGTCACTACAGCAATTGTGGCTTCATGATCTTTTATACCAGCAATTCCAGTACAGTTGGAACTAATACAAAATAAAGCTCCCCATGGAGATTTTGCTCAATTTAATGTCATCTTCCTTTTGTGATCATGCCAAGAGCCAAATTTAGGCCTGAGAAATGCAAGTGCAATGTTGTAATCCAAGATGCCACTCACTTCTTTATTTGTATTTTTATTATCTGTTCTCCAACCAGCAGATTGAGAGACTAGCTATTAGGCAGGAAATGCCTGCATAAGAGGAACAGAGATGAGGGTGGGAGGTGGTCTGTGCATTTGCCTAGAATTGGGTCGAAAGGTACTTTTATATTGAGCCCTGTGGGTTACAGAGGAAGATGTTCTTATTTACTCCGGGTTTTTTTGGAGGAGGCTTTTGCTGTCATGGCCAACACTGATTGCTCCATTGAACTTCCCCCGAAAAGATAATGATGATGAGCTATCTTCTTTAACCAGTGCAGCTCTGGTGAAATTATCCTGACAATGCTAATGTGTAGGGAGTTCCTCGATTTAAACCCAGCAACGGGAAGGAATAGCAATATACTTCCAAATGAGTATTGTGTTTGAGTTGGAGGTGAACCTGCAGGTGATGGTGTTCCTATGCACTTGGGACACTTGTGTTTCTTGGTTGTAGAGGTTTTTGATTTGATATGTGATTTTTAACAAGACCTGGGTCTCCTTGTACACCAGTCACTGAAAGTAAACATGCAGGTACAGCAGGCAGTGAAAAAAGCTAATGGCATGTTGGTATATCAGTAACTTTGTAAATGGTACACACTATATCCATGATGCTGCAATGGTGGGGAGAATGAATGTTTAGGGTCGGAATCTTTAGTATGTTGAAGTGAGGAAGCTTCAGATTATGGGAGGACTTCGGTCTAGAGGTCTATGTATTAACAAAGTACATAAAGTGGAATCACAAGGAATTGCAGATACGGAATCTGGAGCACAACACAAAGTGCTGAATAAATCAAATAGTTCAGGCCACATCTGTGGAGGGAATGGACAGATGATGTTTCGGGACAGGACCCTTCTTCATAAAGCGGAACTAGATCATGAAGACTGAGGTAGATGAACTTGATCAAAATATTCCTGCTGCTCTTAGCTTGAGGTGGAAATCTACCTTCAGTATATGCAGGCCTAATGAAAAAATGATAACAGATATACGTTCAAGATATCTGTACAAGCCCTTCTTCAATCCACCTACCACCCAACTATTGTAGTGGGCATGTTTACATCATGTTTCATATCCTGCTGAATTTGATCAAGAGAGCCAAGAGTGTTTAATTGGCAAATGTACTGGCAATGGAACAATAAAATTCTAAGTTGCTGCAGCTTAATAGGCCCATTAATGCCACAACACGCAAATAAATGTACAATAACCATTACAATAAATGAATAATCATCAATACTAGCTAACCAAACTACAACAAAGCAAAACAAAAGTCTGTAGTGCAACCAAATCAAAGTATACATTCAGATATAAATAGATTATAGTTACTGAGATAGACACAATGGCGCATCTGGATAGCAGTAAAAGGATTGGTCCAAGTCAGCATGGATTTATGCAGGGGAAATCCTGCTTGACTAATCTTCTGGAATTTTTTGAGGATGTGACAAGTAAAATGGATGAAGGAGAGTCAGTGGATGTAGTGTATCTGGACTTTCAGAAAACCTTTGATAAGGTCCCACACAGGAGAGTAGTGGGCAAAATTAGAGCACATGATATTGGGGATAGAGTATTGACATGGATAGAGAATTGGTTGGCAAATAGGAAACAAAGAGTAGGAATAAACAGGTCCCTGTCAGAATGGCAGGCAGTAGCGAGTGGAGTGCCACAAGGCTCAGAGCTGGGGCCGCAACTATTTACAATATATATTAATGATTTAGATGATGGAATTGAAAGTAACACTCGCAAATTTGCAGATGACACAAAGCTGGGTGGCAGTGTGAACTGCAAAGAGGATGTTAGGAGGTTGCAGGGTGACTTGGACAGGTTGAGTGAGTGGGCAGATGCATGGCAGATGCAGTATAATGTAGATAAATGTGAGGTTATCCACTTTGGCGGCAAGAACAAGGAGGCAGATTATTATCTCAATGGTGTTAGATTAGGAAAAAGGGAAATGCAACAAGACCTGGGTCTCCTTGTACACCAGTCATTGAAAGTAAACATGCAGGTACAGCAGGCAGTGATAAAAGCTAATGGCATGTTGGTCTTCATCACGAGAGGATTTGAGCAGCATAGGAGCCATTCATCCTTAGGTTAGTTACTGTTAGCATCTTATTTTATTTTGTCTAGATATTTCTAACAGTATTATTTTGAACACTTGGGGGTGGGCTTTTGATACGTAGATGAACGTTACATACATCATACCAGGGGAGGGTGTGGGCAGATCAGCCGAGCAGGCACGGGAGAGAAAATACAGTTCTTACCAGATCAGATAGTAAGAACGGAAAGCTACAATTTGTATAAGAATAAAGCGGATCTGGAGGTACCCGGATGTGGCGTCGAGGGACGAGAAGCCGAAGCAAGGCAGTGGAAGCCAAATAACTGAACGGAAACACCAAATAGCCGAAAGCGTACGAAGCCGAAACGCCAACTAACCGAAAGGGTGGGACGCAAACTGTGATAAGTGCAAGAAAGCAGAGGCAAATTTAATACATAGTTTCGTTACATGTCCTAAATTGAATTATTACTGGACAGAAATTTTTAAAGTTATTTCTGAAGTCATCAAAGTTAAATTGGACCCTAACCCAAAGCTAATAATATTTGGAATTCCGGATTTACATCTATCACTTACAGTAAATCAAAGAAATTTCTTTGATTACTGTTTGATAATTGGGAAAAAAATCATATTGAAATTTTGGAAGGGAACATTATCCCCCACAACCAAAATGTGGGCAACAGAGATGATGGAGACGTTACATCTGGAAAGAATTAGATTTGTCCTATTGGACAAGTATAATTCTTTTGAACAGATATGGTCTCCATATATACAGTATTTAGAGAAGTAGCTGTTCTTGGCAACACAGCTCGGCGTGCACCCTGCGGGATTTGGTGAGAATAATTCATTTTTATATTGGAATTAACATATATGTCTTTATTGATACTATCACTTGTAGTAGTGTTATTAATAATACATATTGTGGTCTCTCAATTTTTTTTTTTTTTTTTTTTTTTTTTTCCTTCGTTTCTCTTTTCTTTCTTATATATAATCAAATTATTATTTAATCACTCTCTTAATGATTTATAACTGTTCTATTCTTTCTCTATCATTATTTCTAAAAAAAATAGTAGATAAGTATTACTAGTGTTTTACTTAATGCAAATTGAATTAATTTGATATAAAGTTGTTTGAAGCATTGTAATTGATTACCTTTAATAAAAAAATATATTAAAAAAATAAAAAATAAAAAAAAATAAAAGCAAACTAACCGAATTGGCAGGACGCCTAAAAGCCAACTAACCAAAAGGGTGGGATGCCTCAAAGCAAACTCACCGAAAGGCTGCTCTGCCAAAACGCCAACTCACCGAAAGGCTGCGTCGCCTACAAGCCAACTCACTGAATGGCAGCTCTGCCGAAAAGTCAAATAATGGACATGACATCGCCGGGGGGAGGGACTTGTCAGCGGTTGGTCCAGACCTCCACTTCAATCACATCACTGGCTGATGGAGACGGGAGGGTGGGGATTATTTCCCCCCACTCTCCCACGGCCACCCTCCGCCTCGTCTCCCCTGTGCAGCTGCACTGTGACGGGCTGTGTGTCGGCAGCGCCAGGTTGAGCTGATGTGTGGGACAGGCTGGTCCCTCCGCCCACCCAGAGTCACTGACCGCGATGCACCGCCATCGGACCCCAACCCCCACATCAGGGTGATTCACCCCCCGACCTCGACCCACACACGGAGTGATTCACCCCCGACACCCACACCGGGTGATTCACCCCCCTACCCCAGCCGCGGGGACAGACGGCTCGGGCATTGGCAGCCATAGTAAATCGCTTTTAAAACATGGGGGGTTACAAAATACCCTGGCGGGCCGATGACATGTGTGCATGACAACTAACTATTTTATCTCCTCCCACTCCCCCGCCTCTGACAACAAGAAGCAAGTTTTAGTTATTGTTTAAACACAGTAATACCTTCCTTTTCGATAGGTAATGTTCTTTTTCAGCTTTTAGATGTCAGCGATTCAAAGAGATTGATATTTGTTTTCTTTTCGATAAGTAAGATATTTTTTTCCAACGAACATAGACCTTGCTTTAGTATTTTTGTTTTTTTTCAGCTTTTTGACATCATGTCTGCTCGGCGTCAGATTGTTTTTAGACTTAAAATCTGACGGGCAACGAAAATGACGTCGAAAAGCCTCCGTGGCAATCGCAGCACGGACAAGTCACTGCCAAAGATCATACAGCGGATTCACGTTTGACTCCACTAATGCAGAGCGGCTATGAAAGTTGGGAAAACTGGCACTAATAGCGGTCCGTGAAAGATCAGCACCTACCAACAATGAAGGCACTATGAAACCAGCTGCCGCAAGCCCTTTCCACAGGACGGGGTCGACATTAAAGCTCAAAAGAGAGTTACTGATTTAAAAACAAAGATGTTACATGTATAAATAGTTCTTACATTCAGGAACCTGGTTAATTAAGTGGTGGGATTATTTCCCTGTCCTAACTATGCCTTTGCTTTAGCCGGTGGTTACATCCATTCCATCCCTCCCTTGCAAAGATGTGAGATTTCATTAAGAGCACACTTGGATGAATAGATACAAGCAACATGTAAAGCATCTCTTCCATGCACGCAATACATGAAGCCGATGAAATGAGACAACTGTTACACCAAAGATAGACACAAAATGCTGGAGTGACTCAGTGGGACAGGCAGCATCTCTGGAGAGAAGGGATGGGTGGCGTTTCGGGTCGAGACCCTTCAGACTCAGTCTTCAGGTCTGAAGAATGGTCTCAACCCGAAACATCACCCATTCTTTCTCTCCAGAGATGCTGCCTGTTCCGCTGAATTACTCCAGCTTTGTGTCCAGCTTCGGTTAAAACAGATTACAGATTATCTGGTGTTTTGTGCATGGGAGCTTGTGTGTGTTACGCCGGCAACCAGATGGTATTACTGTGTTTAAACAATAAATAAAACATGCTTCTTGTTGTCAAGGGGGGGGGGGGGTGGAGAGAGGGAGGAGATAAAATTGTTCATTGTCATGCACACTCGTCATCAGCACACCAGGGAATTTGTATGTCCCCCATGTTTTAAAAGCGATTTATTATGGCTGTAAGAGTGGGGGGGGGGGGGGGGTGAATCACCCAGTGTGGGTGTCGGGGGTGAATCAACCCTTGTGTGGGTCGGCGTCCGGGGATCGGGTGAATCACCCTGGTGTGGGGGTTGGGGTCCGATGGCGGTGCATTGCGGTCAGTGACTCTGGGTGGGCAGAGGGACCAGCCTGTCCCACACCTCTGCTCCACCCGGCGCTGCGGACACACAGCCCGTCACAGTGCGGCTGCACAGGGGAGACGAGGCGGAGGGCGGCCGTGGCCATGGGAGAGTGGGGGCTATCCCGAGGGATGCGCTCCTTCGGCCGCTTACAATTTGGTGCTCGGGTTCAGAGTGCCCAGTCACCTATGACTTGTGTGGGAAAATGACCCCCATCCTCCCGTCTCCATCGGCCAGTGATGTGATGGACGCGGGGGTCTGGACCAATCGCTGAAAATTCCCGCCCCCTCCCCCCCCCCAGCGACCTCATGTCCATTCTTTGACTTTTTGGCAGAGCTTGTAGGCGTCCCACCCTTTTGGTTAGTTGGCATTTCGGTTTTGTACGCTTTTGGTTATTTGGCGTTTCGGCTTGGTTTCCGTTCGGTTATTTGGCTTCCACTTCTTTGCTTCGGCTTCTCGTCCTTCGACGCCACGTCCGCACACGGATCTGGTATGTTCACTTTGTTTGTAAACTACTTCAATAAAGAATCAATTAAACTGGAAATAACGATTGTAGGATCTGTTTCTTTTTATCATCTGCGAATGATCACTCCTACCCGCCTGTGTAGTAATGGCAACGGAAAGTTTGGACATTTGAAAAGTTTGAAATTGCCATTACATTAAAGTAAGAACTGATCTCTATGAGTGAAGCTGGAGCTTGTGAAAACCTGGGACAAAGGATCTGCCTGACACCATCAACTTGACAAGGTCGACTCCTGCGCTATCTGAAGAACGACGAAACGGAAAGTTGGACATTGGAAAAGTTTGAAATTGCCACTACAGGCGGTATCATTAGCGAATTTAAAGATGATGCTGGAGCTGTGTCAAGCTACAGTCATGGTACAGAGAGAGTAGGGTCGTGGGCTGAATCCACAGACTTGAGCAGTTCCTGTGTTGATGGTTATTAAGAAGATAGTATTGTTGCCAATTTATACTGATTGTGGTCTACTGATGAGGACCTTGAGGATCTAATTGCATAGGGATGAGTAGAGTCCCAGTTTTTCGAGTCTGCTGATACGTTTAGAGGGGCAACGGTGTAGAACACCAATCTGTAGTACATGAACAACAGGCTGGCGTACGTGTACTAATTGTACAAATGGTTCTGTGCAGAATGGAAAGCCAGCAGGATCAGATCCCTTGTTGATCTATTGTACCGGTGGGCAAATTTTCACCTTGCACTCGGGCATTGGTATTGCAGGTGTCATTTTAAAGCAGGTGGCAACCTCTGACCTCAGTAGTGAGAGGTTGGAGATGGTGCAAAAACTCCAGCCTGTTGATCAGCGCAGGTTTTAAGAACGCAGGCAGGTTACAACATCGAGATTGGACACTGAGCATTTGCCCTCGCGATTAATCTACTCATATCGGTTTCGATGACTGAGATTGCAGCATCGTTGGTGGCTGTAGGGGTCCAAGAACGTACATTGATGGTCTCCCTTTCGAAGCGAGCAAAGAAAGTATTGATCTTGTCGGGAATATTGCATTGTTGTCAATTGAGCTACTGCTTGGTTTTGTCTTTTAGGAAGTGATGGTGTGCAAGCCCTGCCACAGCTGCTGAACATCCGTCCTGAAATATTAATTCCAATTCCCTGAAATATGGGGATTAAAATTCCTCGTCATCCAAAGTCCAAAGTTCAGAAAGGTCTATTACTTGAAAATTTACATATCAATTATGTTCATCATCTTACTCAATGCCCTACTTAAATCATTTCACCACAAACTATGTTATCCCATTAGACTGCCTAGAATTAAAGTAAATTTAGTTCTAAAAGTGAAAGTCTAATCTTATAATTCAAAGTACAATTCAGTTCCACAATCAATATTAACATCAGAAGTTCAGTTTTCTTTCCTCTTGGGTAAAAGCAAACTGGGATTCAATTCATGTGTAGGAAAGAACTGCAGATGCTGTTTTAAATCAAGGGTAGACACAAAATGCTGGAGTAACTCAGCGGGACAGGCAGCATCTCTGGAGAGAAAGAATGGGTGACGTTTCGGGTTGAGACCCTTCAGTCTGTCACTCCAGAATTTTGTGTCTACCTGGGATTCAATTCAGTTCTCCTTGTTACAGTACAGTTAGGCCCAAGTAAAAATTTGAGGAAGAATTATATTTCATTGCTTTTGAATGCCTATCATGGGCACCTCATTAGTGAGTTGATGATGGAAAATTTCATGACAGGATTGAAAGCATGTTCAGAGACAATCACACCAAGCAGCTCATTATCACTAAAGCACATTTTTGAGACACTACTGGAAGCAGATACATTTTTCATCCCTAAAGAAAATACAGTAAACTAGCTCTCCAATAAAAATGCCTGCCTTATTCTTAGTTGGATCCATAATGAAACAAACCTAAGTATTTCAATTTTACTTCTATTCATAATTTACTTACTTCATCAGAGGATAGTGCCAATGTGTGTGAGCGCCCTGTAGAATTTGGTTCTGCAACAAATCCACTCAAATCAGCAGAACTTGTGCTACTGGGACTAAAGTCATCAATGTAGGTGAAATTCTGCAAATCAAAGATTCTGAATGGTAATAAGTTATTTACTTAAATTAGATGTAAATGAATACCCAAAACAACAAGAGTATTAATATTCAAATGCACACTACTGAAATAAACAAGAGATATGAGCCAAAGGGAAACAAACATGGATGGGCAAGATCCACAGTCAATTAGAAAATGGAAAAACATGTTTTTTTCTCAAACTAGTTGCAGCAAAGCAGCTTTGAAATGGAAACAGAATTATACAAATGAATTATTAGAAGAGAAAATCAACTTTATTGTGGTAAAAAATGAAAAATCTGCCTATTTTGGTTTCTTATAGAACTTCAGAAGTACATAGTGGCACAGCCAGCAGAACTGCTGCCTCACAACACTTGATAGATAGATACAATCGTGACCTCAAGGGACCATCTGGGTTGAGTTTGCATGCTTTATCAATGACTGCATGGTTTTCTCTGGTGCTCTGCTTTCCTCTCATATTCAGTACATGTGTAGGTTGGTAGATTAATTGGCCATTATAAATCGCCCTTAGTGTGTAAGGCAAGCGGTTGAATCCAAGGGGAAATTGATGAGAATGTCTGCATAATGAAAATGATTAATGTAGGATCAAAGCAAATGGGTAATGGTAAGCACAAATATGATGGGCTGAATGGTATGCTGATTCCTACGCTGAATGACTCCAAGAACAAGGTGTCATTTTATGGAAAATAGTGGCAATCTTGGGTTAAAATAGATGGTCATATTGATGGCATTTTATTCAAGAGCTTATTCTGGACAATCTTTTGAAAGTTTTATCAAAAATGTACAATTTTTGAAAATTATGTGAAGAGATGCACAGCGACAAAAAAAAGTAGGTGTGGGTATACCTAATGCATGTTTATGTTTTGTTTCATATTATGGTGAAAAACAAATAAAATCAATATCCTAATATTCGTGGAATACGAAAAGCAATCTAATATCTATGGCGTATTGACAATGCTCAATTACGTTGCCTGTTTTCTCGAGGCAGCATGAAGTATAGATGGTCAATGTGGGAGGGCCGAGTTGTATGATGTACTGAGCTGCTGACACAATTCTCTTGGGCAAGGATAGTGCTAGCAGATATTATCAAGGAAAATACAAAGGTATTTTATGAGTACAGTAAGGGAAAGAGGGAAACTAGAGAGGGAAAAGGGCCCCTCAGAAACCAAAGCGGGCATCTCTGTGTGGAGCAGCAGGAGATGGGCTAGGTCCTCAATTAGTTTTTCTCCTTTGATTTTACTGTGGGGAAAGACCTAAAGACTGAGGAACTTGGGACAGTTAATGGGGCTAACTTGAGGACAGTCTGAATTACGGTCAAGGAGGGGTTGAACGTTCTGAGGTGAATGAGGTAGAATAAATCGCTCAGGCCTGACAGCCAAGGATAATGTGGGAGCGAAAGAAGAAAGTACATGTGCCCTGGCCGAGATATATGAATCATCATTAGATACTGGTGAGGTGATAGTGGACTGGAAGATGACTAATGTGGATAAGTCTCAGAACTATAGACCAGTGAGTCTAACATCAGTGGTCGGCAAGAACGGACAGGGAATGATTAACAATAGTCAGAATGATCTTGTACATGGGAGATCGTGTCATGTCTACATTTTTTTGAAGAAGTAACCAAAATAGTTGATGAGGGCAAAGTAGTAGATGTGTTTATATCGACTTCGGCAAGGCATTTGATAAGGTTTGCATGGTAGGCTGCTCTGGATGATTAGACCACACGGGAAATAGCCGACTGGACATAGAATTGGCTTCATGGAAGGAAACAGAAGGTGATGGTAGAAGGTTCATTTTCAGACTGGCGGCCGTTGAGCCCACAGGGATCAGGAGCACTTTGCCACACAGAGGGTGGTGGGTGTATGGAATGAGCTGTTAGAGGTGGTCACTGAGGCAGGTACAAAAGCACCATTTCAAAAACATTTGGACAGATACCTGGATGGGAAATGTTTAGTGGGATATTGGCCCAATGCGAGCATTTGGGAATAGTGTAGATTGGGCACCTTGGTTGGCATGGACAAATTGGGCCAAATAGCCTGTTTACGTGTTTATGACTATGACCCCTGGTTAAATCTGATTATTTCTTTGTGTCTTTGCCTCATAATCTTTATTGACATCCCAGGTGAACTTTGCTTCGAACTGAGGTTAAATCCATATTTTTTAAGAGTTTGAAGCTACAATTATCTCAAGCTATTTAGCCGAGTTTGGAACCGACTAGTTGAACAGGAATAGCTCATTCAAAACAACTAAAAGTTATAAGAAATACTCAGCAGCTCAGACAGCGTTTATTAAGATGAAATGTGATAACATTTTCATTAGTTGGAAATGTGATGAGTTTTATCAAGTGCAGAGACAGGTGAGTGGAAAATAAAAGAGTCAGTATATGATAAGGTGGAATGGTAAATTACTTCTATAACAAAATAATCTTGGCCCCATGGACAAATGGGGCTGAAGGGCCTGTTTCCATGCTGTATGACTATGGCTCTATGAACAACATTTTATAAAAACATAGCTGGCCATCACCAGAGACTTGAGAATGGAATGGAATCCTTGTGGGAAACAGTACGCGAGGAAGTTAATTCAGGCTACATGCAGGAGTACTTGGGTTGAGGTAGATAACCTATATCCTGAAACAGAAATGGAGAAGTTGAAGTTGGAGAAGAATCATGTAAATTTTAATGCAAGGTGAAAAAAGGCCGCACAGCTGCTGAAACTTCATAATTCATTATGTGAGAAGGAAGCAGCATTAATACAGGCATTAATATACCAAAGAAGGTAAAGGATGAGACCTGAGCTGGACTGACTGAGAAATGTTCCATATATACAACAAAGTTTTTGTAGCTTTCTGATCTACAGATACAAGCAGTGAGGATAGGTGATAACCTCTTCTCACAATAAATCTCAACACCACTGCCCTACAAGGATGCATTCTCATTCCCCTATATGGAATTATTTACTATACTCCCTATACACTCATAACTGTGTGGCCAAATTCAGCTCTAATTTCATATATAATTTTGCAGATGACACCACTTTGGTGGGCCAGATCATAAACAATGACAAGACGGAATAGAGGAAGAAGATAGAGAACTTAGTACACAATGTCAGGACAATAACCTCCCCCTCAATGTCAGCAAGACAAAGGGGTAAGATATTGACTTCAGGAAGCATGGCTACTACATCAGCATCAATGGTGCCAAAATGGAAATGGTTGAGAGCTCCAAGTTCCTTGGCATTAATATTACCAACAATCTGTCAAGGACCAACCACATTGTTGTAACATTCAAGAAGGCACACCCATGTCTTTGCTTCCCGAGGAGACTGAGGAAATACAGCGTGTCTCCAGTGCTTCTTACAAACTTCTATAGTTGCACCATAGAAACCATACTGTCTGATTGCATCACAGCTTGGTTTGGGAACCGCATTGCCCAAGACCACAAGAAATTACAGAGAGTTGTAGATGTAGCCCAGTCCCTCACACAAACCCGATCATGCCATTGACTCATTTACAGTTTATGTTGCCTCAGAAAAGTAGCCAACATAATCAAAGACTTGTCCCATCCTAGTCATTCCTTCTTCTCCCTGCTAGGAGCAACCTTTTCCCCATTGTTAACAGGCTTTTGAATGGTCCTTCCATAAGCTAGGATACTGACAATCAACTCTATCCCATTGTTGACATTTGACCTTGTCTATGGCACAGATGTGCTACAATGCTTAGAACTATATTTTGCACCCTTTACTCTTCCACTTTACTCTATCTGCTGTATTTCAATTTGACTTGGTTGTATTTCTGTATATTGTATTAGATCCGTTGGACTTGCAAGCAAAACAAAGCTTTTCACTGTAACTTGGTACACGTGACAATAACCCTAAACCTAGCAACGCATGGAGAAGATCAGGTACATTACTTGGATTCAGGCTGGAAATAGCACTCTTTCTCGATTGAGAAATGATTTTATGTTATGAACGTAGAACAGTACAGCACAGGAACAGGCCCTATGGCCCACAATGTCTGTGCCAAACACGATGCCAAGATAAACTAATCGAATCTGCCAGCATACGATCCATATCTCTCCATTCCCAACATATCCACATGCTTATCTAAAAACCTCCTAAATGCTACCATCGCATCTACCCCCACCACTCCAGGCAGCAACCATTCATCCTGAAGAAAGGTCTCGACTCGAAATGTTGCCTGTTCATTCCCCCTCCAGATGCTGCCTGACCTGCTGAGTACCTTCAGCACTTTGTATGTTGCTCAAGATTCCTGCAGTCTGTTGTACTCAGTGCCCTAACTGATGAAGGCAAGCGTAATAAATACCACCATCCCCATTGTCTAGCGGTGTTGCCACAAATCGCTGCAACACACTGCTGCTCACAGGTCTCTGATCTGAAACAGCAATCTTTCATATACCATCAAGCCAACGTATCTTTCTATCCAGCATTTTTTTTACATTCTTATGTTTTATAGTTTTGAGTAAAATTAATTTGAATGCAATGATTTCCAATTTAAATTCAATGCAGAAATTAGGATTTTGGTTTGCATTTGGAGTGGAAAACTAGCATCCTGATAGTTCAGTCAGTAACAACGAACACACAATTCAGTATGTCTCAAACAACTCTTACAAATTTCTACAGATACACTGTAGAAAGCATCCTATGCAGATGTATCGGAGTTTGGCATGGTATCTGCTCTGCCAAGACTGCAAATGTTTTAGGTGCGTAATCAGCCCAAAACATCACACAAACCAGCCTCCCCACCCCCGCCCCCGCCCATTGACCATCTATACTCAATGCATCCCGCTGCCATTTTGAGATTGCGTCACAACGGGCATCTCTGGCATCACAATGGGGGCCCGTCAGCCGTGCCTGTGCAGTTGGGGGAGGCTTTCCGGGCCAGGATCGCCATTTTCACTGAACATCGCCTCATGTATGGGTGAGTAGCGGAATATTGCGTTGGGGAGGGGGACCAAATGGGTTCGCGCTTGGTTTAGCAGTCTAAGATGCTGGGAGATCTAGATGCCCTGGTGCATAATTTGCAAAAGCCTCGAACACAGATAGAGCAAGTAATTGGAAAAGCGACAGACATTATCTCAAGTGAAATGTTTAGTCAAAGTTGGCGAAGGTGGACTGTAAAAATATCAAATAAAATGGTGGACAAGGAAACATTTAATGAACTGATTCATAACTCCCAGCAAAAATACATCCAAATCAGGAGGAAAGATCCTAAAGGGAGGATGAATCAATCAATCATGAATTGCCAAAGAAGGTAAGTTATGGTGTCATAGAGACATTCAGCATGCAAGCATGCTCTTCGGCCAACTCGCCTAAGCCAACCAAGATGCCTGTCTAAACTTGCCCAAATTTGGCCCATATCCATCTAAACCATTCCGTTCCATGTACCTGTTTGTGTTTTTTAAATGCTGTTATGATATCTGTCTCAACTACCTCCTCTGGTAGCTCGTTCCATACACCCTCCAACCTTAAATCTATGTTGTCTAGTTTTTAATTCCCCTGCTCTGGGTATAATACTCTATGGATTCACCTATATATTCTCCTCATAATTTTATACTGCACAGAATTATGGAACTTTAGCCGATAAGGTTTACCCAAGGCCAATTATTGCTTATTAAAAACATTTCATGTACAGGAAGAGTGCGGAGGCTTTGGAAAGGGTACAGAGAAGGTTTACCAGATTGATGCATGGATTAGGGAGTATTAGCTATAGGGTGAGGTCAGACAGACTTGAATTGTTTCATCTCGAATGAAGGAGATTGCATGTAGACCTGATAGATATGTAAAATTATGAGAGGCATAGATTAGGTTGACAGAATTTATTGTCCAGGATGGAAAAATCAAATATTAGAGGTCATATCTCTAAGTGGCGAGTGGGAAAGTTTAAAGGAAATGTGTGGGGCATGTTATTTTACACTGGAACACAATGCCGAAGTGTTGATTATGGTTGAAGCAGATACTTTAGTCGCATTTAAAAGACCCTTGGACAGGCTTATGGCCAACAAGGAAATGGAGGGATATGGATTATGTGCAGGTAGATAAGTGATGATCTTGGCATCGTGTTCAGCAAAGACATGCGGGGCGAAAGGGCCTGTTGTTGTGCTGTACTGCTTTATGTCTATGACACCATAACTTACCTTCTTGAGATAATGTCTGTCGCTTTTCCAATTACTTGCTCTATCTGTATTCGAGGCTTTTGCAAATTATGCACCAGGGCATCTAGATCTCCTTGCATCTTAGAGTTCTGCCATCTCTCATCATTTAACAGGTTTCTTTTTCAATCGAATGATCACCCGAGGAAATTGCTGAGGAAATTCATGCCCAAATAACTTGCACTATTTTTACAGATCGACCATACCGATCGTTTTCAACCACTTGCACTATTTTAGTGCTATATATTCAAGTTCAAGTTACATTTATTGTCACATGCACCAATTGGTACAATGAGATTTGAGTTACCATACAGCTCATACGAATAAAAAGATCGCAATACACAATAGAATTTAACATAAACATCTCCACACAGTGGAATCAACGTTTCCCACTGTGAGGGGAGGCAATAAAGTTCAGTCATCTTCCTCATTGTCACCCGTGGTCGGGGCCTTTGAGCCCTCCGCAGTCACCGCTACGGTGGCCCGATGTTCAGGCCCTCTCGCCGGGATGATTGGAACTCCGACGTCGGAATGGAATAACACACTCAGCGGCTTGGAGTTTCTGAATCGGCCACTTCCTACCGGAGACCGCGGCTCCCGAAGTCCACAGGCCGAACTGGGCAGAGATTCAACACTGGCGACCTCTGGCAAAAGATCCCAGGACTCCGAGATGTTAAAGTCAGCGCCGCCCACGGCTAGAAGCTACGCAAACCACAGCACCACGGTGTTAATCAGCAGGCCGAACACTCCGGAGCCCCAAAATGGCGATACCTGGTAAGGCATCGCACGCTCCGGTAATTTAGTGCTGCGCCGCTGCTGAAGCTCTGGCCGGTCTCCGGCAGGAAAGGCCGTACCAATCCAGATGGTTGGCCGCGAGGGGGAGGGGGAGGGGGCAAAGATGCTACTCGGAGAAAAAGACACATCCTCGACCAGGTCGTGACTGGGAAACGGTTTCCCCTCTTCCCCCTCCCCACCCCCCTAAATAGACTAAGAAACCTCCAAAAACATACTTTAGACAGACTAAAAATAACAAAAAAGGTGAAAGGACGGACAAACTGCTGGCGAGGCTGTCGCGCACGGCGCCATATTAGTGCTCACTTAACCTATTGAAAGAGCTGAAGCCCCATACAGAAAAGCAAATTTCCTGCATTTATGACATGTCAAAGTAGATCAATTTTATAGACAAAAATGGAGGTGATGCCAAACCCAAAGTCACTTTGTTGGTATTTTTTAAATATATTTTTCTTTTGCACCGAGTTCTGCATTGTACTTATTTCTGATTTGGAATGAATTTTAATGACATCTGACACTAAATTATAAATATAACAACATAAGTAATAAAAGTGGTCTCTTGAACCTGCTCCACTAGTCAATAAGATCATGGCTGATCTTTTACCCAGCATACCATTTCTGCAGTAATCTTCCATTCTTTGATTATTTTAAATATTAAAACATTATGATCTCCATCTTGAATATATTCAGCAACTGAGCTTTCTCAACCCCATTTAGTAGAGAAACCTCATTGTTCACTACCATCTCATTTCCTGTCCTGAATGTTTAACCACTTATATTGAAACTCTCAACTTTGATTTTGGACAATTTCCATAATTTGCTTTTTTCAAAGAATCACCTCACACTCTTCTAAACCCAATGGCATTAGCCCAATCTACTGTTTCTCTTTACATATGACAATCTCCCCATTCCAGGAATTAATCAGCCAAAACTCTTTCAATCACAAACATATTTCCTTAGGTAGGAGACCAGATGTGTACACAATATTCAGGCTTCAGTCTCCCCATGGTGGTAATTAATTTCACTCAGATGTCTTTCCTCGTCTGCAAATCCACTTGCAATAGAGGCAAATACACAATTTATCATCCTTACGTTCTGTGAACTTTCAACGATTTGTGCATGGCAACACCTTTTAATCCTATTTAAAAGCAATTTATTTTAAAGGAAGACGGTACAATTGGAGCTTTATTATGCCAAATTCCATTAAAAATTAAATTACCACTCAGACTTTACTGTCTGTCTCCAGGATACAGAGAGCCGGTGAAATTGGCTTTCTGTACGAGACTCAGCCAATATCAGGTATGGAAGAATCCAGAGTTTTGATTAAAGGTTGGTGGGCATTGTACAATCCAATGGAAATTTAGATAATTTGGATCAGGCAAATTCTGGGCCAATTTATCTTTAATAACACTTCTGAGTTAGAGAAAATAAGAGGTGTAATTTCTCTTCAGATGTTAATTTGTTAATTAAATGGGAAATAATTTAATGCGCCATGTTTATAAAGCTAAACTTGATATATTAAACAATTAAATGTTGTTGAATTATTATTGCTGAATCTTCTACATATTTCTAAATATTCTACAACCAAGACTTAACCACTGCTGAATAATTTACTTGATCCTCTATGCACACACAAAGCAAGTTGTAAATTACCTTAAATCTCTGTTTTTCTGGGCTTAGGCTCTCAGAAGATGGTCCTGTTGAGCTGCTAGGGGATGGCAAATTGCTGGAAGAGTTGTATCTTTTACCACTTTCTCCAAACCAGGATAAAAGTACACAAGGTGGGATGGAGGACGATGACTCTCCTACTGAAAGGTTGCTTGTTGAGCTTCCGAGTGCATCATTGGCAAACCTGTCATTACAAGCAAAAGAATGTTATAAATCTAAGGTTCTAAAGTTTCTAAAAAATAATCTCGCACCAATAAATGCTGCTTTCCACTGTTTCGATTACAGAGAGAAATGGTGTTCATTCTTCAGGCTATTTCCCAACATTCAAATCTGCAAGATACCTGCTCTACTAAGAGGTTACTTTGAGCAACAATTTATTTAAAGCAACTTTTTAAGTAAATTGAATTTTTGGTCTCCTGTTCAATTCTGAGTTCTCAAGAACCAACATTTTTACAGTTTCTTGGTAACATTACTATTATCAGAAGTAGGGGAATCAAAAACCAGGTGACAGTGGTTTAAGGTGAGGAGGAGAAAGATTTAATAGAAACCTGAAGGGCAACTATTTTTGCTATGGAACGAGGCAGGTACTGTCAGTTAAAAAAAATATTTGGACAGGTTTAGAGGGATATGGCCCAAATGCAGGCAGGTGGTTCAAAGGTTCAAAGGTTTGTTTATTAGTCACATACACCTAGGTGTAGTGAAATTCTTGTTGCCAGTGCATCACATAAAAAAGAATACAAACATAACAATAATAAAGAACTTTAACATAAAAAACTTCCCCCCACAATGGTTCCCATTATGAGGGAAGGCGCAAAGTCCAGTCCCATCCCATGTCCACCCATAGTCGGGCCTATTGAGGCCTCCACAGTCGCCACTACGGAGGCTCGATGTTCCAGGCCGTTTTCGCCGGGTGATTGTACTCCGGCGTCAGGAGAATCTTCTCAGCGGCGTGGGAACCCTGGAACGGCCGCTTCCCTTACCGGAGACCGCGGCTTCCGAAGCCAACAAGGCCGCGCCGGATGGAGCTCCACTACTGGCGATCTCGTCGCGAGATCCCAGACTCCCGGTGTAAAGTTCAGCGCTGCCGCCCGCAGCTGGCCGCTCCACAGTCCAGCAGCTCCGCGATGTTTTACTCGGCGGTCTTCAGCTCACCGGTGCTCCAGCGCGGTGACCCGGGCAAGGCATCGCCCGCTCCCCTCAGGAAACGCCGCTCCAGGCCCACTGGTAGGCCGCGAGGACGGTGCAGCCCGGAGAAAAGCTGCCTCTCCGACCAGGTAGGGACCCTGAAAGGTAGTTTCCCCCTTCCCCCCCCCCCCCCCACCCCCCACATAAAAAAGGCTAGACCTCCTAAAAAAAAAAACACTCAACTAACTAAAAATAAGAAAAAAGATGAAAAACAGACAGCTGCAGGCTGGGCAGCCATACCACACAGGACGGCGCCCCCTCTTAAAGTGCAGGAAATAGGTGGGACTAGTATAGATGGGGTATGGTGGTCGGCGTGTGCAAGTCGAGCCAAAGGGCCTGTTTCCAATCTGTATGACTCTATGACATCATTCTATAGCCTGACACTCCATGAGATTGGATAGCCTAGGTTTGTTCCCATTGGAGCATTGAAAAATGAGTGGTGACAATATAGGGGTTTATAAGATTATGAAGTGCATAGATAGGGTTCAAAAGGTACGCGTCTTTTTTCAGGGTAGGCGAGTCGAAAACTAGCAGAGATATGTTTAAGGTAGACAAGAATGCTGGAGAAACTCTGCGGGTGAGGCAGCATCTATGGAGCGAAGGAAATAGGCAACGTTTCGGGCCGAAACCCTTCTTCAGACTGATGTGTGGGTGGGCTGGTACTGATAAGTTTAAGGTGATTGTCTATAATGATAACAATGTCCAATAAATGCAGGCTTTGGTATGGCCACACAAATCATTTTCAGAGTTCCTCCACCAGCCTTGAGATATATGTAAGTATCTTAATTAGATATTAAAATAATATTAGATATTAAGAGACTGCACAGAAATGTTTCACCCAGATTTTCAATCTTTGTCAATTAAAACCAAAGCCTTATGTGGAGAAACACTTATGTGGAGAAATATTTTTTTTATTACCAGTATTTTCTTGACAAAATAATAATTCTGAAAATATTAAGAACAAAATAAATAATATATTAACTGTGCTTTACTTATCAAGAAGAAGAAATAAATGCTTATTTTACAAGGTGATGTTTCGGGTCTGTTGAAAGGGCCTTGACAAAACATTGACTCTTGATTCTAACCCAGTAATGCTGCCTGACATGCTGGGCACATCCAGCATCCTTTATTTTTGTGGCAATTGTACATGCAATTTTTGTTGATTTAAAGACAGTAACCCATGCACCGAGGAGCTTATTTGCGCAGTTTCGTGACCCAACTCACAGAACTACATGAAATTTTCACATATTGTGTAAAAATATTATATAAATCATCCCTGAAACTCGTCAAGAACAAAACAAGCACATTTTTATTAAATTAGAGAAAAAAATGAAAATTTTCGGGTATTTTTAGTCTAATCAAATCTCGTTTAACATTGAGTCAGACGCCAGTTGGCCAATCACACGCTTTGTTTCAGGCTAGCTAGGCAGAGAGCACATCATGGCTGAGAGGACTTCACTGATACCTGTTTTAGTGGAGATTCCGATGAAGGTTCTTTCTAGTTCTGTGGAATACATGTCGTGGAAACTTGCAGCAGGGTAATTGAATTTAGTGAGAAAAGCATTAAGAAGTCTGAAGAATGTGCAGCTATGTGGATAGAAGTGGAAGAGAGTCTTGAAAGCAAAGTCACTGCTGAGATGCTGCAACAAAGTCGTGAAACCAGTCAAACTTTGTGAATCAACTGGAACTGAAAGGTAAGATCTAAAGTGTGAATTTATGAAAATCTGAATGGACTTTAATTAATTAAATTGCACCCTGTTATAATGTGAAAAAATGAGATTTGGAGGCTGTACATTCACTCACTCACTCATTCATGAAGTTGAGGGCCTAAACTATGTGTATCCATAACAAGGTAAATTAAAAATTTTCACTAATGCCAGCTTGTTGTAGTCTAATAAGTCTTTAACTTCTAATCTCAGAGCTGCCTGCGATCACTTACCGAGTAAAGGTGCTCCGACCGCGGGGCCTATGTACATAGTGAAGCCGCGGTCTCAATTAAGAAGCGGCCGATTCGCGAACGCGGAGCCGAGGAGTGTGTTTGCATCATCTCCGCGGGGGGGGGGGGGGGGGGAGGAAAGCTGTACATAGTGCCGTCCTAGCGGCCGTATCCAGGCCCCGACCACGGGAGAAAAACTGAGGAATATTCATTGCACTTTATAGGCTTCCATTGGAGTCAGAAATGGCTGATGTGTATGTAGAATTAAATTGATGTATGTGAACTTGAACAAACTGATTTATCTATGGTAGTAACAGTGTTATTCTCATTACATTAAGAAGAGGTTGACATTTTATGAATTGAAGTCCATGCAGACAATGACTATGAGATGTTTTTTTTTGTAGCCTCTGCCTGACCCTCCACTTGAACTTGAACTAACTTATCAATGGACTTATCAAAACTTATCAAAAGACTTGGAATCTGATGAAGAATATACAGATGAAGATCAGATGTAATGTAAACAAATAAATTGGGGAAATAAATTATATAAAGTTTTATTTTAATGTCGATCGTTTCACTGTTTATTTGGTCAAATTATTTAAACAATGAGTGAATTACTTATGATAATGGCGTGCTGGTGAATGACAGTGCAACAGTCCACCCACCCATCCACACATACATACATACATCCACACACACATCCATCCGTACGCACACTTCCATGCATGCACACACACATACATACATACATCTGCACACACATCCATCCGCACGCAGACATACATGTACACATCCATGCACACACATACATCCACACACTAACATTAACACATACATCCACACATATATCCATCCACACATACAAACACACTTACATCCACACATCCACAGATACACGTTTGACAGGTATACACAGACACACACACAAACAAACTACAGATACTCAAACAATGCAAAACTTTTAGGGTTATTTTAGGTTAAAGGTAATAGCCCTCATTTGCAAAGGCACCATCTAACATAAATATAGGCTCATTGTAGCTTAAAATGAATACTCATCGAGTAAACATCAGAGCATTCGATTCTTGGTCAGGATGTGACATTTACATCAGAAATAAGACGGGTCTCTTACAGGTCTGTCACCCAGCCTGACACTGCCCCAGTCCCACTATGGCCGTTAACCCCACTCTCCTCACAATGGCAGTCAGTGGGGTTCAGTAAACGGGGGAACCCAGAGGATCTGTTCTGACCCTTTAATTAGGTAGGTTCATGAGCCCTTAAAACCTGGGACCTCTGCTGCAGTCTCATTAAATTTCCTATTAAAGCGACTGGAAGATGCCTTGCAGGACTGTCCCCCAGCCTGGCACTGCGCCAGTCCCACTATGGCCGTGACCCCCACTCTGCACACTGGCAGTCAGTGGGGTTCAGTAAAGGGAGGAACCCACAAGAACTGCCCTCGACCATTAATTAGGCTGGTTCAGGAGCAGGACCTCTGCGACAGTGTCATTAAAAAAACACACAATTATATTCATCATATTATTTTTATATAATATAATTATACTTAATTATATATGATTACAGTCATATTTACAAGTCATATATATATATAGGTATAATAATATATAGTTTAAATGGACTGCAACACGGAAATAGGCTGCCCATGGTGTAATATGGGCATTGGCCACTAGAAGGTGCTTACTTTCCCAATCTCATTTTCCTAATTTGTTTAATTAATTAATGTTCAACTTTCGGCACTGATAAGTTATGACTTCCTTCTCAATTATATTTCATCTAAATCTGTGGAAAATTTCATGTAGTTCCGTGACGTGGGTCACGAAAATCGATTTCTAGACACATTTTCGATGCTCGGCCCACAGCCTAGAAGTACTTTGAACTGTCTCTCCAATCAACCATGCACAATTATCTGTTCTATACTTGGTTGAAACAGCTTTAATTTCACCTCTTGGTGTAATAATGAAATATAGTATGCTTAGATAATGTAGTAAACTAAAAAAATATTTATTTTATGGATGTAAAAACTCAGTAGGCAGAATATGAGCGTTAAATTTACCGGTCTCAGAAGGAAAATGCAGTCAAGATGCGAATGTTCAGTGCACTAAGATAAAAACAGCAATGTTTTTGTATGGAAAAGAAATGCATTGATACCAAAGTATATATTTTCACTGTTACCAGTGCTCAACAAAGGGTTAACTTCCAAAGATGTACTTTTCTACTCTCTCCTTTACTTCATGATTACTTTTAAGAAATTGCCTCTATAAAAGAATTATCATTGGTGAAAGTCTGAAACAGTAACTGCTCCCAAAGGACTTGGTCTACTTGCGGGATCTGCCATCGCCTAGCATCGAGAGCCTCGATCGCCTCATGCAGCAGTTTGACTGCCTGACGGTGGGAGAAGAAGCAGGGAAGAGATAAGACTTTTGCCTTCCATCACAGTGAGGAGGTGCCTGGAGATTCACTGTGATTGATATTTGTGTTAAATTGTGTTAATTGTGTGTTTTGTTGCTTTTTACTGTCATGACTATATGGTAAAATAATTTCACTGTACCTTAATTGGTGCATATAACAAATAAATGTAAACTTGAACTTGAAGGACTTGGTCAGTACTATTCATGGTTTGATAAAATTCTCTCCTTTAAAAAGGAAATTACATTATCATTTCTTATGGAACCTAGGAGTGAGAATGTTCCAAAATCTTTGGTGAAGTGTACAGCAGTATACTGTACCTGCTTCCAGATGAAAGTCTATTGGCTTCTTTCTTTTTGTCCTTCTGTTTTTTCCCTTTACTTGAAGTTTTTTGTGATGGAAACCTGCAATAAATTGGCCATGTTACAATCTGGTTTGAATATGTTTATAGATCACTAAAACTAATTTTTCATGGTTATTATTCAATAATTTTGTTTAAAAATGAAACTGAAAATGAAGTTGTAAGATAGGAATAAAAAAATAATTAATATTTTTAAAATGGCCCACTTTTGGAATTGAAATCAAACAAGAACAAAGCTGCAATAAGGAGCTCCATGATTTCTGACTAGGGTAGAGGTTGTCATATACAGTAGATGCCAAGTATTATGGTGGATAAGACAGCAAATTGATTTTCCTGAGTTAATTTGATTACCCAAGGGTGTTGAAAGAATCCAGAACTTTAGGTGAGTTGGGGGAGAATGGAAGTTTGTTTTGGCATGCCACTCCACTCTCAAGGTACAGGGCCATAAAATGGCATTATATGTCATGCAAACGTATCATAAATCCCATAAAGTTCACATTGTTTTATTTCTCTGGTGTAAAGGCACATGATGTCATTTTCAGCACAAATCTCCACAAGTAGATACTAAATATCACAAATGTGATTGGGAGCTAGCTTTTAAAAAGACATATACACACTATCAGCAGCACACTACCCGATGCTGGGGAGATGCTGCTTCAGAAAAGCATACTGTAATGATGGAAAAGAGGATGAATAGGTTGAGAGGGATCTGAATATGATCGTGATGAACATTAGCCACAATTTTCTTTTATGTGAAGGGAGCTTCAGGGGGCCTCCATCAAAATTCTTGTGACAGGAGTTTCCAACGGGCTTCTGTTAGTAGTGAGAATATAAGACATAACAGATAGACATTTAATCCCACACACTTGTTTCCCTATAAAATAAGATAAGGGGAATCCTTTCCTTTTAGCTCCACTTTCCTGTACCAATGATATATCCCTCCTTTCATTTAACATCAAACCCTCTCTTGAACATACTGAGTAACTGACCTTGCACACTTCATGTGAAGATATACGTTACTTAGAGTCATAGAGAGTGGAAACAGGCCCTATGGCCCAACCTGCCCACACCGACCAACATGTCCCATATACACTAGTCCGACCTGCCTGCATTTGGCTGATATTCCTCCAAACCTATTCGATCCATGTTCCGATCTAGTTTTTTCTTAAACGTTGCGATAGTCCTGACTCAACTACCTCCTCTGGCACCTCGTTCCATACACTTACTACTTTTTGTGTGTAAAAGGTTACCCCTCAAATTCCTATTAAATCTTTTCCACCTAATCTTAAGCTTATGTTCTCTGGTTCTCGATTCCCCTACTCTGGGAGTCTACCCGATCTATTCCTCTCATGATTTTATACACCTCTAAGAGATCACCCCTCATCCTCCTGCATTCTAAGGAATAGAGTCCCATCCTGTTCAAACTCTCCCTATAGCTCAGACCTTCGAGTCCAGGCAACATCCTTGTAATTGCGGCACGGTGGCGCAGCAGTAGAGTTGCTGCCTTACAGCACCATAGACCCCAACTACGAGTGCTGTCTGTACGGAGTTTGTACGTTCTCCCCGTGCCCGCATGGGTTTTCTCCGAGATCTTCGGTTTCCGCGCTGTATCGCTAAACTAAAAAATTAAACTAAATATCTTCTCTGTACCCTTTCCAACTTGACAACATCTTTTGTATAACATGGTGACCAGAACTGAACACAATACTACAGATGCGGCCTCACCAACATCTTATATAACTGTAACATGACCTCCCAACTTCTATAATCAATACTCTGACTGATGAAGGCCAACAAACAACTTGCTTAGTTAATTACTTGTCGCACTTGCACATAATCACACTGATTCATGCCTAAAGGCTTCTGCTCTGTCCATGACTGCAAAAGATTTTAGAGAGTTGTAAACAGTCCATCACTTAAACCAACCTTTCTCCCATCTACTCCATTTATATTTCATAAGATACTTAAATCTCTATTATCGCTTAATTTAAAAAGATGATTAAAAAAAAAAGAATTGCTATATAATATGAATTGGAAAATAGAAATAGGAACCTACCCAAAATCATGAAACTTTTTAAGCTTTGTGCTCTCTTTCTGAAGAAGAGATCTGACTTTCTTTGAAGAAACAGCTCTGCTGTCATCTGGAAACAAAAATGCTATTTTAGATGCAAGGCACTGGGAATAATGAAGAAGCCCTTAGAAATCAATGGACCAAGAAAACAAATCATTGTCAGATTTGGTCAATTACAGGATATCTGCCGAGAGCTTCAGAATCCACTGCTGCAAGTTTCCATTTATTCATTTTAGAATGAGAAGAATAATTCCAAGAAAATGTCCAAAACTTATCAAAAGTGGAAACCGCAAAATTCTTGTTTAAAATTACACAGTCACATCCACATACGATAACTTTCCCAATTTAACACCTAAAATGAGTTATCATCTCTATAAAATAGATTTAAATTGTTACAATACAGCCATTTAAACAATTATCAGCCTTCTCTTAAAGTTATAACAACTTAAATTATCACAGTAATAAGTTCACAAAGCAAAAGTTAGATCTTCAGGGACATTGTATCATCTACCTGCAGATTTTCTCATTTTGCTGTGGTTGTCCACATGATGCAATGGAGGCAAAGCAGCAATGTGGCAGGATTTTGAAGGCGATGAAGTTGGGGTCCCTCCTACAGTATCCTGAGAAGAGCCCTCTGATGGTGGTTGATGGTTATGGTCTCCCAGAATTTGATTTTCCACTGTGGTATCAAACATGAAGACTGTATTGCTGACTACTGGAGACAATGATGATGCTCCAGAATCTGATGCCGGTGAACAGGTCCTCAAAGACGTTGACAATGGAGATCTGGAAATATGCATGGGGCTTCCAAAACCATCTGTAGGCTTTTGTAGGGAGAAATACAAGAGGCATATGAATTTTTGAATAGCATAGAAAATGGCAATCCAAGATCATAACATGGGAGCAAATGGGAACAATTTAATCTGTGCGGAAATATAGATGTGAACTTAGAGTCAGAGCAACATCACAAGAAATAGGTCCTTCATCTAACTCATCGATGTCGATCAAGGTACCATCCTGATCTGGTCCCATTTGGCCCATATCTCTCTAAACCATTCCTATCCATGAAGCTGTCCAAATGTCTTTTAAACATTGTAATCTTTACCACTTTCTTGGGCAGATTGTTCCATATAACCATCACCCTGTGTATCGAAAACTTTCTCTTTGAATTCCCTTTAAATCTGTCCTCTCACCTTAAAACTATGCCCTCAAATTTTAGACTCTCTTAACGGGGAATAAGACAGTGACGGTCCACATTATTTACGCTCCTCATGATTTTATAAAACCTCTATCAGGCCATCCCTTTGCCTCCTTTGCTCCAGGGTAAACGGTCTCAGCCTATCCAATCTCTCCCTTTCACCAGGCCCTCCAGTCCCAGCAACATCCACGTAAAACATTTCTGCATCCTGTCTGGCTTAAGCACAACCTCCAATAGTATGGCAACCAGAGATAAAGATGGGAAACCTTTATTGTGTGGTGATATGGATAGAAACTCTTAATTCCATTGATTTTGTGATTACCACAATATGTTCCACTTGGTCAGAAATAAAATAAACTAAGAAAAATTACATGCTACTCTGCAATTTGCAAAGAGTATCATGAATACAAATGAACATGTTCCCCACTGAACAGACATCTTTGGCCATGGAAAATTGGGGCTTTCCAATGTTGGAGCTCAACATATATTTCACAAATTCAAGTAAACAATCGGTATATCATTTGAAAAACCTTAAACATTAAATGAAAACAAATGAAGTTTAGAGTTCTTGACCTGGAATTTTCTAGAACTATCAGTATAAACTGCATGAACATATTGTGTTGTTCCCTCTCAGTCCATCACTTCTTCAGGCTATAAAATGTCATTGATTTTCTGTTTTACACAGAATTAATTGGAATTGAGAAATTTTGATTGTTCGCATATATTTAAAAAAATCTAAGAGACATACTCCTCATGTCATCGTGCCAGAATTAGTGCACCTAATGTTTGTATATTACACTATACTTTCATGAAGAAATGAGCAGTTGGAATCATCTTCCGGAAGGACTGTTCTAACAATTATTCAATGGGAAGAGCAACAGAAAGATGTATGAAGAGTATCCATGACACAAGTAGTCACTCACTATTGATGGAACTAAATTTACATTTGTTTCAAACAAATTTTAATTCCAGCACTGGAAAATGAGCTTCATGTGGAAATGTCAGGCAATATCAATTAAAAAAAACAGAAACTGGTTTATACTTTTTAGTGTAAATGCAATTATATATTTATATTTTTTTTCTATAAATTCGATTGAGGTAATTCAGAGACTGTGTTTAGATAACTTGAGATTTCTGGAATAATTTTTTAGAGTCACCGAACAAGATTGAATGGCTCAAAATAGTGCTCTGTAGTATCTGACGACACTCAAGAGAATCTCACAAAAAAGCTCAATAGTCATATCTATGTACAACAGTTAAATCACAAATCTAAATCCAAAGGTAGGACTCTGACAGAAACTCTCAAATCTGAAATTTGAAGTTAAATTTCTTCCTCAGTGTTTCTTGGCATAGTCAATTCCTTGTAATAATTTTGTTTAATCAAGGATTTATGGACCTTGATTAAAATGTAAAAAGGTCAGTGAATGGTCAAGTCACCAAAAACACTTTTAAAGGCAACATGTCATATGGATTTCTCCCAATTTAAAATTGTGCTTTATCAACAATTTTACTGCTCTCCACAATTTGAAATCTAGCTGCACCTATTGAATTTAATAAAATTAAGGAAATAAAAGTATCTTGGGAAATGAAATAAAATTGTGTTGTGTGGATTTTCTAAACATATTACTCAATAGACTTCCTGTTAAAAATTAAACGTGTGTTAAATGTTGTGGACAAAATCTGGCTAAGGAACATAAATGCAGACATTTGTGATTCAATGCTACTCTTCAGAATATGACCAATAGTACCCTCCTTGACCATCATGGCGTAGTATTGCTACCATTGCTTTACATCTTTTAATTGCTTTTAATTGTAAGGGCATAATATCAAAATTTGAAAATAAAACACAGACTGAAATTGCGGTTAACACGAAGAGGACAGAAACAATTTCAGGAAGACAAACACATTAGTAGATTGGGTTGATACATACCAGATGAAATTTAGTGTTGAGAAATGTGAGGTGATGCATTTTGGGACAAAGAATAAGAGGACATACATATTAACAGTAAAACATTAAAAGGAATAGACAGACTTTGGGATTTAGATACATAAATGTTTCAAATTAAAAACATTTGAAAAAACGTTAAAAGGACACAAGCTACCCCAGATTTTATAAATAAGAATGCAGAAGCAAAAAGTAATGAGAAAGCATTAAACCTATAATATTAGTATAAAAGAGTTTAAATAAATTAGAACATCATGTTATTCATTTTGGGAAAATATAATTACCAAAAAACAGATATGTTGGAACATAAGAAATAGATTGTTAATTATATGGTCCCTGAAAACATAAATTCATAGTGTTCTAGGAAACAGGTCCTTCAGCCTAACTCATCTTTGTACACCTTTTCTGCACCCTCTCCAACTTTATAATGTCCTTCCATTAGTGTGGCAACAACAACTGTACACCATACTCCATGTGTAGTCTAACCAACATTTTTTATAACTAACATGACATCCCAACTCTTGCATTCAATGCCTTGACCAATGAAGACAAGGATGCCATTTGCCTTCATCACCACCCTATTTACCCGCACGTCGCTTTCAACGAACTATATATTTATACCCCAAGAGCTCTCCATTCAAATACACTTTACATTCATTATGTATATCCCAGCCTGGTTTAACTTTCCAAAAAGTATAATTTCTCATTTGTTAATGTTAAATTTCATCTGCCATTCCTATGTTTTCTTTCCCAATTGACCAGCATTCTGCTGCAGCCTTTCATTATACCACCAATTTTAGAGGCATTGGCATGCTTATTAATCGCGACATCTTCATTCTCATCCTAATCATTAATACATGACAAACAATAGACAATAGGTGCAGGAGTAGGCCATTCGGCCCTTTGAGCCAGCACTGCCATTTACTGTGATCATGGCTGATCATCCACATTCAGTACCCCATTCCTGCCTTCACACCATATCCCCTAACAACAGCACAGCACGCCACTGGTCACAGGCTTCCAATCTGAAAAACAACCTTCCATTATCACCTTCTGAATTCTTCCACCAAGCCAATTTTGTGTCCAATTGGCCTAGGATCCCATGTGAACCAATGTTTCAGATCAGGCTACCAATGTAATGTCTACCATTCTGCCCTCAACAGTCCTCTTCAAAAAACTATTTCAAATTTGAGAAGTAATTTCCCATGCACAAAGTCAGGCTGACTACCCATACTCAGTCCTTGCCTTTATAAATACAAATAAATCTTGACTTAAAGAATCTCTTCCAGTAACTTTCCCACCATGCTGCCAGGCTCACCGGCCTATATTTCCCTGGTTTGTTCTTGCAGTCCTTCTTCAATAAAGACACAGCATTAGCCACCTTCTAGTACTTCACCTGTGGCTAATGAAGATATAAAATCAGCCACAGCCCCAGGAATTTATTCCCTTATTTCCTACAACATCATATGATATACTTGGAAAGGCCTAGAAAATGTATCCAACTATTTGTGCTTCAAGACCAGCAACTTTCATAATATTGATATGATTCAGCTGTCCTTTCCTGAATTTCCCAGCTTCCATTAGCTTTTCCATAGTAAATACAGATGAAAGAGCTTGCTCATTCCTCATTACCACTCAAGGGTCACGACCCAAGGCAAGGGTCATTACCACACTGACCTTTAAGGCACTTTCTCTCATTAACTAGACTGTTGCTCTTAACGTACATATAAACTTTTAGAATTCTCCTTTATCTTACCTGCCAAGAATATTTCAAGTTAAGACTGTTTTATTGTCATAAGTCCCAGATAGAACAATGAAATTCTTACTTGCTGCAGCACAACAGAATATGTAAACATAGTACACTGTAAACAATATAATAAACGAGAGAAAAATAAAGTTCAGTGAAAAACGTTCATATTTCATCTCCTCGTTTTGTCTTTCTAATTTCCTTAAGTGTATTCCTACATCCCTTATGCCCGTGAAGGGACTCTCTTGATTCAAGCTACCTAAAACTGACTAGGCAATCAATATTACTCATCAGCCAGGGTTGCCTTAATCCTGCCAGCTGTGCTCTTCACTTTAATATGCTCCACTATTCAATAAGATCATGCCTGATTTTATGCATAATCTACTTTACTGTCCAATTCCCAAATCTTTGTAAATAAATTAATACATCAGTTTAGTCAACCAACATGCACAAGCATCGAAACGAAGGCAAAAAACACATGAAAACAAAGGACAAAAATGCATGAAAATGGGAAGGATGGAAAAACTACTGCCTACAGTTTGATCCTCTACAAGTTGGTGAGAATATATGCAACTGAAGTCTGCTCTAGCAAACACTTTCATTCTAACTTGTGCAGTACAAGCCACTAATGGCTCATCCCTTATTCTTAGTTCCCATTAAGGATTTTTTGAGTTTGTCCTCATTCTTTGATCCAGCTAAGTTATGAAAGGTCAAGATGTGGTGTCACAGCTTTGTCTTGGACCTGGTCTAGATTCTGACGAGATCTTAGCTTTTTCCTCATTTTCATACTGGCTTTAGCACAGTTATGACACTGTGGGCATCACAAAGTCGGAGCTAAAAGAGGATCAGAGCTGGGTGCTGATTATCCAAGGAAATAAATCTTATCATAAAGACAGGCGTGGGAGGGGGGGGGGGGGGTAGTATGGGGGAGAAAGGGTGGGTGGCACTGTAGGTAAGCAATGAAACCCAACCCTTAACAACATAGGGTCAGAGATGAAGAATCCTTGTAGCTACAATTATAAATATACAAGAGTAAAAATACTCTGATGCGAGTTATATACAGGTCTCTGAATAGTGGCCAGGATGTAGAGTACAAAATACACCAGGAGATAGAAAAAGCATGTAAGGAAGACAATGTTTAAGTGGTCATGGGAGATTTCAATTTGCAGGCAGACTGGTAAAAATCAGGTTAGTATTGAATCCCTACAGAAGAAATGTGTAGAATGCCTACAAATGCTTTGTAGAGCAGCTTGTGATTGAGCCTGCAAGGGAAAAGCCAATTCTGGATTTAGTGTGATGTAATGAACCAGATTAGAGAGTTTAGGGTGAAGAAACCCCAGTGATCATTTCAACCTCCAGTTTGAGACACAGAAGCTGAAATCTGATGTATTGGTATTACTTCGGTGGGCGGCGCGACTCTCGTCAGCAGCGGCCTCTGCAGTCCGTCTGTGTTTTATTATTTTTTGTCTCGTTTTTATGTAGTTTTTGTTATTTTTTTTGTTGGGGTATGTGTGTGGGGGGGTGGGGGGGAGGGGGTAACTTTAAAATCTTTCCCCTGCACGGGAGACCCGACCTTTTCTTTGTCGGGTCTCCGTTGTCGTTGGGGCTGCAACGTGGAGTGGCCTCCAACAGGAACGACCTGGGGTTCCAGCTGCGGAGCTGCCGACTACTCACCGTCACGGGGCTGGCCGAGTCCGGAGCGGGTGGAGCTGTGGTTGAGCACTGCTGCCACCCGACCCCCGGAGATTCGGAGGCTGCAACTGCGGGTTTGGCTGACGGCGGCACCGGGAGCCCGCGGGTCACTGCTGGGAGACCGCTTTTCGGGGCTTCCGCAACGGCGACTTCTCCCGCCCGAGTTGCGGGGTTGAAGATTACCTGAGCGGGGCCTTACACCATCGCCCCGCGCGGCTTGGAATGGCCGCGGGACTCTGCGAGCGCACGCCGGGGGCTCTAACACCAAGACCCGGTGCGCAACCTTGCATCACCCGGAGTGGCTTTAATGGCCGCGGGACAATCGCCATCGCCAGCCGGGGGCTTTGACTTTGACTCTGACTCTGACATCGGGGGGGAGAGTGCAGTGGAGAGATAAGTTTTTTTTGCCTTCCATCACAACGATGTGATGGATGTTTGTGTAAACTGTGTTGTGTCTCGGGTCTTTTTGTTTTGTAATGTATGGCTGCAGAAACGACATTTTGTTTGGACCTCAAGGGGTCCAAATGACAATAAATTGAATTGTATTGTATTGTATTGTATACTGTTGAGTAAAAATAATTACAGAGGCATGAGGGAGGAGCAGGCTAAAGTTAATTGGAAATAGCCCTTAGCTGTAATGACAGTGGAGCAGCAGTGGCATGAGCTTTTGGGAGCAATTCGGAAGATGCAGGATCTTTTCAACTTAAAGAGGAAGAAACATACTAAGGGTTGAATGAGGCAAGAAGTGCTGACAAAGGAAGTCAAAGACAGCATAAAAGCAAAAGAGAAGATGTATAATATGCAAAGATAATGGGAAGTCAGAAGATTGGGAAGCTTTTAATTACCAACAGAAGGCAACTAAAAACACAATAAGGGGAAAGAAGATTAAAAGTGAAGGTAAGCTACCCAATAATATAAAAGAGGATACCAAAAGTTTTTTTCAGATATATAAAGAGTAGAAGAGAGGCAAGAGTTCACATTGAACCACATGAAAATGACGCTGAAGTAGTAGTTGTAGTAGTGGGGACCAAATAAATGGCGGTTGAACCAAGTAAGTTTATAGTGTCAGTCTTCACAGTGGAAGACATCAGTAACATGCCAGAAATTCAAAAATCAGGTGCAGAAGTGAGTGCAGTCACTTTACTGAAGAGAGGGTGCTTAGGAAGCTGAAAGTTCTGAAGATGAATAAATCACGAACTACATGGACCACACCCTAAGATTCTGAAAGAGGTAGCTGTAGAGATTGTGGAAGCATTACGAATGATCTTTCAAGAATCACTGGGAACAGGAATGGTTCCAGAGGAATGGAAAATTGCAAATGTGTCTCCACTGTTTAAGAAGGGAGCGAGGCAAAAGAAAGGGCATTACAGACCAATTGGCCTGACTTCAGCGGTTGATAAGATCTCAGAGTCCATTAGTAAGGATGTGGTTTCAGGGTACCTAGAAGCACATGATAAAAAAGGCTGATGTCAGCATGGTTTCATTAAGGGGAGATCTTGCCTGACAAACTGTTGGAATTCTGTGAGGGACTAACAGGCAGGATAGACAAAGGAGAGTCAGTGGATGTTATTTACAGTGGCTTGCAAAAGATTTCATACCCCTTGAACTTTTCCACATTTTGTCACGTTACAGCCACAAACGTAAATGTATTTTATTGGGATTTTATGTGATAGACCAACACAAAGTGGTGCATAATTGTGAAGTGGAAGGCAAATGATACATGGTTTTCAAATTTATTTACAAATAAAAAACTGAAAAATGTGGCGTGCAGAAGTATTCAGCCCCCCAGAGTCAATACTTTGTAGAACCACCTTTCGCTGCAATTACAGCTGCAAGTCTTTTGGGGTATGTCTCTACCAGCTTTGCACATCTAGAGACTGAAATTTTTGCCCATTCTTCTTTGCAAAATAGCTCAAGCTCAGTCAGATTGGATGGAGAGCGTCTGTGAACAGCAATTTTCAAGTCTTGCCAGAGATTCTCAATTGGATTTAGGTCTGGATTTTGACTGGGTCATTCTAACACATAAATATGCTTTGATCTAAACCATTCCATTGTAGCTCTGGCTGTATGTTTAGGGTCGTTGTCCTGCTGGAAGGTGAACCTCCGCCCCAGTCTCAAGTCTTTTGCAGACTCTAACAGGTTTTCTTCCAAGATTGCCCTGTATTTGGCTCCATCCATCTTCCCATCAACTCTGACCAGCTTCCCTGTCCCTGCTGAAGAAAAGCATCCCCACAGCATGATGCTGCCACCACCATGTTTCACAGTGGGGATGGTGTGTTCAGGGTGATGTGCAGTGTTAGTTTTCCGCCACACATAGCGTTTTGCATTTAGGCCAAAAACTTCAATTTTGGTCTCATCTGACCAGAGCACCTTCCTCCACATGTTTGCTGTGTCCCCCACTTGGCTTATGGTAAACTGCAAACGGGACTTCTTATGGCTTTTTTTCAACAATGGCTTTCTTCTTGCCACTCTTCCATAAAGGCCCGATTTGTGGAGTGCACGACTAATAGTTGTCCTGTGGACAGATTCTCCCACCTGAGCTGTGGATCTCTGCAGCTCCTCCAGAGTTACCATGGCTGCTTCTCTGATCAATGCTCTCTTTGCCCGGCCTGTCAGTTTAGGTGGACGGCCATGGCTTGGTAGGTTTGCAGTTGTGCTATACTCTTTCCATTTTCGGATGATGGATTGAACAGTGCTCCGTGAGATGTTCAAAACTTGGGATATTTTTTTATAACCTAACCCTGCTTTAAACTTCTCCACAACTTTATCCCTGACCTGTCTGGTGTGTTCCTTGGGCTTCATGATGCTGTTTGTTCACTAATGTTCTCTAACAAACCTCTGAGGCCTTCACAGAACAGCTGTATTTATACTGAGATTAGATTACACACAAGTGGACTCTATTTACTAATTAGGTGACTTCTGAAGGCAATTGGTTGCACTGGATTTTATTTAGGGGTATCAGAGTAAAGGGGGCTGAATACTTTTGCACGCCACAATTTTCAGTTTATTATTTGTAAAAAAATTTGAAAACCATGTATCATTTTCCTTCCACTTCACAATTATGCACCACTTTGTGTTGGTCTATCACATAAAATTCCAATAAAATACATGTACGTTTGTGGTTGTAACGTGACAAAATGTGGAAAAGTTCAAGGGGTATGAATACTTTTGCAAGCCACTGTACTTGGATTTTCAGGCCATTGATAAAATGCCACATTTGTGGCTGTTAAACAAGATAGAAGCACATGGTATTAAAGGCATACTAGCATACTAGCACGGATAGACGATTGACTAACTGGCAGAAGGCAAAGATTGGGAATAAAAGGGTTGGCTGCCAGTGACTAGTGGTGTTCTGCAGGGGTCGGTGTTGGATCTGCTACCTTTCATGTTAAATGTTAATAATCTGCAGGATACAACTGATGGCTTTGTAACCAAATTTGGGGATGATATGAAGATTGTAGGGGGGCAGGTAGTGTTGAATAAGAGGATAGTCTGCAGAAGCACTTGGACTGGTTAGGAGAATGGACAATAAAGTGGTAAATGGATTTCAGCATAGCAAAGTGTATGGTCATGCACTTTGGTAGAAGGATTATAGGTGTAGACTATTTTCTGCATGGGGAGAGTATTCGGAAATTGGAGGTATAAAGCGAATTGGGAGTGCTGGTGCAGGATTCTCAAAACGTTGATTTGATGTTTGGGTCGGTAGTAAGGACGACAAATGCAATGTTAGCATTGGAACTGCCCAAGATCCAAAGCATACCACCTCATCTGTGAAACACGGTGGTGGGGGTGTTATGGCCTGGGCATGTATGGCTGCTGAAGGTACAGGTTCACTTATCTTCATTGATGATACAACTGCTGATGGTAGCAGCATAATAAATTCTGAAGTGTATACAACATCCTATCTGCTCAAGTTCAAACAAATGCCTCAAAAGTCATTGGCCGGCAGTTCATTCTACAGCAACCAATGATCCCAAACATACTGCGAAAGCACCAAAGGAGTTTTTCAAAGCTAAAAAAATGGTTAATTCTTGAGTGGCCAAGTCAATCACCTGACCTGAACCTATTTGAGGATGCCTTTTATATGCTGAAGAGAAAACTGAAAAGGACTAGCCCCCAAAACAAGCATAAGTTAAAGATGGCTGCAATACAGGCCTGGTGGAGCATCACCAGAGAAGACACCCAGCAACTGGTGATGTCCATGAATCGCAGACTTCAAGCAGTCATTGCATGCAAAGGATATGCAACAAAATACTAAACATGACTACTTTCATTTACATGACATTGCTGTGTCCCAAACATTTTGGTGCCCTGAAATGGGGGGACTATGTATAAAAGCTGCTGTAATTGTTACATGATGAAACTAAAAAGTATAAAAATGGATTTGATTAAAATCTGACAATGTGCACTTTAACCACTGTGAATTTTTTTCTATTACAATCCTCAAATTGTGGAGTAGAGGCAAATAAATAAATGATGGGTCTTGGTCCCAAACATTATGGAGGGCACTGTATATCTTGTGCTCTGTATCTGCCCCTTTACGCTATTTATTGTACACGAGTTTGACAATTGTATTTCTGTAAAGTATTATCTGATTTGATTGGTTAGCATGCAAAATTGAGTTTATCACTGTACCTCATTACATGCGACAATAATGAACGTAAAACTCCCTTTGTTCACACTGCAGGACCGTTTTTTTTTAGCCAATGTAGTTGGTACCAATGTGTACAACAACATCTGGCTGTTCGCCCTCACCCTTGAGAATGTCCTCAACTGCTCAGACATTCTCGACCCTGCCACCCTGGAGGCAACACACCATCCCAGAGTCTTGTTCATGGCTGCAGAATCTCCACACGATCTCCCTAACAATTTGAGTCTCTTATCACTGCAGCTCTCCTTAACCCCACCATTCATCAGAGCTGGCCATTGTGCCACAGATCTGACTGCTGCTGCTGTTTTTTTGTGAAAGGCCATTTATTTCTCTCTCCCCCCCACCCCACCACCTCGTCCTCCATCCTCTTAACTGTATACAAAATGATATACTTCTTACTGATGGGAATGGTCACAAGGGAATCCTGCACTTCCTGTCTCATCATCCGTCAGCTGGGCAGCAGCCAGGGCTGAGTAGTCAATGTGGCCCTTGTGGCTACAGGGATCAGGGGGTATGGAGAGAAGGCAGGTACAGGATACTGAGTTGGATGATCAGCCATGATCATATCGAAGGGCCGAATGGCCTACTCCTGCACCTATTTTCTACGTTTCTATGCCATTGGACACCTGCAAAACGGCGTTGACCGCGGGACGAGACAAGGCGTCGGCTAGTCTGTTGTCTTTGCCCTCGATGAAACGAATGTGTGTAGTGCATTGAGAGACGAACGGCAACTGCCGCTGCTGGCGAGTGGACCATGGGTCGGAAACCTTGGCGAACGCAAAGGTGAGGGGCTTGTGGCCCGTGTAAGCGGTAAATGTCCGCCCCTCCAAAAAGTAACGGAAGTGGCGCACGCTGAGTTAAAGGGCGAGGAGCTCGCGGTCAAAGGCACTATAGTGCCGCTGTGCGCCGCTGAGGTGCCTGCTGAAGAAGGCGAGAGGCCGCCAACGCCCATCGATCAGCTGCTCCAGGACCGCTCCAACCACTACATCGGAAGCGTCGACCGTCAGCCCGATTGGTGCATCCGCCTGTGGATGCACGAGCATCGTGGCCCTAGCCTCCTACTTATTAGCCAGCGGGGGGGCGTGGAGAAAAGACTTAACCCGTCGTACAGAGGCCTGGTCGAGTGCGCTGATAATAGTATTTTGTTGCATCTGTCATCAAGCCCCACACTGCAAACTCTTTCCCCCCTCTCTGCCCCCCTCTCTGTCTGCCCCTCCCTCTCTAGGGAATCCACCACTTCCCCCGTCTCCCCCTTCTTCCCCCACTCCCCCTTCTTCATCCTTCCTCTCTCCCCCCTTCCTCCCCTCTCTCCCCCTCTGCCCACCTCACCCCTCCACATCCACCTCCCTCCCCAGTCCCCCCTCCACCCCACCCCTCTCCCCTCCCCCTCCCTCTCCTCCCACTCCCCCTTCCTCTCTGTCCCCCCTTCCCCTCTCCTCTCTCCCTCCCCCCCTCAACCCCCACCTCTGTGTGTGTGTGTGTGGGGGGTGGTTAGTGTGTGTGACGCCGCAGGCCCTCCCCCTTGGTCTAGTAGTGTGTGTGTGTGAGTGTGTGTGTATGTGTGTGTGTGTGTGTGTGTGTGTGTGTGTGTGTGTGTGTGTGTGTGTGTGTGTGTGTGTGTGTGTGTGAGATTTCGCCCTTGATTCAAGTCTCCTCGAAAACCGAAACGGTGAAATTTTTACATATTCCAGTAGAGATTTACCTAATGATTTCGAATATCCACTCCTCTGTAAATTTGGTTTGAGCAGCGAATAAAGTCATGCCCCTCCCCCGCCCCTTCCCTCCTGCTGCTAACCGCACGCGCTGCAAGTCACGTCGCCCGGCCTCGCTGCTCACAAGACCCTTGAAAAAAAACACGCTGTCTTCTTGCTCGCGCTGCCGGGAGCGAGTGATTATTGCGTTCGAGAACCAGCCCTCACCTCTGTGGACACGCCCCCCCCCCCAATCCCTCAAACTACCCCCCCCTCCACTCCCCCCGCTCCCTCTCTGCCCCCCTCACACTCCCTCTCGACCTCCTCCCTCTCTGTGCCTCCGTGTCCCTCTCTCAGCCTCTGTGTCGTTCTCTGTGCCCCTCTCTTGGGTCCCTCTAGTCCCTCTTCCGCACCTCCTCTTTCCCAACTCATCTCCCCTCTACTCTCCCTCCCCCCTCTACCCACCCTCTCTCCCCCCCTGCTCTCTCCCCCCCTGCTCTCTCCCCTCCATTCTCTCTCCACCTCCGCCCTCTCCCCCCTCTCACGTCCCACTCTCCCCTCTTCCCCCCTCCTCTCCCTCACCCCTTTCCCTCCTTCTCTCCCACTCCCTCCCCCACCCTCCCCCTGTGTGTGTGTGGGGTGGTTAGTGTGTTGTGTGACGCCGCAGCACCCCCCCCCCCCCACCCGCAACTGCGCGTTGAGGGGACGAGACCTAACTTATAAAACTCTGGTTGTTTGGTTGTTTGTGATCTTGCTTTCAAACTTGAAATTTTTCTTTGATTCACATCTCCTCGATAACCCGACGCGGTAACAGTGACATTTTTACATATTCCGATAGAGATTTACCTCATGATTTCAAAAATCCCCTCATCTGAACATTTGGTTAATTATTTTTTTAGTTATTTCTTTAAATTCTTCACCAATCTGAAGCTAAAGCTAATTTAAGCTGAAGCTAATGGGCTGATGACGTCACAATGCAATTTGAAGCCAAAGCTAACTGAAGCTGAAGCTAACCGGCAGATTACATCACAATGCCTCTACTCCTCGCGGCGATTTTTCAAGGCGCAGCCTGTTGGCCACTCTTTTCCAGGTGCTGCGAGTTATTTGCCCCGCCCCGCCCACAGCCCTCACCCGAGTGCAGCCGGACATCGCTCCCCACCCCACCCACAGCCCTCACCCTAGCACACGAGTGCTGCCGGATGTAGCGTCCCGCCCCGCCCCGCCCACAGCCCTCACACGAGCACCCGAGTGCGGCCGGCCGTAGCGCCCTGTGCTGCCCCGCCCAGCAGCCCCCCCCCCCCCCCCACCCAGGGCTCTGGATTGACAACCCGAGAGACCGAGAAATGCCGAGGAACACCCGAGTGCTGCCGGACGTAGCGTCCCGCCCCGCCCCGCCCACAGCCCTCACTCCCCAGGGCTGAGTTACATGATCCCCCTCCTCCACCCCCCTAATCCCCCCATCCCCTCCACCCCGTTCCTTTCCCTCCCCCCACTTCCCTTTCTCCCCTCTCCTCCTCCACCCCTCTGCCCTCCCTCCACCTCACTCCTGTCCCCTCCCCCCTCCACCTCCTCCTCCCCCCCCTTGTCTCTCTACCCCTCCCCTCCTCTGCCCCTTCTCCACCTCCCCTCCCTCTATCCTCTCCCCCTCCCCGCCCTCCCCATCCCTCCCTCTCACTCCCCCCCTCCTCTCTCCCCCTTCCTCTCCCTCTACCTCTACCCCCCTCCGCTCCCTCCCCCTTTCCCCCACTCTCTCTCACCCCCCTGTGTTTGTGGGGGGTGGTTAGTGTGTTAGTAGTGATGCCGCAGGCCCCCCACCGCAATCGCGCTTTGTGGGGACGGGTCCCCCTTAGGTGTGTGTGCGTGTGCGTGCGCGCGTGTGTGTGTGTGTGTGTGTGTGACAGCAGACAGCACCCATATTCAGGATCAATTCCGGGTCTCTGGCACTTTTAGACAGCAACTTTATGGCCAATGTACTGTCCCATAGTCTTGAACTGAATTAAAACATACAGTAGCTGTAAAGGGGGACATAGCGTCACTTAGAGATTTAAGACTGAAAATGGATAGTTTCTTTTTTTTTAGTAACCAAAGTTATCTACGTATAATTTTTTGTGTGTTGGAAAACAAAATATAGTGGCACAGCTGGTGGACTTGCTGCCTCACACGCCAGGGATCTGTGTACAATCCTGTCCTCGGGCACTGTCTGTGTTGAATTTGCACATTGCCCCTGCAAGCGTGTTGGTTTCCTCACACATCCCAAAGACGCATTGGCTTTGTAGGTTAACTTGTCTCTGTAAAATTGCCCCTAATGTGTAGGGAGTGGGTGAGGAAAGTGGGATAACAGAACTTGTGTGAATGGGTAGACAAAAACGCTGGAGAAACTCAGCAGGTGTGGCAGCATATATGGAGAGAAGGAAATAAGTGACATTTCGGGTCGAGACCCTTCTTCAGACTAATGTGAGGGGGGCGGGAAGATGAAAGGAAGAGGCGGTGACAGTGAGCTGAGGGAGAGCTGGGAAGGGGAGGAGGAAGCAGGGACCACCTGAAATTGGAGAAGTCAATGTTCATACAATGTAAACTGCCCAAGCGACATATGAGGTGCTGCTCCTCCAATTTACGGTGGGCCTCACTCTGGCCATGGAGGAGGCCCAGGACAGAAAGGTCGGATTCGGAATGGGAGGGGGAGTTGAAGTGCTGAGACACCGGGAGATCAGGCTGGTTATTACGAACTGAGTGGAGGTGTTGTGCAAAGCAATCGCCAAGCCTGCGCTTGGTCTCACCGAGATTGATCATACGCTGAATAATCCAACCACATTTTTGTTTGGAAGTGGAAAGAGTTAATAGAAATTGCATTCATTGCAACGTGTAAAAAGAGTTGAGATACTGTATATACTGTATTATAATTTTGCTGCATGTCATTGTGGTATATATCATGTCTTGATTGGTGAATATGTTTAGTTTGTGACTTTATTTGAAGCAGAAATTTGAGCATAATTCCGACTGGTAACTACACACTTCGTCCGAGCACATTATCGCACGCGTCATGCAAGCCGTGTTAAATGACCACCTAAACTGTCATTCGGCAACCTAAAAAGCTGCCTAGGTTGCCCGGCTGGCAACAGCGAAAAAAGGTTAAGTGAGAGCCCTGATATACATACACACGGTATATCTGATCTGTTTGGAATGGCATGCAAAAACAGAGCTTTTCACTGTGCCTCAGTACATGTGACAATAATAAATCTAGACCTAAATAATATTTCTATTTAACATAACATTGTGCTTTCAAATGATAAATGTAGTCACTTGAATTCATTAAGAGTGTTCATTCTACTCCTTTAAAATATTTATCAGAAAATAAATTTAAATATATAGAAGATTTTTTTAATACTAAGCTCCATTTTAAGCAGTTTCCTTGGCAAATCAATGACCTTGAAGCATCGTTCAAGAAAATGCTGCACTTACCTTTTGTTCAAGACTGTCATCGCCATCAGTTGAACTAACACTGTCATGTTGTCGAGACCTGGAAGGTCGTTGTCGCTTTGATTTGGCTGAAAGATTAACTCGAGCCTTTAGGGCTTTACTATCTAATCTTTCTGTTTCAGGGACAGCTGCATTGAAATCTGTAATGATACAAAAGATTTTACAGCAAACAAATGGAAATTGGTGGACAGTTGCTAATTCATATGTACAGATAGTTCTGCTATATGTTCCCATAACAAGAATCGGATAAAATACAAGTGACGAACTATAGGACATTATCTGCATTATGCGGGCCGAATAGGTTATAAAAAGCAAGTTTAATTGGGAACTGGATAACCACTGAAAAGTTATGCTGGAAATTGACCAGCAGAAAATAAGCTGTCTCGGTTTTTAGCAGATAACCCATTTCATGGTAACCTCACGGTAATCAGACATCATTGCCTCTTAAGAACACTGTTGGCATTTTAAACATGGATGACCATAGAAATTGACAAGCAATCGCTTCTATTCTTGTGCAATTATATTATATTAAACAATGTAACAAACATAATTCAGTATTTGTGTAGGAAGGAACTGGAGAAGCTGGTTTAAACTGAAGATAGACACAAGAAGCCGGAGTAACTCAGCGGGACAGGCAGCATCTCGAGAGAAGGAATGAGTGACATTTCGGGTTGAGACCTTTCTTTAGAGTGAAAGTCTCGGGAAAGGGAAATGAGAGATATCTACGATGATGTAGAGAGCATTTTGTATTTGTAGCCTGGAACAACAAAAATCGATTTGTTGCTATTGAAAATACATTTATTTTTGAAAATCTTGTGGAAAAAAGTATCTATTATTATGAATCGGAAACTTTTTAGATCCAAATCCCCTACGGGCATTGACAAAGTTGTCTTTGTAACATGATTTTCTACAATACAAGGTATCTTAGGAATACAACTATCACATTATTACATAAATATCTGCATTAACAGAAGAAAACCAGAGGATCACCATGAGCAGCAATAGGAATAGATAATTCAGCCTTTTGAGCTTCCTTTGCTTTTTAATTGGATCATATCTGATATTCCTCAAGCCCACTTTCATGCTATTTTCCATTAACCCTTGACTCCTTACATTGGGAATCTACCTATCTCAGCTTTAAACATACGCAAGAAAATCTGTCCCCACAGCTTTCTGTGACAAGAACTACCAAAGATCTAAAACACTCAGGATAAATTAATTCTCCTTTTACTCTCAAATGAGCACCTGTTATTTGGAGATCATACACTCTCCACAAGAGTGAATATCTTATTAGCATTTACCTTATCTAGCTCTCGAAGAATCTTAAATCTTCCAGTATAAACATCTCTCATTTTTCTGAACATCAGAGATCAGAGTAACTACTTATTTAACATTTTCTCATAGGACAACTTCTCCATACTTAGCATTAGCCAAGTGAACATTCTCTGAACCACCCATCAACAAGCACTTTGTTCATAGCCTTCTCTGCCTTGCCAATTTGTCTTTGTCAAGATACTTCATTACTGACAGCATTTGTCTCCACCATCCAAAGAGGCAGTGCGTTCTAGATTCCAACTGCTTTCTGAATGAAAACGTTTTCCCACAGAATGCTTCTAAACCTATTGCCTCTTATTCTAAACTAATGCCCTCTTGTTTTTTTGACACTTCTTCTGTGGAGAAGTTTCCTACTATAGCTAAGCTCCTCATAATTTTGTATACTTCTGTCAGAACCAGCAGCCAACCTCCACTCCGATATAAACAACTCTGAACCGCTAATCTAACGATATTTCAAAGACGCTTCCTTGATTACGGTTTAATAACTGCAAAAAAACGTATACTTAATTTCTGGAAAAAATAACAGTCCCCACAGTGAAGATGTGGATCACAGAAATGACCGAGACACTACATCTAGAAAAAATAAGGTTCGGCTTGACTGACAAACAAGATCAATTTTCAAAAATATGGTCTTCTTTTGTTGAATTTCTTCAACAACATAATGGTTGAACACAAACTCAAAACCGATGGTAGGGCTGGGTGAGCGGGCGTACGGAAGGGTAGTTGGATATATGACCACTTCTTTTTCACTTTTTCTAGTTCTGTTTTTGTTTTCTTTGCTTTTTTTTTCTTTTCTTCTTTCTTTCCTTTTTTCCCTTTTTTTTCTATCTAGTTAATAGTTTATAAAATGTTAAAACTGAAGCTGTACGGAAATTGTATAACTGCTATGTCGATCATTTTATTTGTACAATTGCTTCTAACAAACATAAAAAAATAATTTAAAAAATAATTTAAAAAACTCAGAGGTTTCATCTTGCATATGAATCTCCATATCCTTTAAGAATCCATCTCAAAATCTTCCTTCCTTAACCATCCTTTTAGTTACTTATCCTCTTTCCCTATTACACCATTGAGGCATGTTTAGAAATACCAAAATATATAATGTTAAGTCTAAAGCTTTGTACATAATTAATCATTGATCATCAGAAAGGAACTTGGTTACAGGCATGCAATTTAAAACCTTATCTATCAAGACATTTTACATCTTTGAGCATAGAATACAGTAAAACATAGAAACAGAAAATAGGTGAAGGAGTAGGCCATTCGGCCCTTTGAGCCATTCAATACGATCATGGCTGATCATCCAAAATTAGTACCCCGTTCCTGCTTTTTCCCCATATCCTGAGCTTTTTCTCCATATCCCCTAACAGTGGTGCAGATACATCTGAATGTTATGGAAAACTTACCGACAACCTCATCAGTGTCAGTTGACTTTATGGTTGAAGACTCAGTTTCTCCTGTGAATGATTAAAATACATCTATTACAGATGAGCAACAAATATTCATGAAATCAAAATTATGTATGTTTAGAGATGTAGCATGGAAACAGGCCCTTCAACCAGCCCACTGAGTCCACGATGACCATCGATCACCTGTTCACACTAGTTCTGTGCTATCCCCGTTTCACACCCACTCTCTATACAATAGGAGCAATTTACAGAGGCCAATTAACCTATAAACCCGCACGTCTTTGGATTGTGGGACAAAACTGGAGTACCCGGCGGAAACCCATGTGGTCACAGGGAGAACGTGCAAACGATTGACCTCGAGGCTCTGGCGCTGCGAGGCAACAGCTCTACCAGCTGCTCAACTGCCAGCCTGTATCTCCCAAGATAATATCACAAACACCAAATGCAACATACAGTTCCAATTATGTAATGTTCTTTGCATCTATACTTTTATCAATGCGAATATTAAAAACTGAACTGATACTTGTTGGGTCAAATGGCCTGTATGTATGCTGTAAAACATAATTCGTTGAAAGTAGCACCACGGTTGATAGGGTGCACAAAAAGGTTTCTGGCATATTGGCCTTCATCAGCAAAGTGTTGAGTCTAGAAGTTGAGAGGTCATGTTGCAGTTATACAAGACGTTGGCGAGGCTGCATTTAGAGTATTGTGTTCAGTTCTGGTAACCATGTTATAGGAAAGATATTGTCAAGCTGGTAAGGGTGCAGAGAAGATTTATAACCTACACTATAACTATAAGATTTATAACTTACACTACCCGTTGTATCCTATTGGCCAGTGCGAAGAAAATAAGATTGAGGACTTCAAGGCAAGATTGCTATACCAATAAGGGAAGTAAGAGAATGACATGGCTTACCTCCAACTCCCCAGACTCAGCCCTACCGTCTGAAGGTTTCCCGATCCATCGCATGGACTAAACAGTGTCATCAGGTAAAGGGAGCAGCAGCGGTGTCTGCCTCATGGTAAACTCATCATTATGCACATATGTAATCGTCTTGTAAATCGTCTGTAAAACCCCTGTTCCTCACACCTGGAACATCTAGCAGTGGTGTATGGTCCCTTCTACCACCTAAGGGAATTTACTTCCATCATCATAACTGCAGTCTGCAAACCATCCTAAGCAGACATTGCAGAAGCTGTACACTATGGTCAACAAACACCAAATGGCAAATCCTAGCCCCTTCCCTATCATAGCCAGGGACTTCAACAATGCTAGTTTGAAGAACATTCTACTACCATTTAGGAAGGAACTGCAGATGTTGGTTTATACCAAGGGTAGACACAAAATGCTGGAGTAACTCAGTGGGTCAGGCAGCATCTCGGGAGAAAAGGAATAGGTGAAGTTTCGTGTCGATACCCTTCTTCAGACTGAGAATCAGGGGACAGGGAAACTAAAGGTATGAAAAGGTACATGACCAAGGAAAGGTGGAGTCCACAATGTTCCATTGTTGGCTGTGGAAGAGGTGATATCGAAGGGATATGAACAGTGAAACTAGCAGGACGACTAGGATGGGGATGGACGGAGAGAGAGGGAATGCAAGGGTTATTTTAAATTAGAGAAATCAATATTCATACTGCTGGGTTGTAAACTACCCAAGCAAAATATGAGGTGCTGTTCCCTCGTGTGGAGAAGCGAGTTTCCACTACGATCATCTGAGGACCTGATCTTTTAGTCAAGTCTGACAATGCGGGGTCGTTTAGGATGGCCAGGTAAGACCATCCGTAAAGCAAAGAGGCATTTTAACTGGAATACGAGACGGATGTTCGGTAGATATAAAAGGGTTTGGATGCCATCACTTCCTACAAGACAAAACCTAATAGCTCGTCAATCATCACTCCTGAATGTGCTCCATGCTTTGAATGCTTGTTTTAAAAGGGAAAACATCGATGCAGTTTCTCTTAATTCATGAATATGTAGTCAGACAGCTCCAATCGCATCTATAAATTTTTCCTTATAAGGGGGTCTGTTAAAATGAAGGTTTACTGTATATCTTATTCCTCACGATACTCTCCAGTAACTTGCCTACAACAGATGTTAGGCTAATTGGTTTATACTTCCCACAATTTTCTTTGCAGCCTTTCTGAAATAGAGGCACAACATTAGCCACCCTCCAGTCTTCTGGCACCTCACCCGTGCCCAATGATGTTATACAATACAATACAATCAGTTTTATTTGTCACTTGCACTTTGTGCAAGTGAAATGAATTTGCCAGCAGCGGTACAATGAAAAAGAACACACAAATACACGATAAAAAATTTAACACAAACATCCACCACAGCATTCATCACTGTGGTGGAAGGCACAAAATTTGGCCAGTCCTCCTCCATTTTCCCCCATGGTCGGGACCTCACCCCTCCGCAGCCGCCGCTGCGGGCGTCCAGATGAATGAAAGTCAAGGTAAGTCCTGAATCGGTGCCGCCCCCACCGGAGACCGCGGCTTCAGGTTGGTGTAGGCCGCAGGTCGGCGGTCGAAGATTTAAATTTCCCGCCGCGCCGCAGCCAGAAGCACCGCAGACCGCTGGGTCGGCAGTCGAAGCTCCCCTCCAGGGGTCCCCGGCGAGGAACCCCGCTCCTGATGGTAAGTCCACGCCACGCCCACGGTAGAAGTTGGCCGCGGTCCGGCGGTGGGAGCTTCTTCTTCTCCCAGGTCCCCACGAGGGATCCCAGGCTGCGGACGCCACGCCAGCTGGAGCTCTGTAGACCGCGGCTTCAGGCTGCCGCGGGCCAGTGAATGGAGCGCTCCCCTCCGGCGAGCCCCAGCGAGGGCTCGCCCGCCCCACGCCGAGAGTCCACGCTGCGCCCGCTGCTGAAGCCCCGGACGCATCTCCGGGAAAGGCCACACCGATCCTCGATGTTAGGCCACGGGGGAGGCGACATGGAAAAAGTCGCCTCTCCGTGGAGGATTCCCCCTTACCCCCCCAAACCACCCCCCACACAAGACGCACAAAGAAAAATTAAAAACATACATTTAAACACACTAAAAAAAATTTAAAAGTAGAAAAAACTGACACGCTGCTGGCAGGGCTGCCAGCTTGCAGCGCCCCCCACCGATGTATAATGTTTCATATATCGCAGCTAGAGATCCTGTAATTTCTTCTCTAGCTTCCCTATGACCTTGGATATATCTGAACAGGCCTAGGAGAGTTATCTATCTTCATATTCCTGAGGACATCCAGCATCTCCTCGAACATAATACAGACTGGTCTCAAGACATCTTTGTTAACTGTCCCAAATTCCCTGGTCGTTAATCCTCATCCTTGTTAAAAAGACTTTGGTCGAGGACTTTGCCTATTTCCTGTGGCTCCGCACAGAAGTGACCACTTTGTTTTAAGTGGCCCTATTTTCTTTCTAGTTACCGTTTTTCCCCTTAATGTAATCTCTTAGGATTTCTCTTCATGTTATCTGTCAGAGTCCTTAATGTTATCTACCAGAGCTAGTAATCAAAGGTTGGATATTTTGCAGCAAATGGATTGTCTTAATTTCCCAATACCACAAATGAGAAAAACAATGAAATATTTTCTACATATCCAGAAAAATGCTACTCCAATATAACTTGGGAAATTGAACAAACTAGCTCACTGTTTTTTGTTACCCACTCTGTTATTCTGAACACCAAGTCCAATTCCAGGTTCTCAGCTGACATGGTAGAAACCTGGAGACACAAGAAACGGCAGATACTGGAATCCTGAGCAAACGCTCAGTGGATCAGGCAGCATCTGTGGAGGGAATGGACAGGCGATGTTTCGGGTCAGGACCTTCTTCAGACTGGTAGAACCCTGTATGGTCTACAAATTATGAATCAAACTCCACATTTTTTTAAAAACAGCTTTTTTAACTTCTGGTTTTTAATTTCTAGCAGAAAATTCTCTATTTCAGATACTGTTTTCATGCCTTATCATCAGTAATAATAGATATTCCAGTCAACTTCACCAAACCAGGCCAAAAGGGTAGAAAATGTTTAAGCATCCTTGTATCAGAGTTTATCCCTACCCACACCTTCAATTGAACTGTTGTGGTGATTCTTCTGTATTCTTGTCAAGGTTTCAATTGCTTCAATTGGTGTCTCTCTAGTTGTATCCATTGATATTCTCCTGTCTTGCTCCTCTCCAAAGATATTATTATTGTTGTTCACTTGCGTCCCATTGGCTCGTGTCAATTTTTGAAGTTCGACCTTCAGTTCTGTAATCTAGAAAATTATGTTTTATTTCATCTGTGGTGAGATACAATACCATAAACATAATAATTTAACTGGTTTCATCCATTAAATAAGGAAGTGAGGGTCTTATAATATTAATAATCCTTTTGCTTGACATTAGGCAGCTTGTTTTGAGGGAAATTAACAAACTTTTATTTATGACCAATCATATTTAAATTAATCTATAATTGTACATCTACATGCTATCACATGGTCTATTATTAACTAATGGCTACAAAGTTTAGGTAATGACCTCTGGCTTGTAACTTAATAAGATCATGAATAATTGTAGAACAATATGGTCCAGCATAACCTGTTTTTGATTTTGTAGAATCATAGACTTGGTGTTTCTCAAATATTTTGCTGAATTTAACTGCAAGGCAGAATTTAAACGGGTGGCCTCCTTCCATCCACCAGCAGCACTGGGCTAGCTACAAGGCAGTAAATCCCCTGACACCAGGCAGGATGGCGAATCATGAAGACCATGAAATGACAGAGATCAGTAGTGAAGAAAGGTCAGGGCACGGATACGGTGGGTCGAAGGGTGGAAACAGGCTCTTCGACCCACCGTATCCGTGCCAACCAGCGATCTCGCACACTAACCCTATCCTACACACTAGGGACAATTTACAATTTTACGTTTTTGGAGTGTGGGAGGAAACTGGCGCTCCCGGAGAAAACCTACACAGGTCACGGGGATAACGTATAGACAGCACCCGTATTCAGGATTAAACCTGGGTTCCTAGTGCTGTACGGCAGCAACTCTACTGTTGCGTCACCGTGAGTTGTCCTGTTAAATTGACTCCTCCTTCAACTCTTAACCACCAACTACACTATTTTTTCCCCTTCTTCTGCTACTAACATATGTCTCTTAATTTCAAAATCTAAGGCCCAGTTTTTTCAGGACCCAATCTGCTTTTTGGAATCCCCATCCACCTGTAATCAGCTGGGCTGTTGCAGTAAGTCTATTCCATCACATAAACCCTACTACTCCCCCTTCCTCATTTCACAGATTTCGTCTACACTTCATGCTGCCTCAAGAAATCAGCCAAAATATTAAAAGACCACTTACACCCTCTCCTCTCGTGCAGAGGATACAAAAGATTGAAAGCACGTATACCAGATTCAACAACAGCTTCTTATCTGCTGTAATCAGACTATTGTACAGACCAGATCGCTCATATGTTGGGGGAAATTCTGAATTTTCCAATCTACCTTGTTGTGGCCCATGCACTTGCTTTTATTGATGTAAATTCTAAACTTAATTTTTATTTTTTGTTCTAGCATACAAAACAAAATGTTCATTGTATCTTGGCCATGTGACAATAATAAACCAATCCCAATATTAATCATATTTGACATTCAGAAACATTTAAAAGCTACTAATGTTTATGCAAACAATTAAAATTAAGAATATTTAATGATTAAAATGAAATATTCACTGAAAAACATTAAAACAAAATTACTTTCTCTTAACCACGTAGCCATTCGAGAATCCCTATTGAAAGGAATGGGAAGGGATGGGGGAAGAAGGGAGGGCGTTCCAATCACAGATTTTAACTGGTAGTAGATCTGAATAGTGATTCTCCAGTGTAATATCTCAGAGGAATCCCAAAAAGACTGGATTTGCATCACTTATGGACTTGTGCATGCAGATTATGCATATTCACACACCCTTTAATGCACAGAATGCACCTGGTGTCCATTGGCAGTTGATACCATGACTGAACAATTGATAACTCGTGCTAATCCCATCTGCCTCCGTAACTAGAGATGGTATTAGTAAATTCCCCATCTTTGAGCAATAGCATCAGTTTGTGAATGACTGAAGATTTACGGATGAGAGGTTTAGTGGAGCAACGCTGAATACTGTCCGTCCACCATTGTGACTTTGATAGTTTCAGCTGCGAATAGCAGATGTCTAATCTTTTGTCTCAGAGCCGAATCCCAGACAAATAAATGGATTGATTATATTCCAATAATCAATAGTTTCAGTTGGTATCAGCTTGATCTAAATGTAACTGGACGGGTTAGAACCCCAACCAGTCTGAAGAAGGGTTTCGGCCCGAAACGTCGCCTATTTCCTTCGCTCCATAGATGCTGCTGCACCCGCTGAGTTTCCCCAGCAATTTTGTGTACCTTCCCAATTTATCAAATATAGCTATGTGGCTGATAGGCTAATTTAGTAAAATTCAGTATGTTCAATATCATCCAGATTGGCCATAACACTTATTTGATAGCTCTGTGCAGTCAAAGCACTGATTGTAGTGATTTGGTAAATAATCTGGAAACTGAAGTTAGCCCATTTTGCAACGCTCCTGAGTGTCTCATTGCCTCATCCAGTTAAATTTCAATTATCTCCGAACCCTGTGAGCGGAAATGATCACATGGAAGTTATTCAGAAATGTCTATACTGCACTTGCGGTTTGAGGCTGTTGACAATGATCAGTCCACATCTCCATAATTGTGAGCCTGCCTTGAAAGGCTACTCCAATCATACCTGTTGTGCAGTATAAACTAATCTTATGTTATCCCAAACCAGGGTAAATATTCAAACCAGTGTAAATATTACCAACCTGTATCCGTGACAGGAGACATCATGATGTGGCTCCCTACCTTCACACCGCCGGATGGGGAACTTCCAGGAGTTGCCTCAATCAGCTTCATCCTTCCACATCCGATTGGGAGGACTTATGCAACCCGACCCAGGAGCTGCCACAACCATGTGTGCATGATTTTGCACTTCTGCTCCTGGGAGGTAGAGGAGCTCGAGTACGGGGTTGACGCATCTTCCAGGAAGGCCGTTCTGGGCTGTGGCCTAAAAAGACCTTTGTCCTGGTTGTACGGCCTTCAAGCTTTCACCAGCTTCAGTGTATCGTGGTTTGCTGGTGGGTGCATAGGGGTGCTGCTGCTGGAGATGTGAGGTCTTGCGTGATGATGTGGCCTCCATGAGCCCAACGGCCCTTGTCGAGCTTCTTGACTTGTTTCATCAGGTTGCCCAAATGGCAGTATCCCCCTGATAGCTATTCACCGCAGGGACACTGAGCGAAATACAGTTCCCTGGTGCTGGGTGTTTGGTAGTTGTTATTCACAGCCTTCTCCTACTGCTGGTTGTGTTGTTCCTGCACCCCGAGCACACTTGTGGTATCTTCAGCCAAACCCCTGTCTTCAGAGTCAGCCCAGAACTGACTCCTAATGCTCCCCTCTGTCGAGGGAGATGCATTATGCAGCCCTCGATAAGGTGCTGTCATGGGCGTCCCAGGACCCCCATGGTGACTAGAACTCCAAATACCGGAGCATGTCAAATTGGAGCATCAGCTCCATCAACCGCTCCATGCGGGATATGCGATCATAGTCACTCCCGCCGGCGGTGAGTCTTCACAGCCCGACTCGTCCGAGTCTTCGGGCCTGTCCGACTTCTGCTTGGCCTTCCCGCCAGTCTGTGGTATCGATTCCGACTGTGCAGGTGCCAGGTCGGAGACGGCTGATCAATAGCGATCCAGGTGCAGCCTACCGCTGCTGACTGCCCGCAATTCCGCGGTCCTCCTCAGTCAGTCTGGATGCGGTCCATTCCTGTAATATTCTCATAAAATAGCACAAAACAACCTTTGAGAGGATTTTACCTGCATGTCCTGTTTTAAACCTTCTGCTGCAGGGGCCACGCTCCTCCCGAGCCTGGTCTCCTGGTCTTAGTTGTTGCAGCTGGGGTTCCCTCTGTGCTCCTTGTAGAAAGGTTTCCATGTCGGGTATTTCTCCCCCGAGCTTTACCTTGGCGGTCCCTATAGCAGGGCTTCTCCGCGAGGTTCTCCAGTAAGGGCTTCCCCCCCCCTCTGAGCTGGGTATCCCTGCAGTAACTGCAGCCGGGATATCCCCGCAATCCCTATAAAAGGGATAGCCGCGATTTGCAATGTCGGGGGGGGGGGGGTATCTGCTCTGGGTGCCATCAGCACCAATATGAAGCCGCTGGTTTTCTGCCAGCGGCTCGGAAGGCACATCCACCCCCTCCCGCGTTACGCGGTCTCCGGAGTAGTTCTCCAGGTGCCCCCAGCACCAATATGAAGCTGCTGGTTCCACCGCCAGCGGCTCGGTAGGAAAATCCACCGCCGCACGCTCCCCGCGTTCCGCGGTCTCCCGAGTGGGTTCTCCACCTATATGAAGCCGCTGGCTCCACCACCAGCGGCTCGATAGGCTAATCCACCTCCGCTCGCTTCCCGCATTCTGCGGTCTCCCGAGCGACTTGGTCCGTGGGCAGGCATCCCCGTTACCGGGGTTCCCTGGAAGTTTGTGACTGGGGTTCCCCCTAGTCCCAACTTTGCCCCGGACTTTTAGCAGGACCTCTAAGTGGAGGTTCCTGCAAGAAGATGAAAAACATGAAAATGTTTTTTAATAACTTACCTCAGGTCTGTTGCTGGCAGGAGAATCACGTCCATCCTGCCAGTCGTCACGCAATGCGATAGACGATATGACACGCATGCGTACTGGCGGGGTCTTCACGTAGTTACTCACGTGACTCCGAAGTAAAATCTCAGATTTATGCATTTAGCAAAAATGTTTGATAAATATTTTACTTCATTTTTTATAGACAAATGTGGATTGTAGCACTTAACAGATGTGGGAATAATTTGTGGATACAAATGATCAAAACAGCATAACTGTCAAAAAGGAACATGAATCAAGAATAGAAAGACCCAGGCTAAAATTGTATGAATTTTCATTCACTTAAGGAAGCAGGAACACCAATTAAAATTCCCAAACAACACCCAGAAATGTAAATTAGCACAAAAGATGGTGATCTTCAAACAAACACGTATAAGGGAAAGAAAACCTGAAGAAAAATTACTAAGCTGTTGGAAAATATCTATTATTCCATTCACATGCGACATGGATATGGGTGTTTCCATAAATATAGCACTCAGTAGTGAAACGTCTCCGAACTTCCAGGTTATTATCCTGTTTTTAATGTATTTTTCCCATTGTTTCATATCCTGTATTTTAAGTAGTATAGATCATGGTATATAGCCAAAATGAGATGAGACAAAAATGAAAAAAATCTGTTTTTACAATGAAAAATATCAGATATGTCCCTGTGTTTTCTTGTCTTTTTTTGGGTCATTTTTCAAGCAGGATTTCATCAAATCCTTAGGCTAATTGATACCAGAAAGATTACATTAATTTTGCAATTAAATAACTCTATACAAGCCAAATTCAGATTATGATTTTTATCATTTATTACCCGATAAGATAGTTTTCTGATGCCCCAGGTATTTGCAGCAGAGCGTGAGTAGCTGTGCCCCTTTGGTCACGTGTGAAATGTGTCACCTGTGAACCGTTTTTATATTTATTGTTTCCTTTTTTATTGTTTATATTTTGTTTAAGCTTTCCATTGAAGTACCTAATAATGACTAGAATTTAAAATCGTGAAATAAAAATCTAGTTTGCTCACCTATTTTAGCGATGCCTCATTCTGTAGCTATTTATAGCGTTATAAAGGTTTTTTTGGGGGGATATAAAGGGATTGTAAAAAATTCAAATAACCCAATTATAATGACCCTGGCTTGAACTATGGGCTACGTGGTGGGTTAGGTACCGACATTTTGTAAGGGAGCTTCGAAATCAATAAGTGTCCCATATGTCTTTTATGTTTTATAAATAAATAAAAAATCTCATTAAAAAAAAAATTTGAGAGTATTAAATTTTGGTCAAATTCTGGTCAATTTTTATCACAAATTGGCTTAGACGGATCATAGGTAGGCCCATTTTTAATCATGTAGTTTATGATTTAATAACTTTCAAATTTGGCCACCCATGTCACAGGTTGGTACCCTTATTTACGGAAATACCCATATGGTAAATGCTGGAATTTACCCTCAGTAGTTATGAGTTCTGATCATTAATATGCGCGACCATGCACTCCCCTTCCCCCAGAATACTCTTATCATCCTGGAAGCTTGAATCTGGAATTAAGGTTAAAAGCTAGTTGCTTTGCTACCAAAAATGTAAGTGTAACAGTGTTGATGGCTACAAAATGGGAAGTTCTTTGTTCAGTGCAAGGCAGAGAACCTGAGGCCTGAAGAATCTAATACAGGAAAAAAAGTTCTGTTTACCCTTTCGGTTTTCTTTGGTCTTGCTTTCTGCCACATTAAGAACCTTTGATCGGGGAGGGGTAAACAGGTGCAATGGCTTTTTTTTTGGAGTGTCATTCCAAATGGTTGCACATATGATCCAAAAGAAAAATTAAGTAGGCAGAACCATCACTCTCACTGCCAGACATTTAACATTCATGAAGTTATAAGTCCAGGCACTAAGTTCATTTTGAATGATGAACAGTCTATAATACAGGACACATATAGTGAAAGTTTAAGACTTCTGCATATATAGTATTGAAACATTCAAGGTATTTACCAAAATCTGAGTAGTCATCTTAGTCGCAAATCTTACCCTGCTCTGAAGTTTCTTAACTTCTGCTGCATGTGCTTTTCCAACTTCTTCCAATTTCTTTTTTTCAGCATCTTGATGCTTAACAAAGTCTATTTCCCTAAAAAATAAGTTTTCATTGAATGATTCTCGCAGCTTTATTTTAATATTTTTTAAAATAAATTTAATTTCTTACTTTTGCTGATAATCTTTAATGAGCTTCTTGGCTTTGTTGTACTTCTTTTCTAAAGCCTGGTACTGGCTCTGGGTTTCCTTCAGATGCTCATTCACGGTATGACATAGGGTCTGTGCCTCAATCCAGTAGTTCTCCAGTTTTAACATTCTTTCTCTGTTCTCTTCAATGTTCTGTTGCAGTTGTGTTTTTTCGAGTTCCCATTGAACTTTTTCATTATCTGCTAATTTAAGCTAGGTAGCACAAGCACGAAGTAAAAAAATCAACATAAGCGCAGGAACCTGGCCATGTTTCCTACATCAAAATTCTAGCACGCAATTCAGGTTTGGGAGTATTATCCTTCAGTTGAAGATACAATCAAATTATCCTTCAGTTGAAGATACTTAGTTGAGGTGATATAAAAAGAGTGCAAGATATGGAAAATTAGAGCATTTAATAATTTGATAATGATTGAAACATTGGACATATTATCAAATAATTTAACTTAAATTAATGGCCAATAAAAAAATTATTTGTTCAAAATTTGTACTTAAGGAAAAGTAAATTTAAAAATAAATATTTCAGATACATTAGGAATCACGACAGTTAAAATAATAGCTAAATGCATAATAAAGATTTTATCCCAGCTCCCATTCAACAGAAACACTTATGTAAATATAGAAGCCTGCTCTGTAAATACTTCAAGTGATTCAATTACTCCATGAACTAATTCAATGCATTCAAAATGGGAAACATCTGTCCTTCTGGTGTGAGGGTTAAGGGTAATCGAAGAGTAAGAACGAAAACAAACGTAATTGAAGGCTTTGCCTTCTACACTGGAAAAAATCCCAAATTAAGGAAAAGGAAGACAGAGAAGAATTCATTTAGGTTTGTGCCGTAGAAAACTTTTTATATTAACCAGGTTTAGGAGGTCCTTTCACAATTTAATTGGAAGTGGCTTTATACAAATGGCTTGGTGAGCTAAATGATCTACAACTTTATACAGTAATTTGTTTTGTAGAATCTTACCTTAGCTTTCATTTTCTGAATTTCAGCTTCAGTAACAGAATGCTTAATCTGTAGCTAGATGGGTCAAAATAAAATGGTCAGAAAGTACATCCAACAAAGCTGAAAAGACCTGATTTAAAACAAATGCTCAGGGTTCAAAGTTAAAACAATTCCATCTGAACTGCAATTACAAATTTAAGGATGCTACATGTGGATTTTTATTCTTATTTATATGCAGCCATTATCAGTGTTTTCTTTTCTTCAGTTGTTCATCCATAAAATATTACACTAGGGACATGATCTGTCAAAATTAATGTTTACACACTGATTAGTCTTGATACTTCTCAGTCTATAAGTTTCACTACTAAACTGTTGTCCAACTGTCAACAAGTCTATGACCTCAGAGTCATGTCCTGTCTATGCTAGTCCCACCTGCCTGTGTTTGGTCCATTTCCCTCGAAACCTAAAGTAGACACAAAATGCTGGAGTAACTCAGTGGGTCAGGCAGCATCTCTGGAGAAAAGGAGTAAGTGACATTTCAGGTTGAAACCCTTCATCAGCCCAAGAGTCAGGGATGACTCGGGAAATAAGGAGCCCACAATGGTCAATTGTTGGCTCCGGACGAGGTGATAATGATGGAATACAAACAGCAAAATTAGTAAGAGGACTACGTTGGTGGAGGGACAGTGAGAGAGGGAATGCAAGGGCTACAAAGTTAGAGATGTCAATATTCATGACGCTGGGTTGTAAGCTGCCCAAGCGAAATATGAGGTACTATTCTTCCAATTTGCATGTGGCCTCACTTTGACAGTGGAGGCGGCCCAGGACAGAAAGGTCTGTTTGTGATCCATATTCTAACCTTCTAACCTTCCAGAGCAGCCATGTCAAATGCTTTGGAACCTTGTCAAACCTGCTCTAAAAGCAAGTATCCAGAAGTATGCAAGCCAACCTGCAATAGTTTGGATAGTGCCATACAAGTTGTGAAATTACATTTGCTAAAGTTAACTGAAACCAAAGTTTCAGTGGTACCTAACAATTGGAAAGAATATTTCTTATACTAAGAAAATGTTCCCTTCTTTTAACACACCCTGATAAAAACTGAACCACAGGGCATAATCATACCTAAACAGAATACGGGTACCAGCACAACTTTCAGAGATTAAATCATCTCATCTAATTTATCTTAACATGAAAAGTATTGCTAGGATATCATATTAACTTTACATTCACAATTAATTTTCAATAAAGCTGCCAATCATTTAATCTGTTATTAGCAGAACGGATGACAGCACATTCAATAATTACTTTCAAAAGAAAGTTAGAAAAATTCTTGACTCAAGAAAAGATTAAGTGTAATTCTAGAACTATAATGATTTATTAATTTGTAATGCTAATATTTTCTGCTAAATAAATCATTAAACATTTGCAATAATTGGTCAAGAGGTAACTACGTAACTGAAACAATGTGCAGGGCCATGGGCGAGACTAGGTGAGTAGGAGTAGATGGATTTATCTTGAACAGAGTCAATAGATCAGAGTGCCTTCCATCTGTGCTATAACTGTTCAACTATTCTGTCGTATTATGCATAGATTACATCTCCAAGAGGAAAATGGGGCAGACTAATTATCCATATGTAAACTAATCACAATTTATAAGTGTAGATTCAAGGTCACATGAATATCAATATTACTTAAGCCATAATAAAAGGCAAGCAAATATTTTGCAAGAGGAGAAATTGGGTCTGTAAAGTAATTTATTGATCTTTATCACGCGGCATTATAAACATATGTAACTAATATTCTGTTATAAAATCCTTAGTCACTACAACTGAAATTATCACATCATCAAACATGATTATGTTAAAAGAGCAAAGATCTCATGCTGCATTAATTATCAACGCATTGCAGCCTCAACTTAGACACAACAACACTTACTGTAAAGACTAACCACTGTTGTATGATTTGGCTTCTCCCTGCTTTTGAGTATTCATGGTTAATATATTTTACTATTCATTAAAGGGTTTAATGCTGGACAAAAGGGCCGGTAGGAGGAGGACCGGGGGGGTCTCACCTTCAAGGTCGGCTGCGGAAGGCATACCCCAGGGCATGAAGGCTGAAGGACCAGAGAGGAGAGGGATGGAGAGGGTGAAGTGTATGAGGGGGAGATGCGGCCTCGCCGAGAACAAGCCGCGGAGAGGTGGTCGGGCAGCCAAGAACAAAGAGGGCCTGATGGTGTGGGCACCGAGAACACGGAGGGACCCGGTGAGGGGTGGAGCACTGAGAACAAAGAGAGTCCATCTGGACTATAATGAGTACTTTTGTAATTTTGTTGGCACCAAATACGTAGCAGATTACATACTTTGTGTATTGTATGCAAAAACAAAGAATTCCACTGTACCTTCGGTACATGTGACAGTAAAGTATAATTGAATCACTGAATTGAATTGGTGACAACGTCTGAATGTAGACAATCTATCCTTGAGGCAAATGTTCAGGGCCTCAAATGTGTGCTTTATCATATGACTGTTAAATGAACTGAACATGAGGAGAACCCATGACTTGCTTTATTTTCTTCATCAGTTAGTACCAGTAAACTTCATCGAGAAAATTTACACAATAAACCAGCCTAACATTCCAGCCCCAAACTACTGCACTGGTAAAAATACTATTTTATTATGTACAGGGGAATTGTTCCCTTACTCAACTTGCAATCTTATTGCCATTTGATGTAACTCATTATATGGAAATCGAATGCCACATTTACTACTACAGTGAATACTAGAGCTGTACATTTTGATAATCAAGAACTTTGGTTGATTCCAAAACAAATGCAAAAGATGTGGTACAAATCCAGACTTTTAGCTCAGAAATCTAAGATTCTAAATATCTACTGGTAATGTTATATGCATACTGCATGATGTTATGGGAGAGAAAACAAAAGATATTTTAGTCAGATTCCATTGCAGCTTGCTCCACTCCACTACTTTCTCCCATTAACTCTACTTTTTTCCCCTTCACCTTACCTTATGTCATTCCCTTTCCAACACCAGAATTGAATGTGCCTCCATTATTCCCGTCGCAGTGCATTCTAAATTCTAATCACTTGCTTCACAAAAAGGTTTTACCTCATGACACTTTACGCCTTCTAATTCAGAAAGCATTTGCCAATGGGGGCAGTCTCTATCTATTCTGTTAAGCCCTTTCATGATTGCATTCATTGAAGTTCCAAGGAAAACAACTTCAGCTTCTCCAGATGATTCATAGAGTTAAAATTTGCTCATTTGATCCCTATTGCACCCTCACTTAGGCCTTCATATGTTTCCCAAAAAGTGATACCCAGGACAGGACACAAAACTCCAGCTATGGCCCAACCCGTCTTTTATAAACGGCCAACATTACATTTCTGCAAACTTGTGTTAAGGTGCCTACTTTTATTTTATCCAATTTCTTCACTTCTGAAATCTTATGATTAGATTGTACTTTCATATTCCTATTCCTAGTTACCTCTTTGAATTTGTGAGCAATCTTGTTGGTATCCACCTCTGTGGGAGAAAGCACATCACCGGTTTCAGGGAGGTCAAACACTTCAATCGCCACCTCATCACCAGTAAGTACTGAGCCCACTTCATCATCATCATCTTCGTCAGTGGCATATTCTCCTGTCTTAACATCAAATCACAGTTTTGCACATATGAATACTGGAGCTAAACTTACAAAAGACACTTCAAACTATGGAAAGGCTTTAAGATACAACAAACTGTACATTTATTTTAGGTGTACTTAGTGTGTGGGTAAGTTGCTGGACAAGAGCTAGACTTCCGATACAGATGCATGATTTAAAATTGACCAGATGTATGATTTCAAATTGCATCATAACTGGGGAATTAGTAAATCAATTAAAATGGAATAGTTTTTTGTTGAATGCATTTATTAAGTTGCAGAATAATAGGTGCAATATTAACAATAATTGATATTATCTCATTAGGCTTGGCAGGATCTGATTTTTATGTTTTATAATGGGTACAATGGTATGCCAGTTATAATATTGGACTATTCATTTTTTAGTCCAATCAAATTATTTCTTTCAAAGGTTCTGAGAATATGAAAAGAATGATTTACATTTATGAAAACAAATTGTGCCTGATCTTTCTACAAATACAGATCAGCATGTAATGCAAATGTCAGACAATAAGATAAAACGGAGGGGAGGCTGGCTGGACTATGGTGCCTTCCTCACCTTGGTGCCACTGTGTTATGTTGTGTCGTGGACTTTCAGTGTTTGTGCTTTTTTTTAAATTCTATTTTATTTTTAATATGTTTTATTATTTATTATTATTTATTTATTTTTATTTTTATGATACTGCCTGTAAGGGAAATTCATTTCGTTGTCTCTAACTGAGACAATGACAATAAATTTGAATACAATACAATACAATGAATGGTTCGTCACAACATAAACACATAGTGTTCCATAAACACATAGAACACTTTATTCACAGCAAGTATGACTGAACTGATATTAGAAGAAATACATCCTTAATTTTGAATCATGAGCTTCCATGTGCGTGCATAGTCTGCTCACTTGTGGTTTTTAGTTATAATTCTTTTAATATTTTCTCATGACATAGGATGCCAATCAGTCCACTGATATGATGCTAGCTTTCAGAGCATTCTCATCAAATTTTCTCTAATTTTCTTGCCACCCACCTACAAATAAAGGGGCTGTCCCACTGTACGTGGTAATTCAAGAGTTCTCCCGAGTTTCCCGATTCGAATTGGGAGAATTACGGTAATAGCCACTCGTAGGTACTCGGGGCTCTTGTGGACATTTTTCAACATGTTGAAAAAACTTCACGAGCTTACCGCGTTTCCCGAGTACCTGCCGTTAGCGTTACGAGCCGCTAAGAGACGTCCCGAGCTCCGACGTACACGCTACGTACATACGAGTTTGATTTTTTTTTTAAACTACGGAGAGCTCTTGAATTACCTCGTACAGTGGGACAGGCACTTAAGGACAATTTATAGTAGTCATCTAACCTATCAGAAAATCTCTGGGATAGAAACATAGATTTTTTAGTTAAATTGACAGCTGCCTTTCTCCTATGTGGCTTGATACATGGTTAATATTCCAGTATTTTTCATTTGTTTACTTTTGAGAATTGTGTTTGGTTTTTTCCATTTTCTGAGATGATTTAAAAACATCAATTAAACAATTAAAATGTCCATGAATTAAAATTATAACAAGCACATAAAAGTTATAAACTTGCTCAAAATTAAAACAGAAAACGCTGGAAATACTTAGCTGGTCAGGTCATGGAAAGAGAAAGGGAGTTAATATTTTAAGTCAAGATGCAGCGTGACCTGCTGAGTATTTCCAGTATTTACTATTTTTATTTTAGATTTCCAACATCGGCTTCAATGTCCTAGACTCGCCACATCAAAGCAATGGCCAAGAAAGCACAGCACACCTCAACTTCCTTAGAAGGCTTAGAAATTTTGGCATATCCCCAACAACCCTCACCAATTTCTTCTGACGTGCCATAGAATGCATTACAGCATGGTTTGGCAACAGCTCCATCTGAGACCCCTAGAAATTGCAGTGAATTGTGGACACAGCCCAGAGGATCACGCAAACCAACCTCCTTTCCTTCTACACTTCACGCTGCCTCTGCAAGGCCATCAACAAAATCAAGGACCAATCTCACTCCCTCTTCTCCCCTCTCCCATCAGGCAAGAGGTACAGAGGTTTGAAAACGCATTCCTCCAGATACAGGGACAGTTTCTTCCCAGCCGTTATCTGGTAACTGAAGCGTCCTCACACAAGTGAAAGTACGGTCCTGACTTCCAATCTACCTCATCAAAGACATCTTTAATCGGATTTTATCCTGCACTAAATGTTGTATCCTTTATCTGTACTCTGTGGACGGTTTGATTGTAATCTCGTATAATCTTTTATCATTAACTGGATAGCACGCAACAAGTTTTTCACAATTAAATTGGTCCAAACGGGCACAGGATAAATTGGCAGATTCCCCACTGTAGGGATGAGAGATCAGTAGATAGTTCACACTCAATCACTCTACTTCCTGGACTCCATTTGTTGACCATTTCTAATTCACCTTGAGTGGGTGCTGCTGAGCCACTTTCTTGCCAAACTGCTAAATTCTGCAGCATTTTTAAATGAAGATAAAACTCAAAACTTTGTTCATTGGGGAAGGTAGGAATAAATCACAACATTTGAACTTGAACATTTTCAACAAAAGCAAGTCATTTACTCTACTGTATCTTGCCAGTCAAATGCAGTTATCCAACCAAATCGCAATTTCCAGTATGAAGATTTTAGCCTTGTAGGTCACAGTTCTTTAAATACACCTTTAAAGCGGTGTCTGCGTCTATTACCTGCTTAGGCAGTGCGTTCCAGTTCTATATCAATTATCCTCCTTTCTCTTCTAATCCTTCTATCAATTATTTTAAGCCCGTGCCTCCTCAATACAGGGAGTGGGATTAAATTGGAAGGACGTAACTAGTAGGTATGTTGCAAAGCGTACCTGAAGCGTCGTTGAAAATCTGTCGCTGCAAGTGTGCGCGATTTTGGCGCCGTTTAGAGGGGGCGGGTTTAAAACGCGATTTTCTCTAAGCTGTTCCAATCGAAAATGTTCAGCCTAGTTAATTATTAACGAAAGATCGCTGGAAGACCCCGTCGCAAAAGCTATTATTAGGTTTAAAGGCCTTGAATAATAGTTATAGTAGTTTAAAAATCAATCTCTAAACCCGCGACCGCCAGCAACCGCAGGGTCTCATAAAGCAAATAGCAGAAGTTAGGTTGTATATTTTTACATTAAAAAGGGCTTCTAAAGATCCCTTTATACAAAGTTTAATATTGCGAGTAGCTCAATTTGGGCCCATTATATCCCGCAGTATTTTTCTGGGCATTTGGGGCACAAATCTACCGCAATGTGAACGTTCTAAACCAGCGCGTTCCACAGGGACCCACTGGAAAGCTGATTTAAATGGGCATTTATTTACAGCAATTAAACACTAAATTCCTTCCATTTGGCCTATAAATTAATGTAAATGAGATTTAAAAATCATGTTTTATTGTGAATTATTTGTGAATATTATTTGGACATTTAGGCTATTTAAAAATGTTAATCATTTATTAAGAAATGGATAGATGTTTAGATCTAGTAATTGAAGTCTGAAATTAGCTACAATTAGGTAACTAACTAATTATATGCTTTAATTTCAGGTCATCCAAGTAAGATTATTTTATATTTGTTTCAGAATGCTTCAATCTATGATAACTGAAAATTTCATTCAGTTCTCTTAATTTTTAAGAAAGTTATGGGCTTTTGACTGTTCACGATCACAGCTTTTTTGTTATGTCCATAGAAAATCAATAGGGAACAAGATGCTCATTTCCCAGTATGAAAATGGCCATAACTTTTGAAATACTTGAGATATGAAAGTGAATTAGGTGTCAAATTAAACTTATTTTTATGCTTTATCTGATGGGACAAATTACAGACTTGATTTTTAAAATCTCAAAATTTTGTAACATTGCTATAACTAGGCCTTCAATTTTGTACATCATAAAAATATACATAAATAAAATAATTAAGATCATAAAGTGATCACTCCATTCCACAAGCCTACTCCCTCCATTACAAATGTTATCATGGCTGATCTGATTGTAACTTCAACTTTGCATTCTGTTGAGTGATCAGACTCACACATAGAGGTTAGACCATAGTCTTTATTGCAGTACAAGTGGAGGGAACACAACGTGCTTTCATCCCCATGGTCTGCATCAAATCGAAAGAGAGAGAGTGACGCACCGGTTAATTGGACCGGTGTGCCAGGGTGGGGATGAAGATCTGGACTAAAAATAAACATCCTTCCTCTTAAAGAATTAACTCCTAATAAAATAGATATGATAATCGCATGCAAAATGTAGGTACTACTGATTACATAAGTACATATAGTATGTGTAAGTAAGCTGGGGGGAAGTTCAAACGTAACCCGGGTACTTTAGGGTGGGCTTGAAGATGCGACCTGCACGCGTACGGTCCAGTCCTGCATTTTCACCCATCACCGGAGATGCATCCCCGGCGATGAAACTGGAGACCTTGGCAGGGGTGGAGGCGGCATGGCCATGAGCGAAGCTACCGGATCAGTAGCGGATGGTAGTGGTGGTATAGAAGGGTCGATGCCGCTGGATGGGGATGGAAGTATACCTGTGCGGTCAGGATAATATGGAAGTGGTTCGTTCACAGGCAGGATGTGCTGTCTATTACTTCTGTAGGTGCCGCCATCGGCATTGACCAAATATGAACTTGGTTCGGAAGCAGTTCCAGAAATTATACCGAGGCGGTCGTGACCCTTTTTGGTTTGTAGACGGACCACCTGTTCCTTGGCTAGTGATGGAAGTGGTCTACTCGTCTTATCATACCATCCTTTTTGAACGTTACTCTTTTGTTGTGGCCTGGGCTGGATTTCGGATGGTGGGTCACATGCTGTACTAGTGCCCGTTTCGCCACAGGCAGTGTGGCTTGGGTTTGCCTTGGCATCAGTCGCTGGGCGGGTGAACCAAATATCAGGGCGCGGGAGATGTTGCGCAGGTTGAGCAGGTCTCAGATCCTACTCTGTGGGATCATTCCATCACTTGTTTGGCACTCCTGACGGCACGTTCAGCCAGCCCGTTTGACTATGGGTATTCGGGGCTGCTGGTGATATGACGAAAACCCTAGCGTGTAGCAACGTCTTAGAAGTACCGGCTGGTAAATAGACTGCCATTGTCAGACAGTAGCTGATATGGAGGCCCGTCATCTGAGAAATGGCATGCCAGCTTCTGGACTACCCCTGCAGAGGTGCAGCTACTGAGCAGATCAATTTCAAACCATCCGGAATACGAGTCGACTAGAATCAGGTATTGTTTGCCATGCCACTCAAAAATGTCAGTTGCCAATGTGGACCATGGGAGGTCGGGAACCGGGTGTGAGAGAAGTGGCTGCTTTTGTTGGTGTGTTGTCAAACTGTTGCACACTGCACAGGACTTTACTTTCTCACGAATATAATCAGTCATGCCAGGTCAGAAAACCATACTTTTCGCTCGCAGGACAGTTGCCTCTGCACCTGTGTAGCCAGCATGGCCAGCATCAAAGTATTTGCTGTGTAAGGAGGCAGGAATTACAGCTTTGTGGCCCTTTACGATAATGCCCTCTTGTAGTCCTAGTTCATCACGAACGGCAAAGAATGGCCAGATTGGGAGTGGTAATCTATATTGCTTGTCTGGCCACCTACACTTAATGATGGAGGAGAGCAATCGTAAGGTATCGTCAGCGGCAGTTTGGGCTACCAAGTCCTCCAAACAGGACGAAGGAACATAGGAGACCGTCATGACAAGGAAGCCGTCTTCAGCCGTGGATGATTTCTCGCAGGTCATCCGTGGAGCACGTGATAGGGTGTCAGCCAGGTGCATGTCCTTGCCACGTTTGTAGGTTAGAACAATGTCATACTTCTGTAGCTGTAGCAACATACGTTGGAGGCGTCCTGAAGTTGATGAACTGCCGTACCGAAGGGGACCAGACCTAGGTCGTTTCAGGCGTCAATGTCTTGTTTCAGGCATCAATGTCTTGTTTCAGGCATCAATGACAGAGAAGTCACATTTTTTCGGACAATAAAGAAGCTCAGATTGCAGACACGTGATGCTAGATGGCACTGTAACTCGACTCTTCCAACATGGAGCACTGCACCTCCTACAAATGGAAGTAAAGTGGCGGCGATCAACATGGTGTCATAGATTTCGGACCCCTTACTCGCCTAGTTGGTTTCAGTTTATTTTAGTTTTTTTTTGTTCAGTTTGTTATTTTACTATGGCTGGCACACTTCGTGAGCCTGAACCTTTAGTGTTTGATGGTGACCTCGCCGAGTGTTGCTGCATCTTTGAAGAGAACTTCACTGCGTATATCCGTGCAGCGCATCATGCCGCAGCGCCAGACATTCGTGCCTCCATTCTCCTCAATCTAGCTGGTACAGAAGCCACTCGACGTGCTCGCAGATTCCACTATGCTTCTGTGCAGGATCTTTACTTATTATACAATAACCTGATATTTCCTTTGTCAAACAGAACTGTTTTATTATTCTGTAAACGCTTCAAATTCTTTGGGATGAGGACTACTTTAAGGAGAAATGGTACAAAAATAAATGAAGCTGCTAATAAATCCCATGTGTATGGCAAATTATTATATTTTGAGGGGTATATAGCCAAATTTCATTCAATAAATGAAATGAAACGATATGCAGTTTGCATATCGGGCCAATAGATCTGTGGATGATGCAGTCAACCTGAGCCTGCACTTCATCCTAGACCGCCAGGGCCCCTATGCGAGGATCCTGTTTGTGGATTTTAGCTCTGCATTCAACACCATTGTGCCAGAGCTACTACACTCCAAACTTTCCGAGTTGACTGTGCCTGAACCCCTCTGTCAGTGGATCACCAACTTCCTGACAGACAGGAAGCAGCATGTGAGGCTGGGAAAGTACATCTCGGACCCGCAAACACTCAGCATAGAGCACTGCAAGGCTGCATACTCTCTCCTCTCCTCTCTCTACACCAACGACTGCACCTCCACAGACACCTCTGTCAAGCTTCTCAACTTTGCGGATGACACAACCCTGATTGGACTGATCCAGGATGGAGAGGAATCTGCCTACAGACAGGAAGTGTCACAGCTGGCGTCCTGGTGCCGCAGCAACAACCTAGAGTTCAATGCGCTTAAGACAGTGGAATTGATTGTAGACTTTAGGAGAGCTCCACCTCCCCTCACCCCACTCACCATCAACAACACCACAGTCACATCTGTGGCGTCTTTTAAGTTCCTGGGAACCATCATCTCCAAGGACCTTAAGTGGGGGGCTACCATCGACTCCACAGTAAAAAAGGCACAACAGAGGATGTACTTCCTGCGGCAGCTGAGGAAGCACAATCTGCCACAGGCAATGATGGTCCAATTCCACATGGCCATCGTAGAGTCTGTTCTCACCTTCTCCATCATGGTCTGGTTTGGCTCAGCCACCAAGCATGACACCTGGAGGCTGCAGCGAATCGTCCGATCAGCAGAGAAGATTATTTGCCTGAACCTTCCCTCCATTGATGAACTGTACACTGCAAGGGCCAGGAAGCGAGCAGGCAAGATCATCTCTGACCCCTCTCACCCTGGCCACAAACTCTTAGAATTACTTCCCTCTGGAAGATGACTCCGGACTGTCAAAGCTGCCGCAGCCAGATATAAAAAGTTTTTATCCACGAGTAGTTGCTCTACTCAACAGCCAAAAATCTGTAGCCTCCCTTTGATCTGGTATTTTGTTGGTTCACATGCTTGATCAACGGTATTTTATCATTAATGTTTTATTATTATTAATGTTTAGTGTTTTCTGAGTCATTCGTAACTGTCACTGTATGTCATGTTGTTACTTGTGGGTGGAGCACAAAGGCAAATTCCTTGTATGTGAATACTTGGCCAAAAAACTTGCTTACTTACTTTACACTTCTACAGTTTCCATTTAATACTTGACACCATCAAATAAAATGTTGGTAGACGAAGGATGCAGATGAAAATATTTAAGTTAGATAAATTATAATTAAAGTTAACATAAATTTTTAATTGGAAAGAAATGCTTCGTGGGCATTTCAAGGGATAGATATGTGCAAATAATATTAGGAATAGATACATAATATAGATAACCGAAAAGCTCAAAAATCACGTAATTGTGATTGTGTTTAAATTATAATGTTTTATTCTTAATTGCTTACTGTATATCGTGATGTTACTTGCAAGCAAATCAAATTCCTTGTATGTATACATATTTGGCTAATAAAATTTATTCAATTCAATTTAATTGTCCATAAACTGCAACTTGCCTATACTATAAGTACAATTGTCTCAGAAGACTGGAACGTTACTTCCATGGTAGTTATTGGTTCTCCAAAATATTCCAGGTATTCAAACTACAGGCTTTGACATCAAAGTTACTTTCCTGATTAAGGCCATTTTAAATAAGGAATATTTTAAAGATGCTCCTGATCTCATGAACATTTGCAGACTTGGAGAGTGATTATAGATTAACCATTAAATCTTGGTGATCATCGCATTTATCATTGTGAAAGTATACATCTCTTCCATGCACATAAACCCCAGAGGGAATCTGAGCCAGTCCACAATGCAATAACTAATTTTCCTCAAAGATCCATAGAAATGTTTTAAAAACTTGAACAATGTCCTATTATTACAAAGGAAGATGCTCCAATTGCACTAAATAAAAGCACTATACATGGCAACTCTAGATGTTGAGACTAAAGTAAAAATATTATTATCCACCGAATGTTGTAATTATTCAGTCAGGAAGGTCGATCTCCCAATCTACCTTGTTGAGGCCCTTTTTTTAATCTTTGCTTTCTCTGTAGCTGTAATATTATATTTTGCCCTCTGTTTCATTTATCTTTGTTGCATTACCTGTTGTACTCCTGTATTGACTGTAATCAAGTATGCATGACTTTCCTCGATAGAAAGTAAAACAAAGATTTCCCACTGTATTTCAGACATTTAGTACATTTAAACCAAAGTCCAAATTGCTTGTGAGGAGATCTTGCTTTCTGGTTCCAGATTTGTCCAACAGCTACCATGCATGCAAACTGAACAAGACCATGACTTGCTCAGACAAGTTAGTGTAGACATCATCATGAAGCAAACAAGAAACAAATTACCAGTTTGTGAATTTCATTTTTACCTCATCATCATCCTCACCATACTGAGCATAGTGCTGTTCAAGCAGTTCTCTTTGATGCCGTTCTTGCTCTAGAGTTTGTCTGATCAGTTGAGCTACTTCACTGCTCTGTCCAGGTTTCTCTCGGCCAATGAGGAACCTAAAGAACATACGATTTTTTGTTTAATTTTGAACAACTGTTACTCATCATGATTTGTGGTAATATTATAAACATTAAGAAAATATATTTTCTCTCTATGCTATTGCACTACTTTATATATTATGTTTGAACTGCTTAAGCCTCATCCACACAGAGCAAATATTATTGAATATAGAATGTTCCAAATTATCACTCCAATTTATCTTGAATTCAGGCTAAAAATGAAAGCTTCTAAACATATATTTGTTTACAGGTGCTGTCCAGCAGGATATCGCAATGGTTACATTACCCAAGATCTGCTGTGGGTAAATGAAACATTCCTTACCTAACTTTGCCTTTAGTTGTTCGTAGAACAGTAGCGGCAAAGCTTTGGGTAACTCCAACCAGACTGATTCCATCTACTTCCACAATCTGATCATTGACCTGAATTCTGTTTCATAGAAAAATCAGCAAGAAAATTGCGATAATTATATATCATTGTGCACACTAAATGAAGGGGATAAAAACATGTTAGATTTCAGTGGTTTGAACAGTAAATTAAGCCATAACAATCTTAAAAAGAAAGCAGTTCCAATTTCCCTTTAATGTACATTATCACCAATATGCATCTACTGCATATTGAATGTTAGCATCCAAATCAGTGGCTGTGGATATTAAGTTGCACAATAAGGTAAAATATCATGAAATTATAGGAATGGGATGCAACGAATATTACTGTTATCCTTAATCACTGCATCATCAAATGATAACCAGCACCCTCTGTCCTCGGCACAAGTACCCACTATACACACGTTAGTTCCAGCCGCCAGGCTTTCTGAACTGCCAGTGCCTGGTAAACCTGGAATCTGACTAATTGATAATGGAAAGGTATTATTGTTGTGATAGGAGAGTCAAGCAAGAATTTGCTTAAATCATCTGGTGTTTTACATCCAAAGCGATTGTGAGTAGCAGGTAAGTGAGAAGCAATTAGAAACGCTAAATAAAAACACTCTGTTCTTCTCAGTGATCCCTGCACTGCTGTTAATTACGAACTCTGTTGCAGCCACTTTAATAAAGGCATCAACCCCCACCACGGCTCATTTCCAAGCCCTTGCAAAATTCTGTTATTGCTAGGAACAATTTTCAATAATTTCTCCCAAAGATGTTGGATAGTGATTTATAGTGTCCATCTGACATGACCTCAATGGTGCGATAGCTGGGAGCATACTTAAGTTTAATAACGTGGCATTTTTGTTAGCATGGTGCTAAGTAATACAAAGCTGTGGCGGGGTGTATCATTATTAGGTTGAAGGTCGATGGAAGACTGTCGCAGAAGACATATTCACCTTCTGAGAGTGAACCAGTGGCAAGTAACTGGCCTGGTTATAATCCCCAGCAGTATCCTCAGGGCCTGTGTGGAACAGCAGGCAGGGGTATTTGCTGACATCTTTGACCTCTCCCTATTCCATTCTGAGATGCCCACCTGCTTTCAGATGTCCATACTGATTCCAGTGCCAGAGAAAACAAGGCTTTAATGACTACTATTCAGTAACTCTGACATCTACCATCATGAAGTGCTTAGAGTCTGGTTATGGCACCTAATAACTACAGCCTCCAAGACAGCCTTGATCTACAGTTTGCCTACCATGGCAACAGGTCCAAGGCAGATGCCATCTCCCTGGCCCTACACTCATCACTGGAACATCTGGATAACTGAACACTAATGTTGATTCCTAATTATTGATTATAGCTCTCCTCTCAACATTATAATCCCAACCAAACTCACCATCAAACCTGGACCTAGGAGTCAACACCCCCTTCTGCAACTGGATCCTCAACCTCCAGGCCAAAAGACCACTAACAGCAAGAGTGGGTGACAAAACATGCTCCATTATAATTCTCAACATCAGTTTCCCACATGGACATGTTCTCAACCCCTTACTATAGTTCCTACAAAGTCACAACTGTGCAACATAGGTTTTCTCTTAACTCCATTCCCAAGTTTGCAGAGGGCCAGATCTCGAACAATGATGAGATGGAGTACAGGAAGGAGATAGAGAGTTTAGTGACATGGTGTCAGCAAAACAAAGGAGCTGGACATCGACTTCAGAAAGCAGGATAATGTACATGCCCCAGTCAGCAATGGTGCCTAAATGGAGATTGCCAAGAGCTTCAATTTCAACAACAATCTGTCCTGGACCAATCACATTGAAGCTATGGCCAAGAATGCACACCAATATCTCTAATTTTTCAGAAGCCTAAGGAAGTTCAGCATGCCCCCAATGACTCTTACCAATATCCTGGAGCCGGTAGGCGGCGCGACTCTCGTCAGCAGCGGCCTCTGCAGTCCGTCTGCGTTTTTATTATTTTATGTCTATGTTTTTATGTAGTTTTTGTTATTTTTTGTTGGGGTATGTGTGTGGGGGGGTGGGGTGGTGTGGGGGGGGTGGGGGTAACTTTTAAATCTCTCCCTGCTCGGGAGACCCGACCTTTTCTTTGTCGGGTCTCCGTTGTCGTTGGGGCTGCAACGAGGAGCGGCCTCCAACAGGAAGACCGGGGCTGTGGTGCCGACTACTCACCTCACCGTCGCGGAGCTGGCCGAGTCCAGAGCGGGTGGAGCTGTGGTGGACGCTGCTGCGACCTGACCCCCGGAGATTCGGTGGCTGCAACTGCGGGTTTGGCGGGCGGCACCGGGAGCCCGCGGGTCCCTGGAGGGAGACCGCTTTTCGGGGCTTCCGCAACGGCGACTTCTCCCGCCCGAGTTGCGGGGTTGAAGAGCTCCTGGAGCGGGGCCTTACAGCACCGCCCCGCGCGGCTTGGAATGGCTGCGGGACCCTGCGAGCGCACGCCGGGGGCTCTAACACCAAGACCCGGTGTGCGACCTTGCATCACCCGGCGTGGCTTTAATGGCCACGGGACAATCGCCATCGCCCGCCGGGGGCTTTGACTTTGACTCTGACATCGGGGGGGGAGTGCAGGGGAGAGATAAGTTTTTTTTGGCCTTCCATCACAGCAATGTGATGGATGTTTATGTAAATTATGTTGTGTCTTGGGTCTATTTGTTTGTAATGTATGGCTGCAGAAACGGCATTTCGTTTGGACCTCAAGGGATCCAAATGACAATAAATTGAATTGTATTGTAATTGTATTGTATCTTCAAATGCACCATAGAAAGCACCGATCACAGCCTTTTTGCCCACAATGCAGCCCAGACCACCACACAGATCAGCCTCTACCCCCTTTCCTCTCCCTCAGGTGAACATGACAGTAGAATTGGCATCAGCTCAAAGCAAGTTGATGTCAACAGGCCTATTGTAGACAAAATGTTCAAGAAGGAACTACACATGCTGGAAAATCGAAGGTAGACAAAAATGCTGGAGAAACTCAGCGGGTGCGGCAGCATCTAGAAACATAGAAACATAGAAAATAGTTGCAGGAGGAGGCCATTCGGCCCTTCGAGCCAGCACCGCCATTCATTGTGATCATGGCTGATCATCCCCTATCAATAACCCGTGCCTGCCTTCTCCCCATATCCCTTGACTCCACTAACCCCTAGAGCTCTATCTAACTCTCTCTTAAATCCATCCAGTGACTTGGCCTCCACTGCCCTCTGTGGCAGGGAATTCCATAAATTTACAACTCTCTGGGTGAAAACGTTTTTTCTCACCTCAGTCTTAAATGACCTCCTCTTTATTCTAAAACTGCGGCCCCTGGTTCTGGACTCGCCCCACAGTCCTTTTATAATGTTATATGTTTCTATAAGATACCCCCTCATCCTTCTAAACTCCAGTGAATACAAGCCTAGTCTTTTCAATCTTTCCTCATATGACAGTCCCGCCATCCCAGGGATCAATCTCGTGAACCTACGCTGCACTGCCTCAATCACAAGGATGTCATTCCTCAAATTAGGAGACCAAAACTGTACACAATACTCCAGATGTGGTCTCACCAGAGCCCTATACCACTGCAAAAGAACCTCTTGACTCCGATACTGAAATCCTCTTGTTATGAAGGCCAACATTCCATTAGCTATCTTCACTGCCTGCTGTACCTGCAAGCCAACTTTCAGTGACCGGTGTACAAGGACGCCCAGGTCTCGCTGCACCTCCCCCTTACCTAACCTAACCCCATTGAGATAATAATCTGCCCCCTTGTTTTTGCCGCCAAAGTGGATAACCTCACATTTATCTAAATTATACTGCATCTGCCACGCAACTGCCCACTCACTCAACCTGTCCAGGTCACCCTGCAAGCTTCTAACATCCTCTTCACAGTTCACACTGCCACCCACCTTTGTGTCATCCGCAAACTTGCTAGTGTTGCTCCTAATTCCCTCTTCCAAATCATTAATATATATGGTGAGCAGTTGCAGCCCCTACACCGAGCCTTGCGGCACTCCACTCGCCACTGCCTGCCATTCTGAAAAGGAGCCGTTCACTCCTACTCTTTGCTTCCGGTCTGCCAAACAATTTTCTATCCATGTCAACACCTTACCCCCAATACCATGTGCTCTAATTTTAGTCACCAGTCTCCCGTGCGGACCTTATTAAAGGCTTTCTGAAAGTCTAGATACACTACATCCACTAGCACCCCTTCATCCATTTTACTTGTTACATCCTCAAAAAATTCCAGACGATTAGTCAAGCATGATTTCCCTCTCATAAATCCATAAATCTATGGAGCGAAGGAAATAGGCAACGGGTTTCGGCCCAAAACGTTGCCTATTTCATTCGCTCCATAGATGCTGCTGCACCTGCTGAGTTTCTCCAGCATTTTGTCTACCTAGTCCTATTGTAGAACCAGTCAACCATGTAATAAAAACAGAACCCAAAGCCACTGGATGACCAAACACCCAAATAGAATGAAAAATTAAATATTCCCATAAGCAATGAATCAGAATAAAACTTGAAAGTTCTACCACACAGTCAAAACATAATTAAATGGCAAAGGGCTGGTTTTGAAAACATAACCATCCTCAATCATGAATGAGCTGGCATAAGTGCAAAACTAGTATTTCCAAAGAATTTCAATTAAAGCACCAAGCAGATCATTTCAATTTACTTGCAGGTTCAACTTTCGCAGATTTCTAGCCAATATGATATATTTAAACAATAATTTAAGAAACTTAGAAATTTGCACAATGAAAGAGGTCACTTTTATTTTACATCAATAAACACTGAAGTCACTCTATATTGCCCTGCAGTTTGGTAGTTAACCACAGCTAAGCATGAAAGACATGTAAAGAGTGACAACTTAAGTGATATCTAGACTACACATCTTATAAATGTTATACTTAAAGTTGTTCTATACTTGTGTGTACAAAAGAAATCCTACAAATGATACAAGCATATAGACTTATTTTCTTACCTTCTGTCTCTTTGAGCTGCGCCTCCCTCTGTAACGGTCTTCACAAAAATTCCTAGCTTTTCTAATCCTGCATCTGCTCCAACTCCCATTCCTATAATACTGATACCTAGACCATCCTCATCTGTGGAGCAACAGTGATAATTAAATGTCATGGGGTCAAGCTGAAACAATACATTGAAAATATGAGTTAATGCTTCACTTCATTATCCAACATTAAGCTTTATTAACTAGGATAGAACAACCATCCTTGTGCAAATTAATCTTGAGCTGATTTTGCTCTTTTTTCATATGATGAATTTCTATGTCCTAATATTTAATACCGATAACATTCAAAATAAATGCAAGATAAAATAACAACTTTACAGCAGCATTGTGTCAGTACTGCATTATCTGCCCATTATTCTATCATTATTTGAGAAGAATACATCAAGCAATTTACAAAACACTTGATGCAAAGTTGCAAAGACTTGATAATGAATCTGTGGACATAAAATTTACGGAAGATATAATGTTGCAATAATAATGAATAAATGGTAGCCCTGGGACATTATCTTGTTATATCCAAGGGTATGCTTCACTCAATTAATTAGCTAAAAGATGCAGAACTGTACAGCACAGGAACAGGCTCTTCAGCCCATGATGTCTGTGCTGAACATGACGCTAAAACAAACTAATCTTACATAATCTAAACTTAAAGGGGCTGACCCACTTAGGCGACCTAATTGGCGAGTTCAGAAGAGTTTAGGAGAGTTTGAAAAAAATGTCATGTTGAAGACCTCCTTCGACAATGTCGAAGACTGGTTTCGACTAGCTACGACTAACTTCGGGAAAATTGAACACCAAATAGTGGAGAGTGAAGACGACCTCCTTCGATTTCCTTCGACCTCCCTTCGACTATGCTGAAGACTATCTACAACTACCTTCAACTACCCTCGATTTTACTTCGGAGTCACGTGAGTGACTACGTGAAGAAGGCCCGTTCAGCCGCACGTGCGTCATTACGTCAGACGCATTGGTGCAGGCGACCGGTTGGGGAGCAGGAGCTCCCCAGCCCGGTAAGTTTTAAACGCAAGGTAAGCCTGTTTTCTTACCTGTTTTATTCCTTGCAGGAACCTCTTGTTCCAGAGGCTTCCTGCCGGAGGATTCGCGAGGCCCTACGAGGGAACCAGCTATGGGCTGTGGGGAAACCCCGGTTCTTGCCGCAAAGAGCGGGTAGCTGGGTTGTCGGGTGTGGCGGAAGTCAGTCGCTGACGGGGGTCAGTGGCTTCCAGGCGCTCCGGGTGCCGGGAGGGTTTCCCTCCGATAGGCACAGAGACGCTGGGGTTCCCAGGGAGGGGACCTCCAGTAGGCCGGGTGCCAGGAGGGTCTTCCCATCGACAATAAAGATTTATGCGGGGGTTTCCCGGGGAAGGGGACCTCCAGTAGGCCGTGTGCCGGGAGGGCTTCCCCCCCGATATGAATATTAATACTGGGGTTTCCCGGGAAGGGGGCCGCCAGTAGACCGGGAGTCGGGAGGGGTTTTCCCTCCAAGATAGATATTTAGGCTGGGGTTCCCGTGGAGGGCACCTCCAGTAGACCGGGTGTCGGGAGGGTTTTCCCCACACCGATAAAATATAGATGCCGGGTGTCGGGAGGGGGTTTCCCCGATATAATAGAGATGCCAGGTGTCGGGAGGTTGTTCCCCAAAATATACACAGATACTGGGGTTCCTGGGTAGGAGAATCCAGTAATTATGCGGCTTTCAGACCGCAGGGGTCCCCAGGAAAGGGGTTTAAACGGACCGGAACGGTCAACCATGGTGCCGGTAGGGGTTTTCCCTCCGGTAATATATAAGGGTGCTGGGATTCCCAGGGGAGGGGAAATCCACCAGCTATGCAGTGCCCAGACCGCAGAGGTCCCCAAGATATGGGGTAAATCGACCCAAGTGGTCAGTCCTGGTGCCGGGAGGGTTCCCTTCCGGTAAAATTAATAATGTAGGAAGTTGACCAGGATGGAGCCTCATTGAGAGGAGGCTCAAGATAGATACACCCTAACATCTGGAGATATGGCAGTGTTGGGCAGATGGGAGAGCCCTTGCCAGCAGCGCCTTGTAACAGGGCTGCATAATGGGGATGCCGAGTCTGAAGATTTTCCAATCGCTCTCTCATTTTGAAAAAGCACATCCTATCCATGAAGATGGATCACTTCTCTATCCATTTATTTGTACAAAACAATGATCCAACTAACAGCATTTTCTTCCCAATTATTTCCACTCAACAACTGTTCAACTATGATGCACGGGTTTGGAGTATGGAATATTCTTTGCTTTCCTGAATGAGTGGAGCACCAAAAACAGATAAGTGCAACACCATTAACCAGATCAAAGCTACCTTCTTGAAGTCGTCTCATTCAACATCTTGAACATTCGTTCTCCCACCGCCATCGTATTGCACAACTGTACTTTGTAAATTCCACCTGAAAAGCCTTTGGCTTTCTCTAAGCCACTATATTTCTCTAGGTGATTAGTTCCCTTAGCTCCAACTGAGTGCCTTTGAGTCCTTGAAACACTGTCTTTCTGTGCTGTGGGTTCATGACATATCTGATCCAGTACTCTATGAACAATCCATCTGCAGATCTAGTGGTATCATAAAATACTGTTTGACTGTGCTATTCTTGTCTTTAGTTTCTTTCCAATAGCTCTCTCATTTTGAAAAAGCACACCCTATCCATGAAGATGGATCACTTCTCTATCCATTTATTTGTACAAAACAATGATCCAACTAACAGCATTTTCTTGGGTCTTATCCAGAGAAGAGTTCAAATCCCTTTCCAGTTGTTGGGGGGGGATTTAATTCTGTTAATTGATCTAATTTTTAATACGATCAGTATTTATGAATGTGAAACTGCCTGATGTTAGAGACGTCTGTATAACAGATATCTGTTATAAAATAAATTTATAATACTCGCAGAGTCGATCAGCATGGAAATAGACCTAAGATAAACAGAAAGTACTGGAGTAACTCAGCAGGTCAGGCAGCATCTCTAGAGAAAATGGATAGGTGAATTTTCAGGTTGGAATTCTTCTTCAGACTGAAGGCAATCCCTTTTCTCCAGAGATTCTGCCAGAACTGCTGTTACTCCAGCATTTTGTGTCTATCTTTGGTATAAACCAGCATCTGCAGTGCTTTGCTTCTACATGGAAACCGGCCTTTTGACCCATCTCATTTCATGCTGACCAAAAAGCCCGTCTAAGCTAGTCCCATTTGACTGAATTTGACCCATATTCTTCTCAATCTTTGATATCCATGTACTTGTTCAAATGTTATCAGACTGAAGAAGGGAACCAATCCAAAATGTCACCTGTCCATTCCCTCCACCGATTTTATACAACACTAGACTAAGTGTCACACAGGAGGCTTGGTCCCCCAACGCAATATTCCACCACTCACCCATAGCCCCCAACTGCACAGGCACAGCTCATTTCCCCTCATCCGTAGCACTGTCTCCCCCTCCTCTTCTTTCCCCTCTCCCCCTCCCCTCCCCCAATCCCTCCCTCGCCTTTCTCTCCTTTCCCCTACCCTCAGTCACTCCCTCCCTCCCTCCATTACTCCTCTCTCCTCCCTACCCCCTTCCAATTTCTCTATCCCCCACCTCCACACTCCGCATCTCCCCCAATCCCCCCCATCTGCCCTCCTCTCCCTCTATTCCCCACTCCCTGCCTCCCATCCTCCTCTACTCCTCCCCTCCTCTACTCCCCCCCCCCTCCTCTACTCCCCCCCCTCCTCTACTCCCCCCCTCCTCTACTACCCCCCTCCTCTACTACCCCACTCTACTCCCCCTCCCCCCCTCCTCTACTCGCACCCCCCCTCTACTCGCCCCCCCCTCTACTCGCTCCCCCCTCCTCTACTCGCCCTCCCTCCTCTGCTCGCCCCCCCCATCTGCTCGCCCCCCCTCCTCTGCTCGCCCCCCCCTCCTCTACTCTCCCCCCTCCTCTACTCTCCCCCCTCCTCTAGTCCCCCCCCTCCTCTCCCTCTATTCCCCCACTCTCCCTCCTCCCCTCCTCCCTCTTTGGGACTCGCAGCGGGTGCTGGACACTCTCCTCCGCCGGGATCAGACTCTCCGCTTTCCGTTTGGCGACATCTCCGACTCCGCGCCAGGCCGCTTCCGATCCCTCCGAAAATTGTGCCCTGTTGGAGACCTCCGCCAGCCATCCCAGCTCCAGTAAAGACACGATGGCGCAGGAAGGGGCGGACCGTCCCGGGGAGTGACAGAAGAGACCAATTCGCGTGGCGCTGACTGGCAGGAGAGGAGATCGGTCTGCGCTAACTTTTAAACCTCGCTAACTTTTACAATATACTACCGATCGGAACGAAACGTGCTGCATTCGCAGCACAGGAGAACGGTGAGTGAGCTGACGGAAAATCGTAGCTCTATCGTGTACCGTTTTTGCACAAATAGAAAAACCGCGCAAACCGGAAGAGCACAAGATCAGAGTTTTAGTTATGTATAGATAGATGTACTTGTTCTTTTAATCTTAACCTTGGTTATTGAATTGGTTTTTAACAAAAAAAATTTAAGTTAATGCTGGGATTTCACTAGCTACCAACGGCAGACAAATGGTGAAATCAGAATAGTCCACTCAGCTAAAAATGGGGAAGAGATGATAAAAGGGAATGGAAGGTTAACTGCACTGAAGCTGGTAAGTCAAGAAGATGAAGATACAATGAACTATAAAATGTACATTGTCAGCGAATATAATATGTGAATTTTCTTCAATGCTATGAGTGGAATCAAAATTTCAAAATCAAGAAATAGAAGATGTGAAAAGATAAGCATGTATTTCAACACTGAGCACTTCTGAAGAAGGCTATTTTAAGTTTTTTAGTTTAGTTTATTGTCACGTGTACTGAGGTACAGTGAAAAACTTTTTTTGTTGCAACTGAATCATCCTACCACAACTATCAAGCAGTCCTGATCTACTACCTAGCTCATTGGTGACCCTCGGACTATCATTGATCGGGCTTTACCATGCATGAAACGTTATTTCCTATCATGTATCTATACTGTGTCTTTTTCACACATAGAGTTGTGAGTGTGGAATTCTCTGCCTCAGAGGGCGGTGGAGGCTGGTTCTCTGGATGCTTTCAAGAGAGAGTTAGATAAAGCTCTTATGGTTAGCGGAGTTAAGGGATATGGAGACAAGGCAGGAATGGTGTCATGATTGTGGATGATCAGCCATGATCACATTGAATGGCGGTGCTGGCTCGAAGGGCCGAATGGTCTACTACTGCACCTATTGTCTATTGTTTATTGTAAATGGCTCGATTGTAATCATGTATTATCCTTTTGCTGACTGGTTAGCACGCAACAATAGCTTTTCATTGTACCTTGGTACATGTGACAACAAACTGAACTGAAATAATTACAAGTTACACTTGTAATTGATCATATTCACTTTCTCTATCTGGCTATGTAAGCAGCAGAATATTTAATGTAGTTTTCCTTGATTATGTTGTTTTGTTTTTAGTAGGTTTAAACATGATGTATGGGACAAGTTGTTTTTTTAACACGCTGGTGGATGCCTGGAACATGGTGCCAGGGTGATGGTAGAGGCAGTAACAATAGTGGTGTTTGAGGCTTTGGATAGTCACTTGGATATGCAGAGAATGAAGGGATTTGGATTATGTGCCACTTGCCTGTCCCACTTGGGCGACCTAACCCGTGAGTTCTGGCAAGTTTTCCCTTGACTCATACTCGCAGCATGGTCGACACGAGGTCCTAGGAGGTCTTTGTAACTCTCCTTCATGCGCGAGAGTAGTCCCCGTGTACCCGAGGTCTCAGCTAGGCCGCGCCGTATTTTTCAACATGTTGAAAAATGCCCGCGAGTAAAAAAAGGTCACCATGGAAAAAATCGATACTTTTTTTACTCGTAGGTTTAGTCGGCATGTTAGTCGTAGGTAATAGTAAGATTAAACGAGAATTTACCAGTTTGAAGTTTGATCTTTATTTTATGAGGAGTTACGATGAGGGATTACGTGAAGAAGGCCCGTTCAGCCGCACGTGCGTCAATCTTCAAAGCAGCGGTGTGAAATCACAGATAATAATAGTGACTGAAGTATGATAGTAAGATGAAAGAAGACTAGAACTACCAGATGATCTTAATGAGGGCTGGGAGCGGAGGGCACGTAATCCCTCAACGTAACTCCTCATAAAATAAAGATCAAACTTCAAACTGGTAAGTTCTCGTTTAATCTTACTATTTTACTTCGGAGTCACGTGAGTGACTACGTGAAGATTTCAAAGCTCGGTGATTTCATGCCGTGAGAAACAAGTCTACACAACCACAACTGCCTCATTGACAAATGAGGGAAAACATTCATAATGCATACAGTCATGACATAGATTTAAATATGCTGATGCTGTTAAATAAGCAATAACAATAATCACATCTCTCATCCGGATGGAACCTATAACAGAACATAATATAAATTGAGAAATACCCCTGGTCTGGCAACGGGTTATTATAACATGTTTGAAATTTTTGTTCGTTTGACCACGCTACAGCCGTTAGGATGTGGTCCAGCGGAACGTAATTAACCCTTGCTGCTGCTGTTATAGCAGCCCTGGTGGAGTGAGAACCGGATCAGTATCTACTCCTGCATAACTCAACTCAGTTTTAACACCTGGCAAGATCTGAGCAGGTAGGTTCTTATAACGTCTTTTGTAACTAACAATCGTAGTTAGCTCAGAGTCTCAAAGGCTCCTTGACGTATTGTTGTATATGTGTGTCCCCATATAACGAAAGGTCCCTGTGTATGTCTTGAACTATCTTGAGACCCGACACCCCCATTGCTCTGCTTAAATTAATTATAGCATAAAATATTATGCATATATTCGCAGATATAACCATCCTCTCCTGTCACAATAATGTAGTGAGTGACCTGTTGCGCTAACCAGCGCCAGGAGGATAACTACCTAATGAGGTCCGATCAAAGCTAAGAATGTAGCTAAGAACCCCCTGGTGAAATAGTGTTAACACAATGTCAATCTCCCATACTGCATTGTACTTGTCCTGGGAAACTTGTGTAACAGATATCCTTTACTTAACTCGATATCCGAGGTGAACCCAACAACTTGGACCTTGTTAGCTGCAGTAAGTCTGATGGAAAGCACCTTGGCACAGTTAATGACCCTATAACTCAATATTGTCAAAGACCATTTAAATGAACTGCAATAGCTCAGAATCTGTACCATTTTAAATGTAACATGAGCATTAAACAAACACTTCCCATCTCCTGAAGCAGCAAAGTACCGCTTTTTGGTACCATTCCAGCACTGTGAATACATACAAAATAGGCGTGACAACCCAAGCCGTAAACAGTCTATTGAGAAACTGTGGAACATATATTGATTTTATCATGCAACGGCTGACCTCCCAAGCCACAGCCTTAACCAGCAAGTTACTTTTAAAATAACCATATAAGATTGCATTATTATTATTCCCGACAAATCGGGAATCTAACTGCATAGGCCAATTCCACAGCTGGAACCTAAAGCTGCTCTTGATGACTTTATTTCAAGACCCAACTCATAAAGCAATTTGGAGGAAGACATAAAAGACCATTCCTCATGTAGCGAGAATTTATCTTTCGCCACTGTTATGCCACACATTTTTGCAACCTTTGAATTAGCATGAAAACAATATATCCATATTCGGTGTTGCATTAAATCAGAATTTCATAAATACTGTGTGGTCCAACACCCATTCTGTGTTGTCATTGATCTGTATTTAATGATACTCCAGTGGCAAAAGAGATAATGTACCTTTTACCAGATCTTTTACCTGATTGCACCCTCGTGCTTATCATATGCCACATCATAGTGTATCAACATGAAGTTGAGCATGCACCTATGCATATTCACTCAATCACTCTTTAACCCATAAAATGCACTTAGGGTCTATAGATAGTTGATACCAATACTGAAGAGTTAATAACTCATTGCAAATCTCCTGCACCTCCAACTAGAGATGACATTCGCATGTTCCCACCTTAAGCCATAGCATCTTTCTGCAATATAATGACATATTTATTGATCAACTACTGGAGCAATGCTGAATACTGTTTGTCCATCATAGTGACTTTATTAGCTTCAGCTGGTAATAGCAAATTTGTATTATCAATGACCTTCATGACCCTTATAGTTTGCCATTAAGCATGCTGTCAGTTCTCCCACTTGCACAGCTGCATCACATCTCTTACATTGCCAGTTAGTCTAATGAATAGAAACTGCTTTATAACAACAAGGCTGTTCCAGGTTTCTATTGACTCCAATCTGTTGCCCAGGGCGGAGTCACAAGCCAACCATCCATTTGATAACAACCTAATTTACTGGATGTAGTGGATGACTGAGTGGATTTTAGCCAAATACAGCGTCAAAATATAATCCAGACAATACATCACAAGTGTTTTTGAACTCTGAGTAGTCCTTTGAATGATTTATTGTTATCATACTGTTAAATTGCCTCATCATAGCAATGCCTTCAAATATCTCTGATGATCATTGTACATGGAAAACATGTGATGTATTGTCTGGATTATATTTTGACGCTGTATTTGGCTAAAATCCACTCAGTCATCCACTACATCCAGTAAATTAGGTTGTTATCAAATGGATGGTTGGCCTGTGACTCCGCCCTGGGCAACAGATTGGAGTCAATAGAAACCTGGAACAGCCTTGTTGTTATAAAGCAGTTTCTATTCATTAGACTAACTGGCAATGTAAGAGATGTGATGCAGCTGTGCAAGTGGGAGAACTGACAGCATGCTTAATGGCAAACTATAAGGGTCATGAAGGTCATTGATAATACAAATTTGCTATTACCAGCTGAAGCTAATAAAGTCACTATGATGGACAAACAGTATTCAGCATTGCTCCAGTAGTTGATCAATAAATATGTCATTATATTGCAGAAAGATGCTATGGCTTAAGGTGGGAACATGCGAATGTCATCTCTAGTTGGAGGTGCAGGAGATTTGCAATGAGTTATTAACTCTTCAGTATTGGTATCAACTATCTATAGACCCTAAGTGCATTTTATGGGTTAAAGAGTGATTGAGTGAATATGCATAGGTGCATGCTCAACTTCATGTTGATACACTATGATGTGGCATATGATAAGCACGAGGGTGCAATCAGGTAAAAGATCCGGTAAAAGGTACATAATCTCTTTTGCCACTGGAGTATCATTAAATACAGATCAATGACAACACAGAATGGGTGTTGGACCACACAGTATTTATGAAATTCTGATTCAATGCAACACCGAATATGGATATATTGTTTTCATGCTAATTCAAAGGTTGCAAAAATGTGTGGCATAACATTGGCGAAAGATAAATTCTCGCTACAAGCATGAGGAATGGTCTTTTATGTCTTCCTCCAAATTGCTTTATGAGTTGGGTCTTGAAATAAAGTCATCAAGAGCAGCTTTAGGTTCCAGCTGTGGAATTGGCCTATGCAGTTTGATTCCCGATTTGTCGGGAATAATAATAATGCAATCTTATATGGTTATTTTAAAAGTAACTTGCTGGTTAAGGCTGTGGCTTGGGAGGTCAGCCGTTGCATGATAAAATCAATATATGTTCCACAGTTTCTCAATAGACTGTTTACGGCTTGGGTTGTCACGCCTATTTTGTATGTATTCACAGTGCTGGAATGGTACCAAAAAGCGGTACTTTGCTGCTTCAGGAGATGGGAAGTGTTTGTTTAATGCTCATGTTACATTTAAAATGGTACAGATTCTGAGCTATTGCAGTTCATTTAAATGGTCTTTGACAATATTGAGTTATAGGGTCATTAACTGTGCCAAGGTGCTTTCCATCAGACTTACTGCAGCTAACAAGGTCCAAGTTGTTGGGTTCACCTCGGATATCGAGTTAAGTAAAGGATATCTGTTACACAAGTTTCCCAGGACAAGTACAATGCAGTATGGGAGATTGACATTGTGTTAACACTATTTCACCAGGGGGTTCTTAGCTACATTCTTAGCTTTGATCGGACCTCATTAGGTAGTTATCCTCCTGGCGCTGGTTAGCGCAACAGGTCACTCACTACATTATTGTGACAGGAGAGGATGGTTATATCTGCGAATATATGCATAATATTTTATGCTATAATTAATTTAAGCAGAGCAGTAGGGGTGTCAGGTCTCAAGATAGTTCAAGACATACACAGGGACCTTTCGTTATGTGGGGACACACATATACAACAATACGTCAAGGAGCCTTTGAGGCTCTGAGCTAACTACGATTGTTAGTTACAAAAGACGTTATAAGAACCTATCTGCTCAGATCTTGCCAGGTGTTAAAACTGAGTTGAGTTATGCAGGAGTAGATACTGATCCGGGTCTCACTCCACCAGGGCTGCTATAACAGCAGCAGCAAGGGTTAATTACGTACCGCTGGACCACATCCTAACGGCTGTAGCGTGGTCAAACGAACAAAAATTTCAAACATGTTATAATAACCCGCTGCCAGACCAGGGGTATTTCTCAATTTATATTATGTTCTGTTATAGGTTCCATCCGGATGAGAGATGTGATTATTGTTATTGCTTATTTAACAGCATCAGCATATTTAAATCTATGTCATGACTGTATGCATTATGAATGTTTTCCCTCATTTGTCAATGAGGCAGTTGTGGTTGTGTAGACTTGTTTCTCACGGCATGAAATCACCGAGCTTTGAAATCTTCACGTAGTCACTCACGTGACTCCGAAGTAAAATAGTAAGATTAAACGAGAACTTACCAGTTTGAAGTTTGATCTTTATTTTATGAGGAGTTACGTTGAGGGATTACGTGCCCTCCGCTCCCAGCCCTCATTAAGATCATCTGGTAGTTCTAGTCTTCTTTCATCTTACTATCATACTTCAGTCACTATTATTATCTGTGATTTCACACCGCTGCTTTGAAGATTGACGCACGTGCGGCTGAACGGGCCTTCTTCACGTAATCCCTCATCGTAACTCCTCATAAAATAAAGATCAAACTTCAAACTGGTAAGTTCTCGTTTAATCTTACTATTACCTACGACTAACATGCCGACTAAACCTACGAGTAAAAAAAGTATCGATTTTTTCCATGGTGACCTTTTTTTACTCGCGGGCATTTTTCAACATGTTGAAAAATACGGCGCGGCCTAGCTGAGACCTCGGGTACACGGGGACTACTCTCGCGCATGAAGGAGAGTTACAAAGACTTCCTAGGACCTCGTGTCGACCATGCTGCGAGTATGAGTCAAGGGAAAACTTGCCAGAACTCACGGGTTAGGTCGCCCAAGTGGGACAGCCAAGTGGCACATAATCCAAATCCCTTCATTCTCTGCATATCCAAGTGACTATCCAAAGCCTCAAACACCACTATTGTTACTGCCTCTACCATCACCCTGGCACCATGTTCCAGGCATCCACCAGCTTGTGTTAAAAAAACAACTTGTCCCATACATCATGTTTAAACCTACTAAAAACAAAACAACATAATCAAGGAAAACTACATTAAATATTCTGCTGCTTACATAGCCAGATAGAGAAAGTGAATATGATCAATTACAAGTGTAACTTGTAATTATTTCAGTTCAGTTTGTTGTCACATGTACCAAGGTACAATGAAAAGCTATTGTTGCGTGCTAACCAGTCAGCAAAAGGATAATACATGATTACAATCGGGCCATTTACAATAAACAATAGACAATAGGTGCAGTAGTAGACCATTCGGCCCTTCGAGCCAGCACCGCCATTCAATGTGATCATGGCTGATCATCCACAATCATGACACCATTCCTGCCTTGTCTCCATATCCCTTAACTCCGCTAACCATAAGAGCTTTATCTAACTCTCTCTTGAAAGCATCCAGAGAACCAGCCTCCACCGCCCTCTGAGGCAGAGAATTCCACACTCACAACTCTATGTGTGAAAAAGACACAGTATAGATACATGATAGGAAATAACGTTTCATGCATGGTAAAGCCCGATCAATGATAGTCCGAGGGTCACCAATGAGCTAGGTAGTAGATCAGGACTGCTCGATAGTTGTGGTAGGATGATTCAGTTGCAACAAAAAAAGTTTTTCACTGTACCTCAGTACACGTGACAATAAACTAAACTAAAAAACTTAAAATAGCCTTCTTCAGAAGTGCTCAGTGTTGAAATACATGCTTATCTTTTCACATCTTCTATTTCTTGATTTTGAAATTTTGATTCCACTCATAGCATTGAAGAAAATTCACATATTATATTCGCTGACAATGTACATTTTTTAGTTCATTGTATCTTCATCTTCTTGACTTACCAGCTTCAGTGCAGTTAACCTTCCATTCCCTTTTATCATCTCTTCCCCATTTTTAGCTGAGTGGACTATTCTGATTTCACCATTTGTCTGCCGTTGGTAGCTAGTGAAATCCCAGCATTAACTTAAATTTTTTTTGTTAAAAACCAATTCAATAACCAAGGTTAAGATTAAAAGAACAAGTACATCTATCTATACATAACTAAAACTCTGATCTTGTGCTCTTCCGGTTTGCGCGGTTTTTCTATTTGCGCAAAAACGGTACACGATAGAGCTACGATTTTCCATCAGCTCACTCACCGTTCTCCTGTGCTGCGAACGCAGCACGTTTCGTTCCGATCGGTAGTATATTGTAAAAGTTAGCGAGGTTTAAAAGTTAGCGCAGACCGATCTCCTCTCCTGCCAGTCAGCGCCACGCGAATTGGTCTCTTCTGTCACTCCCCGGGACGGACCGCCCCTTCCTGCGCCATCGTGTCTTTACTGGAGCTGGGATGGCTGGCGGAGGTCTCCAACAGGGCACAATTTTCGGAGGGATCGGAAGCGGCCTGGCGCGGAGTCGGAGATGTCGCCAAACGAAAAGCGGAGAGTCTGATCCCGGCGGAGGAGAGTGTCCAGCACCCGCTGCGAGTCCCAAAGAGGGAGGAGGGGAGGAGGGAGAGTGGGGGAATAGAGGGAGAGGAGGGGGGGGACTAGAGGAGGGGGGAGAGTAGAGGAGGGGCGGGGCGAGCAGAGGAGGGGGGGGCGAGCAGAGGGGGGGGGGCGAGCAGAGGAGGGAGGGCGAGTAGAGGGGGGGGCGAGTAGAGGGGGGGGGGCGAGTAGAGGAGGGGGAGTGGGGGGGAGGGTGAGTAGAGGAGTGGGGTAGTAGAGGAGGGGGGTAGTAGAGGAGGGGAGGAGTAGAGGAGGGGGGGAGTAGAGGAGTGGGGGGAGTAGAGGAGGGGAGGAGTAGAGGAGGATGGGAGGCAGGGAGTGGGGAATAGAGGGAGAGGAGGGCAGATGGGGGGGATTGGGGGAGGTGAGGAGTGTGGAGGTGGGGGATAGAGAAATAGGAAGGGGGTAGGGAGGAGAGAGGAGTAATGGAGGGAGGGAGGGAGTGACTGAGGGTAGGGGAAAGGAGAGAGAGGCGAGGGAGGGATTGGGGGAGGGGAGGGGGAGAGGGGAAAGAAGAGGAGGGGGAGACAGTGCTACGGATGAGGGGAAATGAGCTGTGCCTGTGCAGTTGGGGGCTATGGGTGAGTGGTGGAATATTGCGTTGGGGGACCAAGCCTCCTGTGTGACACTTAGTCTAGTGTTGTATAAAATCGGTGGAGGGAATGGACAGGTGACATTTTGGATTGGTTCCCTTCTTCAGTCTGATAACATTTGAACAAGTACATGGATATCAAAGATTGAGAAGAATATGGGTCAAATTCAGTCAAATGGGACTAGCTTAGACGGGCTTTTTGGTCAGCATGAAATGAGATGGGTCAAAAGGCCGGTTTCCATGTAGAAGCAAAGCACTGCAGATGCTGGTTTATACCAAAGATAGACACAAAATGCTGGAGTAACAGCAGTTCTGGCAGAATCTCTGGAGAAAAGGGATTGCCTTCAGTCTGAAGAAGAATTCCAACCTGAAAATTCACCTATCCATTTTCTCTAGAGATGCTGCCTGATCTGCTGAGTTACTCCAGTACTTTGTGTTTATCTTAGGTCTATTTCCATGCTGATCGACTCTGCGAGTATTATAAATTTATTTTATAACAGATATCTGTTATACAGATGTTTCTAACATCTGGCAGTTTCACATTCATAAATACTGATCGTATTAAAAATTAGATCAATTAACAGAATTAAATCCCCCCCAACAACTGGAAAGGGATTTGAACTCTTCTCTGGATAAGACCCAAGAAAATGCTATTAGTTGGATCATTGTTTCGTACAAATAAATGGATAGAGAAGTGATCCATCTTCATGGATAGGGTGTGCTTTTTCAAAATGAGAGAGCTATTGGAAAGAAACTAAAGACAAGAATAGCACAGTCAAACAGTATTTTATGATACTACTAGATCTGCAGATGGATTGTTCATAGAGTACTGGATCAGATATGTCATGAACCCACAGCACAGAAAGACAGTGTTTCAAGGACTCAAAGGCACTCAGTTGGAGCTAAGGGAACTAATCACCTAGAGAAATATAGTAGCTTAGAGAAAGCCAAAGGCTTTTCACGTGGAATTTACAAAGTACAGTTGTGCAATACGATGGCGGTGGGAGGACGAATGTTCAAGATGTTGAATGAGACGACTTCAAGAAGGTAGCTTTGATCTGGTTAATGGTGTTGCACTTATCTGTTTTTGGTGCTCCACTCATTCAGGAAAGCAAAGAATATTCCATACTCCAAACCCGTGCATCATAGTTGGACAGTTGTTGAGTGGAAATAATTGGGAAAGGGAGATGATCCATCTTCATGGATAGGATGTGCTTTTTCAAAATGAGAGAGCGATTGGAAAATCTTCAGAAGATGAGTTCCTCACTGTGGGATACCAAGTACCTGGCATACTCTTTTTACAATAATGTGTAAGTGTGGCTGGTCAGTTTGAATGTCAAATGCAGGTGGTTCGATTTACTTACATGATCATTGTCTGTCACGTTTATGGTACAACCGCAGGAAATGCTACACTTGTCGCTTTACGTCCCCCCTCGATTCCATTCAAGGACCCAAGCAGTCGTTCCAGGTGCGACAGAGGTTCACCTGCACCTCCTCCAACCTCATCTATTGCATCCGCTGCTCTATATGTCAGCTGATCTACATCGGTGAGACCAAGCGTAGGCTTGGCGATCGTTTCGCCGAACACCTCCGCTCGGTCCGCGTTAACCAACCTGATCTCCCTGTGGCTCAGCACTTCAACTCCCCCTCACATTCCGAATCCAACCTTTCTGTCCTGGGCCTCCTCCATGGCTAGAGTGAGCACCACCGGAAATTGGAGGAGCAGCACCTCATATTCTGCTTGGGCAGTCTGCACCCCAGCGGCTTGAACATTGACTTCTCCAATTTCCGGTAGCCCTTGCTTTCTCCTCCCCTTCCCAGCTCTCCCTTAGCCCTCTGGCTCCTCCTCTTCCTTTCTTCTTCCTGCACCCCCCCCCCCCCCCACACCTACCCTGCATCAGTCCGAAGAAGGGGTTCGGCCCGAAACGTTGCCTATTTCCTTCGCTCCACAGATGCTGCCGCACCCGCTGAGTTTCTCCAGCACTTTTGTCTACCTTCGATTTTCCAGCATCTGCAGTTCCTTCTTGAACATTTTATGGTACAAATGTTACCTGACAGATACCAGCTCACCTGCAGGTCCTTTGTTATCTAAATCTGAACTCCCCTTCAAAGTGCAGCTCAGGTCAAGAAATTTTCAAATAAACCATGGCTCTTACTCCTACCTTTCTCAAGTTCCACTGGGAAAAGATCCAGCCTTTCTACACGCTTTTCCAATTCATATTCAGCAGATGCTGCAACTGGATCGACGTCATCGTTTCTCCTATCATAGTCTTCATTAGAGTAAGTATGGAATACCTGTAAAAATAATAATTGCCCTTGTTCACTTAGAAAATGAATGATTAAACAAAAGCAATTCATCTATAATAGGGATCGCTTAATTTTTTGTAAGCACATCTGTTCAAAAGTTGCAAAACCAATAGAACCATAACGTGTACAAATCACATATTGATATGTCATAATGGTTTAACTTTTTTTTTTAAGTAAGAAAACACTAACAAGGCAGTACAGAGAATTTCATGTACAAATGCAAAATTCATGATGGAAATAATGGTTATAGAACAAGATGACATTTGGTCAATTGAGTCCATATCAACTCAATTTAAGAGCAATTCAGTGATTAGACACAAGAGACTGCATATTCTGTCTAGAGCAAATCAAAACAAAGAGGAACTAAGCAGCATCTGCGAAAAGGAATTGTTGACATTCGGGTCGTGACCCCGCATCAGAACAAATGCTGCCCAACGCGCTGGAGGAACTCAGCTGGTCAGACATCATCTTTAGAGAAAAAGGATAGGTGACATTTCAGGTTGGGACCCTTCTTCTGACTAGCCTTTAGTCTGAATAAGAGCCCTAACCCGAAACATCACCTATCATTTTCCTCCAGAGATGCTGGCTGATCTGCTGAGTTACTCCAGCACTTTGTGTCTATCTTTAGTTTAAACCAGCATCTGCAGTTCTTGATTTGTCCTCTGTGACTGGCAGTGACAAGTTGTGTGCAAGAGATCAATGCCAGGCCTCCATTTAGCTACTTAAACACAATAGATCTAAATATTACATCTCCAAATGGCAAGCGACAAAGTTAGAGATGTGAACTCCAAGAACTATACCAAGAGGTTCCCAAAGTGATTTAGACAAGTTGGGTAAAATGTGAGGTTATCCATGTTGATTTTCTATAATCCTTTGAAAGACAGATTATCAACAATGGCCATAGATTGGAAACCAGGAAGGTGCCACAAGACTTGTGTGACCTTGCACAACCTTGCAGTGAAAGTAAGCATTCAGATACAGCAAGTAGTTAGGAAACCTAGTTGGATAGAGTGCAAAGATTTACAGGAATTATGTCAGAACTCTGGGGTCTGCCATGCCACTAGTTGATCACAACTGTTCGAGTGTGCTGGAATTTCTAGGATAGCCTAGTTTATGCTCAGTCTTCATCTGTTATCAGGCATTCACTATTTTAAACATTGCAATGAGCCAGAAATTCCTGCAGAACACAGTTTTATTTTCCATCAAAAAAACATCACTCTAGTTTTTGAGCATATCTTTACTTAATACCCTAACTCCTGCTCAAATTGATGGTATGCAGACCTGATATGCTCAATGCCAAGATGACCTTCAAACCCCATAGTTAGCTGAAATACAAAGGCTGTCATAACTTAAGCTACATCGGAAGCTTAACAGAATAATGGATGATCTTCAAAGAATAATTGCACGAGCTACAGGTACGTCTGGAAAAGTACTTTGAGGTGGTAGTCAAAGTATTGAGATTGATTAAGAGGCAAAGTACAAAAGCAAAGAGCCAATTTAAAAGACTGGTTTGGCGAGAACTGAAACACTTGGTCCAATTCTGATAACTGCACTTTACAATAAAAGCTTCAAAACTATGTGAAATGGTTTACTAGAATGGTTGTGGACTGATGTTGTAGAGTTATAACAGAGAGGCAGGACTGTTCCCCTTGCAAATGTTGCACCGAGATTTGATAGAGGCGCTAAAAGATCATGATTGTTCCAGCCAAAAATTCAAAGACCTGACATCACGCTTAAAACTTGGACCACAATTACATGGGGGATGCAAGGGAAATGGCTACTCAGTAGAAAATTTACAAAGTTCAAAAGATAATTGGAAAGGCAGCCGAGATAGAATAATTCAAAGGCAAGGGAGAAAGACCAAGGAATGAGCTATTTGATAGCTGTACAATGAGCCAGTATAACTCCATAGGCTGCATAGTCTCCTGCCCTATATTTCTAGTGAAGCATGTCCTTGAGGGCTCCAGGCTAATTTCTAATGTGCTTCCTATCTCAAATTACTCAAATAAAAAAATAATTGAATGCTATCCTTAGCATGACCCCAATTTTTCTTAAAATGTTAGCTTCACTTCTCTTTGCATATTGTAATTTTTAAACTGGTCAATTCTCTATCACATGACCACTATCTCTTCCCCATAAAAAATAAAATGCTGGCAGTAATTAAATGTATCAATGGATGATAGAGGAAGCAACATTTTAAGTTGTGTAGAACTTTTAATCCGTTTCCCTAACCTTCCCCCCCCCCCCCCCCCGCCAAAGCACAAAAAACATGAACACCAAAGCACACATATCGATTCTGATTAATGTTATCAATGCTTGTCAATGAGAAAAGTTTGCACAAGATATTGCCAATGATAGACAACTTATGGCCCAGAAAATCATTAACATGTTCAAGATTCAATCAATGCAAATGTTCTCAAAAATGAATGGTTTGTCAAACAAATGATAGCTTTCTTTCATTAATTTATCCCCTTTAGATTTGGACATCTATGGCAGAAAAGTTTGACAACCGATTTATAAAGGTCTCTTTCACAAGGGGTAACAATGAACCACTGTCAAATATAAGCCCCACTAGTTAAGAAAGATAATTTTCCCTGCGGGACTTCAGTGAACCAAATGAGTTTGTAATAATCTAATTGCGTGGTCATTCCCGTGTTTACTTAGGAATCAGGAATTATTTTATTAATTGAAATTTCTCAGTTGTTGCAGTGGGATTTGAAATCAAATTTAAATCAGAATGGACATGTCAGGATAACAGATCAGTGAATTAACCATTCTACCATTCGCAAATGTCCAACCATTTATTGATCTTATTTCCAAACAACATCATGAAGGAGCCATCTGGCCCATTGCTGGCTGTTGGAACAAATCTTTTCTGACACTTATTTCCATGTAACCGCTTCCCATGCCCATCAACTCTGCCCCAATTCTCATTGAGTCAGAGTCAGTCCACAGAGTTTTCAGGGTCCTGTACCTTCTTCACAGAAGTAGCAAAACAAGAGCGTGGCCAGCATGGTGTGGGTCTTTGATGATATGAGCTGCCTTTAAGGCAGACTCTCTTGTAGATCCCATTGATGCTGGGAAGGTCAATACCCATAATGGACCAGATAATGAATACCACTTCCAGCTCCCTCCTTCATTCCTGTTCCAAATTACTGAACCAGGCCATGATACAACAAATGCTCTCTTCCGTACACCTAGAGTAGGCGTCAAAATACTCACTACTCGTGAATTTCACTGTACCTTAATTGGTACGTGACAATAAACTGACCTTGAAACCTTGAAAATACTGAATCTCCTCAATCTTCCGAGGAAATAGGTAATCATTGAAGCATGTCACCTTACTCTTCTTGGGCACCCGGATTTGGATGTCCTCTTTAAGGCAGATGGGGACCTTGGACCTTAGGAGCGAAAGGTCGATGAGTTCGTAAAATCTCCAGTCAGTTGGTCCGTGCAGATTTTAAGAACATTGCTAGTTACACCATTGGGGCTAGGCTTTACAAAGGTTCACCAATGTGAAAGATCTGACATTAGCCTCGGTGACGGAGATTAGTGTTATTGGGAATTAAGGGGCTCCCGAGAAGGTACATTGATGTTCTCCCTTTCCAAGCAAGCATAGAAAACATAGTGCTCATCTGGGAATGAATGATGCAATGATGGCACTTGAACTACTATGTGGTTTGATCTTAAGGGAAGTAATGACATGCAGGCCCTTGTCACAGCTGCTGAATATTTGTCTCATCTTCTGGTTTAAACCAAATGTGTCTTTTCACTTTCTAGATGGCCTTATTGGGGTCTTGTCTGGATCTCTTATAATGACCCGGTATTGCCAGGCTTGAATGCCTTAAATCTGGGCTTCAGTGGATAATGGACATCCAAATTCAAAGGTTCTGGTTAGGAAACACTCAGATGGACTTGATGGGAACACATTCTTCCTCAAATTTTGTTATAAAGTTTGTATCGGCTGTGCCATATTAGTTCCTGTCCATTGCTAAATCCTTCAACATCGCCCAGTTTACTGATGTCAAGCAGTTGTGAAGTTGCTTCTCTGCCTTCCGTGATGAGCTCTGTACAATCCTCACCACTGGAGCAGCACTCTTCAATTGCTGCCTATGTGCAAGAAGAAACACTGCTGGGTGGTCTGATTTTCCAAATCGACAGTGAAGAATGTAACGAAAGACATCATTGATGGTGGACTAACAATGGTCGAGAGTATTCCATGGTGCGTCTATGGTCCACTAATCAGTGGAAACATGCCGAATTTCGGAAGACTTCTGAGGGGATCCACATTTACTGGCATCCCTCAGCCTTGCAGTCCTCAACATTCAGGTTGTTTATCAGACAGCCATTCTCATAACTCATTGTACCTCAACCTCTCAAGTGTCACAGTAAAAGCTTTCATCAGATTACTCCGGACCATCTAAAGTACATTTTTGTATACTTTAGTCTTGCTTTCACCTCAATTTAATTGCAGACATCCACATACTTTTCTCTCTCTTATTGATCCCACAACATTGTCAGAACACCTTCCACATTTTCAAGCACCCTAATTTAAGCATTATTTCCACATGAATCAATTAGCCATTAACACAGGAACCCGATGGAACATTGTGTTTTCAGGCCCAACATGCTTGACCAAAGTTGTACACTACTTTACAGATAAGATGACTCTTTTTCCCCTTAAATAAAATCTTTTTGAATCTTGCTCTCTCACCTTTCAGTGTCAAAATACAAGTAGCTCATTCTTCCCGCCAAGACAATGTTCTATTGAGTGTTGCATTCCACACTACCCCCTCTCAACATGCCAAGCCTTCCATATCATTCCCACCTCAAAGAATCCGCCTGTCCCTTTTATCCAGAGATTCAATTGATCTAACCCATCACTCAAAACAAAATTAAGGCCTCACAACTTCTTTTGTCTCCCATTCTAGTTGAGTTATAAATAATCCCCATTCTGCCCTACCCATAACATGTGGCACTATCATCAATATATTTTAATTTTAATCCCTCCACCGTTGCACACTTTTGCCTTATGCAAACCTTTTCCTCTCAATTTCTCGTGCTCCCAAGTATCAGTCTAAGCAATACCTTCACTTGCGCATCAGAACATCGAGTTTATTACCCACTTGAAAGTGAACATATAATCTAGACTGGCACTTTAATCAATACTTAAAATATTTAAGTTTAAAATGGATTTAGCTCCTGTGTTTTAAACATTATACACAGCTTTATCCTTTCCTCTCTGTGGCTCCAGTCCCATAATCAACCATGTGAATTTTAAAACAAGTTGCACGAGCATTCTATTAAAAGAATATGATTTCTTGTAATAGGTGTAACAGTCCAACAATATTTATTCAAAAAACCTAGTTGTGGTGTCGGCCGTCATGAAGATAATAAATAATTTAAGATTTTAATGTCTTGCTCTAGAACAGAGGAAAGCCCATCTTGAGGATAAAAAATAAAGCATGAAAGCAACATGGACGAAATTAAGAAAGTTCCATTATCCATCAAGTAATGTTCCCTCTAATGTTTAGTAGTTCGTGTGCGCAATCTTGTATTGTGCAATTTTTTATGCTATTACAAATGTGTGTGCGCACTGAATTCTTGTGCAAATATATGACCTCATGAGCTTTTGGGGTAGCAGTTTTTACTATTTCGTTAAGCCATTCCACTTTAAACCAGCTTGCAGTTCTTTTGCGCTTCACACCCTTTGCATCCTTTGAATTTGACATGGTGAATCAAAATTTATTTCAATAAAAACTCAATAAGCCAGATACAGAATGGATCTTCGTAACCTGTACAACAAAGTCAATATGATGAGAATTTTACAAATAAGTATAAATTATATACTGTATGATACTGTGTAATTATTGATTACTACATTTTAGGTTACATTGTAGTGTCTATGACATACAGACTCTTGACTGTTTTCATTTTTCAAATGAAACAGTTCTTTATTTTAACACTGTAACGTCCCCCCCCTCCCCTCCACCTCTCCCCCCCTCTTTCCCCCATCCCCTCCCTCCCCACCTCCCTCTCCCTCCTCTCCAAGGTCCAGTCCCGTCCATTTATCGCTGGGTTCCTGCCAGCAGCGCCGCCATTTTTGAGGAGGGCAGCCCTGCCCTCCCCTAGGTGAAGCGCTGGAACTGATGCGGTGCCCGCGGACTGGATTTCCCCAATGCCAGAGGGGGGTGCAGCTGTCCCCGGAGCCGGATCAGGCCGCGGATTTTGAAATTCGGGAAAAAAATGTCTCCGCTTTCATTTATAGCGGAGAAATTTTATAGCGGAGATTTTCGGATTTCAAAATCCTTTGTGCGCACATAAACTCTCCTTGTGCGCTGGTTTCAAAACTTTTCAAAACGCGTCCACTAGGGAACACTGCCATCAAGTCCATATCAGTTCTATGCAAAGGTAATCCAGGTATTTTTTACGAACCGGCGTTCTCCCCATAGCCTTGTATTTCTACCCCACCCCTCTACCAAGTAAAGATCCAGTTGTCTTTTTAAATTCCATGGTCATATCTATCTCTGTTTCTTCCTCTGGTACATTCCATATTCTGACCAATGTTTAGAAAAAAATCCTGTGTCACTATTGGTTCTTTTGCCAATCACCTTGCTCTATAGCTCCATCTCTTCTGCCAATGGTAACAGTTTCTCCTTATCTACTTTATCCAGTATCCTACATGATATAAAATATTCTTCAACATCTGAAAATGCTGGAAGAAGCTGGGTAATTCAGATTAAACACCATTCATCAGAACTGGCAAAGAGAAAAACAACATAATTTTCAAATCAGAGACATTGCCAGGGAAGTTTGGAATGTAGGTTTTAAGGTTCATGTGCTCCTGTTTTATGTAGTCTTTGAATGTTTCATGAAATAATATTTTTGGTACTTTGCCAGGTTGTAATTCTCCACTTTGAGCAGTGGTGGGCCAAGGATTCCCAAGAATTGCTGAGGATGTCGCACTTAGTTTCCATGGATGCTTTTTCTCAGAAAAAAAGCAGAGAAAACCTAATTTCCACATTCATGGCAGTATGGAACCAGTGTCGTAGACATAAATAGTCCACAGATTGCATTAGAAGAAAAAATACTCTACATGGGACAAGGGAAACATTGCATTTATTATTAAAGCTAATCACATTTATTGCTAATGTGGGCTTGTAAATGGAACTTTCACTTCCCCACCAAACTATTAATTTAAAGCAGCTTCCATATAAACAGCAAGCACAACTCAGCCAGTTTGAGAGCAGTTCCAAAGCTTCTTAATCTCAGGAAGCTGCACCATGCAGCTAGAAACCCAATATTCCAGGGATTTTTATGGTATTATATCTGCTTAACAGCACATGGACACCTGTGCAAAACAGTATAAATTTAAGTCGTCTTTCTCTTGAGGTTTTCTCTGCTTTTTTTCTGAGGGGTAAACTGTTTTTCACAGTCGCTGCCTGGGTCGAGGATGCGTCTTTCCTCCGAGCCGCATCTTCGCCCCCTTCTCGCGGCCTATCATCTGGATTGGCGCAGCACTGAGGTACCAATGCGGAGCGGCCGATGCCTTGCTGGGGTCACCGTGTTGGAGGCTCCGGAGTGCTGGGATTGCCGACTTTAACACCATGGGGCTGTGGTCTGCGGAGCCTCCAGCCGCGGGCGGCGCTGACATTAACATCGCGGAGGCCTGGGATCTTTCACCGAGGTCGCCAGTGTTGGAGCTCCGCCCAGCTCGGCCTGTGGACTTCGGGAGCCACAGTCTGCGGTAGGAAGCGGCCAAATCGGAAACTCCAAGCCGCTGAGAGTGATCTTCTGACGCCGGGAGAATGTATGGAGTTAAAAAAACAAAAACCCATATGATGCCCTGGGCTGAACAGAAGAGATCTTGTAATCAAAGAATCATGTGAAGATATTTCTCTCAATCTATGGCGAGAGGGCCTGAAACATCGGGCCGTCCGTAGTGGCGACTGCGGAGGCTTCAAATAGGCCCTGACCACGGGTGAACAAGAGGAAGAGGACTGAACTTTTATTGCCTTCCCTCATAGTGGGAAACATTGATTCCGTTGTGGGGGATGCTTTATGTTTTATGTTAAATTCTATAGTGTTGTGTTTATCTTATTTGTGTGCTGCATATAACTCAAATCTCACTGCACAATTGGTATATGTGACAATAAATGTCCTTTGTCCTTGTCGATGTCTTATATTATGAAACCAAATTTGAATTAAGATTCTTATCTGAAGTACTGTTACAGTACTTTCAGGGCTCAAAATTAGCGGTTGCCTGGGTGCCAATGACCACCCAAAGTGCCGCCGGGCAACCTAAATGGCGAGTCATTTTGCCCGGCTTGGCACTGCAGATACTGGTTTATACCGAAGATAAACACAAAAAAATGGAGTAACTCAGCGGGTCAGGCAGCATTACTGGAGGAAGGAACGTGACGTTTTGTGTCGGCGGCGGTAACAAGCAAAGATACTAGAGGAGTTCCTCTAGTATCTTTGGTAACAAGCTGTAGTGCGGGGCAAAGATACTGGGTGCGGCGTGACGGACGGTCGGAGCGAATGACGTGCCCCGCACAGCAGCCGCAGCAGCGGCTCCTCCTCCTCCTGCACCCACCCGCCCTGATAGTGGCCGCTGCTTGCCACTCCGCCATATCCGCTTTCAAAACAAAGTCTCCCGCACGCCAAGGCTGGGAGGAGGGAGGGAGGGGGAGGCCTCCTTTCGCCGTCTGAGGCACCTGCACCGCTCTGCACCTGCACCGCTCGGCCCCGCACTTTGCTGTTGGTTGGCGGAGAAGGGGAGGCGGTGGTGAGGAGAACCCAACCGCATTCCCCTTCGGCGGCGGCACTTGGCGGTGGACAGGGACGGCCAAGGCAGCGGGGTGATGATCGGTGTTGTCCGAAGAGCGCTGACCTTCCTTCCTCCCCACCTCCCCTCTCTCTCTCTCTCTCTCTCGTACGCCCCCCCCTCCACCCCCTTGTCCTGAGACCTCTCCTCTCCATCCCGCTCTGACAATAGACAATAGGTGCAGGAGTAGGCCATTTGGCCCTTCGAGCCAGCACCGCCATTCAATGTGATCATGGCCGATCATCCCCAATCCGTACCCCTTTCCTGCCTTCTCCCCATATCCCCTGACCCCGCTATCTTTAAGAGCCCTATCTAGCTCTCTCTTGAAAGCATCCAGAGAACCTGCCTCCACCGCCCTCTGAGGCAGAGAATTCCACAGACTCACCACTCTCTGTGAGAAAAAGTGTTTCCTCATCTCCGTTCTAAATGGCTTACTCCTTATTCTTAAACTGTGGCCCCTGGTTCTGGACTCTTCCAACATCGGGAACACTGATCCCCATTCCCGCCTCTATTCAGTCCTCACTGACATCCCCTGTGCTCCCCTGCCCATCTACCCCCCCCCCCCCCAATCTATTCATCCTGCGCTGATCACGCTATCCACCTTGTATTGATTCTCCTGCCACTCCCCATCCATCCTGTACTGATCCTCCCATTCATCCCGTACTGACCCACCCTCCATTTACCCTGCACCGGTCCCCCCCCCCCCATCCAAAACAACAACAGAAAGCAGAAAAATTACAAACTTTCTGGACAACTGTAATTTTCCAACACTTAACCCGCTAGAACAAGAGGAATTAAGAGCACAGATTTAAATCAAAGAAATAGAAGAGACAATCATTTCACTGAAGAACGGTAAAACACCTGGACCAGATGGGTTCAGTAACGAATTTTATAAAATATTTCACGAGGTAATTTCACCACGTTTACACAAGCTTTATACATTTGCATTTAAAGAACAGACATTACCACAAACACTAGCTGAATCAACTATCACACTTAAACCCTTGTCTCACGGTGCGAGTTGACCCACGAGGTACCCCGAGTTTAAAACAAATTTAACTCATGGTAATCACGTACAATTAACATAGCGGGAACGTCGGAACTCGTGGACGCAACTTAGCGACTCGCAGCGCTAACGGCAGGTACCCGTGAAACTTGTTAACTCCTGAAAAAATTCAAACATGTTTAAAGTTTTCCACGAGTAAAATGTACTGCTGAAGTTAAAAATTGAAACATTTAAACTCGTTGTAAGAACGTAGTGGCCCGTCAGTTCACCTTAGTATCTCGTGAGTCTCCGTGGGCGCTCTTTAACTCAGTGGGCAGGCAGCATCTCTGGAGAGAAGGAATGGGTGACGGGATGACGTTTCTATTGAACCTCACAATGAAAGGACAATGGATTTCATATCATGGAGTTACCCTTGTACTTCAGCGTACTTGCTCAAAAGTTTACAGTCGAACTGAACTCAAAATATGGTTTGTATATCAAACATGCATGTTACAAGCACTAACCAACCATTTACAGATGAAAGATACATGCAGTTCCTGGAAAGCGAGCGTTAATTAGTTCCGTATTAGAGTGAAGTTCTTACCGATAGTAATAATTTTATTCGGAATAGTTTAAATCTAGCGAGTAGCATTTTGGTTTACACCCACTGCCTCCATACTAATACACGTGTATCCACATGTTGTTTCCTCCTTATACCACTGGTTGTATCGTTATTTAGGTGTTTTGGTCACCCTGAGTCTGAACGGCACTGTAATACAGAGCAAGTCTTTATTTCTATTTCCCTTTGTGAGAATTTTTTTCCCCTGATCATCTTCAGTAAATAGACATGTGGGTGGCTCTAATAATGTTCACATGTTGCCTAATCGCTTTCCAAATATAGGAACGTGAAAATATATTTTATCTACCGTGCAAAGCTTCATTTCAGATCTTCACAATGCCAACAGCATTGAAGCCTTTCGCTGCTTGGACGCGGGCGGTCCACTGCAGAAAATGACTATTTGTTTCCCAGATAAGGACGAAATGAAGAATGAGTTCAGATACACAGTGGGATATTGCTTAAAGTTGTATATGTGTGTTGGTGGAGTGAGATCTGGGTGCCCCGAAACTGCAGCCGATTGTACCGCTTTCAACATTTGTAACACCTTTTCCCACGGACACCTTTCAGAACAAGCTCAGAAACGGCTTCTCTTTTGTCCGTTTTCAGGTGAGCCGACAATGTGGAGAGGTGGGGTTACGTGACTTTTGTTTGTAATGGATATTTGTCACCGAACCAGCCGAATTCCTAGAGACCAAACACCACTTATATAGCTCGTTCTACCTGTTTAACTTAAAAATGAACCCCCCCCCAACCCCCATCACCACCAACCCTCGGAAAGAACAGCGAGGGTTCTTTGTTCTTATTCCGAATTGTGTAAGAGTTGAAGAAAAGTGCCTTTTTCCACGCGCGAATCAAGCGGTGACCTGATCTCTCTGGGAAAAGGAGAAGTTCAAAATGCAATAGATGTGGCCTCACTGAATTCTATCGTTAACTCAAAGCCGCAGGATGGAGATGCCTTCTTTTTTAACACTGTTGCTTATTAAAACAGACCTTCATTCACGGTTGGCTCAAGAGTAATTCGGGAGAGGAACTTGGAACAACGCAGAAATGACAAGTAAACGGCAAACTTAGTCATACCCGTGGGAACTCGGTTAAACTCTTGATCATACACTTGGAATCTCGTACACAACCACTAGTCTTTCACTCGGGGTATCTCGTGGGTCAGCTCGCACCGTGAGACAGGGCTATTATACCCAAAAAATATATCTGGAATGTAACTGGCAGAGATGGTGTTGGAATCGGAAACAGTCACAATGTTCAAAGAGGTGTTTAAACAGATAAATAGACAAGGCATGGAAGAATATGATCATAATACAGATAGCTGGGATTAATGTAGATGGACAGAAAGGTTAGCAGACATTTTGGGTGGAAGGGCCTAATTCTGTGCTGTAGGTCTCTGTCACTGACCTAACAAAGAATGTTGCTGAAGATTGTTATTGCCCGTGTATAGTTTTAAATTCAGTGCTGAATTCTAAATTAAAATGGATACCATAGTGAGGCACAGTTTGGCTCAATTCCCCAAATTATTGTAGTATCTCAAACTACAGATGCCTTTACATCTGAAGAGCAAAGATTGTAGTCCATTTTCAGGACATGAGCATATAATTATTTGAGATGTAATCATTGAGATGTCATTGAAATGAAATGTTGAACAAAGGCTTTATCTGACCAGGTAAATGCAACACATCTTAGCATATTATTTTTCAAGCAAGGCTAAACTCTATAAAAGTAGTTTCAAATCATTTGCTGCCGGAGAGATCATGGGTTCAAATTGGTGGGTAACTGCAACCAACTTCAAAAGCTCTTGCCCCATCCCTTCCACTCACCTTCTCTATCAGTTATGTTCTCTCTCCTTCAGTCCAAACAAGGATCCTCACTGGAAACATCATCTGTCCATTTCATGCCACAGATGCTGCCTGATGCACCGAGCTTGGCTTCATGGATCCTTCATTGAATCACATTGGAAATTGCTAAATAATGTGAAGGAGCGCGTTCCATACACTTTAATCTGACTGTTTCATCGGGTAAACTCTTATTGTGCTAGGATGTAGTGGTCTTGTCTGGCACCTACTCCTCCACATGGAACATATAGAAAAGTATTGTCCCTTTTACCTCCAAAGGGAATTCACCTCCATCATCATGGCTGCGGTCTACTTCCCACCGCAGGCAGTTGTCTGGATTCTGTGGGCGATGTTGGAATCTATGGGGTATACTGTGAGCAACATACACTAGATGGCATATCCCAACACCTTTTCCATCAGTTAGAGACTTCAACTAAGTTAGTTTAAAACTGTCACTTATAAATTACCACAAACACATTTTCTGCAATACCAGATCAAGTACTCTCAATCGCTGTTACTCCACCATAAAAAACGGCTGGTAGACTCAAAATGTTGGAGTAACTCAGTGGGACAGGCAGCATCTCTGGAGAGAAGGAATGGGTGATGTTTTGGGTCGTGACCCATCTTCAAACTATCAAAAACAGTTATCGCTCTATCCCTTGCCTTCACCTTGGGTGAGAAAAAAACACCCCACCCATCTAAGCTCCTCCTTCCTGCATATGGACAGCAACTTAAGAGCACAGCTCTGGTGGAGAGGCTTGCACAGAGCAGGTCAGGGGAGGCAGAGCAGCAACTTTGTGATTATTTGGTTTTGGTGAATTGGGTGGTGTTCAACCACTCAGCAATGGACCTGAACAACTTCATAAAGAAATGCACCGAAGTGTGTTCCCACCAAGACTATCCGAATGTTCCCTAACCAGGAGGACTGCAGCCCATTGAAGACTTGATGTCGAGCATTCAAATCTGGCAATATCAGATTTGAATGCTCAACGCACACTTTGAAAAGGAGAACATCAGGGCCCCACAGCCCCCAACAGCACCATAATCTTAATCCAATACTGTTGCACGAGAAAGTGCCTGGGGAGGGGGTGCTTTGGGTGGGAAGGGATGAGTGAACCAAGGAGTTGCAGAGGGAATGGGCGCCGCAGTAAGTGGAAAGGGGTTGGGATGGAAGATGCAACTGGTGGTTGGATCATGTTGAAGGTAGCAGAAGTGTCAGAGAATGTGTTGGATGCAAAGGCTGATGGGGTGAAAGGCAAGGACAAGGGGAACTTTATCCTTGTTCTGTCTGGGGGAGAGGAAGCAAGAGCACAATTGCAGGACATAAAGGAGATGCAGGTGAGGGATCCATCTACAACAGCAGTGGTGGAACCATGTTTACAAAATAAAGTACATTGTGGATGCCCTAGAATATAAAGTCTGATCTTGGGAGCAGATGCAGCGGAGACGGAGAAATTGCGAGTAGGAAAACATACTTGGCAGTATTCTTAAAGGCCTGGGTGCACAAACTGGCTGGAGCTGTTACATACATCTTCAACCTCTCAGTACTAGGACCCAATGTCTCCACCTGTTTTAAAAGAACATCCATAACACTGGTGCCAAGAGCAGCAAGTTGATATGCTTTGATGACTACAGACCATCAGCACAGATGTCCATGGTGATGAAGTCCTTTAAGAGGTTGGTTATGACACACATCAACTCATGGTATGGCAAGGACCTGGACCGACTATAATTCACTAACCACCACAACAGATTAACAGAAGTTGCTATCTCACTGGCTCTCCACTCTGCATTGAACCAGAATGGACAATAGGAACACTAATGTCGGCTGCTATTCATCGACAACAGCTCAGTGTTTAATACCATCACCCCCCCCCCCCCGAAATCTATCATCAAACTCAAGGTGCCGAGTCTCTGCTCGTCCCTATTCAATTGGATTCCTGACTTCCTCATAGGCAGACCACAATCTGTAAGAATTGGTAAAAACACTTCCTCCTCGTTGGCCATGAACACAGAAGCACCTCAAGGATTTGTGTTTGGTGCCCTGCTCTACTTCCTCTATACCCATAACTGTGTAGCCATTCACAGCTCCGATGCAAAATTTAAATTCACCAACAGTACCACCATTGTTGGAGGCATAACAGCTAATGATGAGTCAGAGTACATTATTGTTTTGGCACCATTCATCAGATTATCACTCTCCCTCGAGATTGATAATCTGATGATTGGCACTAGAACAACAATCTTGCTTTCAATGTTTGAGATTGGTTTCAGGAAGTGAAAGCCAAAGATCCATGAACTCGATTTTAGCTTCAAGTTCCTGGGTATGCTCATCTCGGAAGATCTGTCCTGGGCCCAGCACATTCATGCAATCACCAAGGAAGCTTATCAACAACTCTTCCTTTGAAGATTGATGATAATGTATAATCACCAATTTATCAAACATTTTAAGTGTATTTCAGAGAGGACACTGGCTGGCTGCATTACAATCTAGTTCAGTAACTCATATACCCAGGAACGAAGATGACTGCAGAATTTGGTGTACACTGCCCGATGCATCATGGAATAGTAACCTCCCAACCTTCTAAGGGATCTACAGGAGACGCCGCCTCAAAAAGGAAGGTAATATCAAAGACCCACACGACCCCGGCCACACTCTCATGCTACAACCATCGCAAAGGAGGTACAGGAGCCAGAAGACTGTGTTCTCCAGGATCATGAACAGTTCTTCCCATCAGTCTCTTGAAGAGTGCACACTAACCACAATCCTACCTCAACATCGATCAATAACATGATACTAACCCAACCCCTCCCCAACCCACAAAAAGACAACCAATATCATAGACTCACATGAACCTGGCCACGCTTTCACTCCACAAGAGTGCGATGTTTCCTCAAAGGTCTGAAAGGTTTTGGGTGTCAGAAGGAGAATTACTTTCCAAAAGATATCCAACTTATGCCTTACTTTTGCAACCATAATTAAAGGGGTCCTGACCCGAAATGTTACCTTTCATGTCGTCCAAGATGCTACCTGACCCTCCAAGTTACTCCAGCGCTTTTAATTTTTTTCTTAAATGGTTAGTCCAATTAATTTCCATGTCAATGGCAACTCCAAGGATGTTTAATTTTTATGATACTGACTGTAAAGGGAAATTCATTTTGTTGTCTCTAATTGAGACAATGACAATAAATTTGAATACAATACAATACAATACAATAATGGTGTTATGGCAATTGTGATGCGTTATATATCAAAGATAGATTACACACTCTCTCCATAGAGCAGGTCATTACCCAACTTGGCAATTTGAAGATACAAATGTCACCTTTCCATCCATTCCTGAATGTTATCTACAACATGTAGGCGAGAACCACTTCACCTCAAAAGCTACAAATGAAATTGAATACAGTGACCTTCGTTATAGAGGAATGGTGTCCGTTATTGCCGATTGTGCTCTATAACCAAGTAAATTATTATCATTGTATATGTAGCAAAATCAAACAACTGCAGTTGCTGGTTAATACACAGAAGGATACAAAGTGCTGGAGTAACTCAGGTCAGGCAGCATCTCTGGCGAACATGGATAGGTGACTTTTCGGCCCAAGACCCTTCTTCAGACTCTTTGTCTGGAAAAGGCCTGGAATACAGGTGAGTTAATGGCCCAGGCCTGCCGGGGGCGAGGTGAGGATCGGTGGAGTAAATGGTCGCGGCCAGCAGGAGTGCAGGTAAGGGTCGGCGGTGACAGTGGCAGGGGGAGGCACAGCTCGGACGCAGCAGAGGAAGCTAGTGTGTGTGTGTGTCAGCAGCGGCAGTAGTAGACCTGGCCTAGAGGTGACATGAGCAGGTGTGGGAGGAGCCAGCGTTGCGAGTGGCCGAGGAGGCGGCACAAGCTGGGGTGGCATTAGCAGCCATCGGGAGGTCCGTCCGCTCTTACCAATATCCTTTATGAAGGGATCCATTAAAATGAGGGTTTACTAGAGTGTGCAACGTGAATATCCACACTTTATAGAAGGAAAGACAATGATGAAGCATTTGCAGTATGGTTAATCAAAAACGCTGGCTAGATCTGCGATGACTGACCAACAATCACAATCAATGTCCTTTCTACAAATTATAACTTCATTTCTGGAAGAGTTTTCTTCTTGATGCCCACGGACATGTGTTTCGCCCAAGCTCTTTGATATGCACCATCAAAAGGTGAATTAAAATCAAGGACAGTTAATCACATCATCTTCAAGATCCTGCTCTTGGACTAAGCCTGTGAAGAAATCAATTGTCAAGTAATCCTGGTGAAACCCACATTGCGCATGGGTGAACAGAATGTTGGGAAGGAAATAGCCACCTGATCACATTGTTAACATTTCCATAACTTTTCTGATTAAAAGTAGGTTGATTAGTAGAAATTGGTTGAATTGGATTTGCCTGTCTTTTGTGAACAGGACATATCTACCCAATTTTCCAGGATCTCAGGTGGATGCCAATGGCGTAACTGTACTGGGATACCGTGGTTACATGTGCAGCAGCTTCGGAAGTATGTCTTCAGGACCACAACTAGGATTTATCTTGTGTCAGATGTTGGAGGTTTCTTGCGATTTCAGCATTTCTTAATGCCATGTGGATTAAATCAAATTGGCTGAAAAACTGGCATGTTGGGATATCCTTGGTTGCCTCTTACATCCCTTTAAGTTATTTTCACATCAAATTGCAGCTGGAATGCAGACCTTAGAAATAATCCTGGGATTGTCTGGTTCTCTATTGCATGCTGTTGTTTTTTTTACTGTTGAGCATGCATACTCCCCTGTGCTAGAGCTTCACCAGTTTGAGGCCTCATTTTGAGGTGTATGTTATGTTGCTCAAAGCATATCCTTCAATCATTGAACTGTTCAATGGTTCAATGAGGAATTGATTGCAGCAGTGTATATTCTTGCCTATGATGATCCTCAAAATTATATGGACAGCCTGTTCTATTCAGTCTATTTAATGTGACTGTAGTTCCACATAACACAGAAGGGAGTTAAGCAGTATTTTTTTGTCGATGATTGCAGTTGTCATTCCTGCTAGTACTTTCATTGATAAATGTACCCGTGGCAAATGCAACGACATGGTCAAGTAGATTTATCTTTCATATTTATTCGCTCACGACATGTCACACACCAAATCTGTCAGCTGTGTCATTCAAAACACAAGATAGGTTGACCCCAAGCAATGCTGGTAATCCACTCTTGACAAAGTCATACCCAATGGAATCAAGTGAATCAAATGGCAACCGCAGATGTTGGAAACCTGAATCATAAACAGAAAATGCTGAAAACATTCAGCAGATCAGGTACTGAGATGAGAAACAATTAACTTTTCAAATCAAAGAGTTTGCCAAGTTGGAAAAAAATGCTTTCTATTTCCCAGTTCTGAAAAGTCTTTGAGTGGAAACTAAAGGGCCTGTCCCACTTACGTGTCCTTGGCACACAAATTACGCGACCTTGAGGCGCATGGGCATCGTATGGCTGCGCGGAGGGGTTTGTAGTTGTGCGCGACATCGCGCGGGGCTCCGACAATTTTGTAGTAAACAAAATCTTCGCTCGCCAACGGCCTGTCGCGGAACTGGTGGCCAAAGTGAGACAGGCCCAAGACCCTGGCGCGACACAACGTCTCACTTTCAACAGCAGCAGAAGCAGGCAAATGATCGCCGAGCTCGGCCTGGGGCTCACGGCCGTTACGGTCTGGACTGCCCCCACTTCAACTCCCAGAGCGGGGCCAAGAAAATTGAAGATAGACACAAAATGCAAGAGTAACTCAGCGGGACCGGCAGCATCTCTGGAGAGAAGCAATGGGTGACGTTTCGGGTCAAGACCCTTCTTTTCAGACTGAAGAAGAGTCTCGACACGAAACGTCACCCATTGCTTCTCTCCAGAGATGCTGCCGGTCCCGCTGAGTTACTCCAGCTTTGTGTCCATCTTCAAATGATGTCACGCGCTCCAGACGGCTGTGCGTATGCATGTAATTGCGCCGAACATTCGCGGGACCATCGCGGCTCAACGCGACCGCGAGGTCGCGTAATTTGCATGCCAAGGACACGTATGTGGGACAGGCCCTTAACTTTCTCAGATTGCAGTCTCTATTTGAATTAGTGAACTGAACTTTCAACAAAATGTGTTCAAGAAATATTTAGATGATGAAGTGCATATTTTTGCACTTAATAAAAAAACTGATTCAAGGGTTTAAACTGCATGCAGGAAAATAAATAGCAATTACTTTTACAAACCATGAACATTTAATTTAGAATAGAAGTTTACTAAAATAGCATAAAGCTGAAACAATTCAATCAAGGACAATTGTGTTGATGGTTTATCAAGTAATCATAGAATGGTGCCAATTCATTCATGTTATGAATTCTAATTATATATACACTGCAGCAGCAATTATCAAATCAAGGCTATGAAAATGAAGAGATTATGTAACTATCTGTGCAATCCAAAAAATTGGAAAATAATCCAGAAAATTCGAGCTCAAATCCACAAAGGATTTTTTTATTGGGAAATTCTTTGAAACCAAGTGGCCAAATTGTTAATCATAAATTCCAAATTATTTCACTATTTTTGTTTTATGTACATTTACATTATTCACAATACATCTTCCACATACAAAAGACATCTCTCAACATTGGCAAAGCAACGGGCTATGACCATAATGAAAATATATCTTAAGTGATCTGATCTTAAGCTACAATGTAACTGTGCTCTCAGAGGCTAAACATTAAGAGGCTTCATTGCAACTGACAGAAAGCAGATAAAATCGTCAGAAATTATTGTATTTGTACACTCCATGAATGAGTACAGTCCTAGATTGAACAGTGACCCACGCTAAAACTTACTGGCATACAACTGTTATGCAAGCAATCACCAAAAGATAAAAAGACAACTCCAACAGTCAAATATTATCCCTCCCCATATATCTATGACAGAGTGCTCTTGAACACTACATAAGCACCTCAGCAAATATGAACTTCTACAGACTGTCTTTGGTTCTACAAAGGACTTTTGAATTTTGGTATTGGTTATTAATCATTGAATGTTTTAAACTCATATATTATCTGTATATTGAGTTCACCGGCCCTTTAAATTGCTGCAAGTAAGAATTTCATTGTTTCGGTGTCAGTTCACATGACAATTAAACACTCTTGACTATTCTTTTAAGGTGTCTACTTTGCCTGTAAACTAAAATGGTCTAGTTTTAAAACGAGAGGCTTTGAACGCCAATGCCCATTATTCATGTTTCAAAATATTAAAACAATAACATTAGAAATGTTGAACCTGGATCAACACTTCTAACAAGAAATGTGTCCATGAGCTTTAGTCCAAAAACCACAAAGTCTCCAGGGCCAAAAACTAAAGAGATGGGTGAAAACTTTCAAAACCATTAATCCATTGCCCGTTGAAATTCAACATGTCTGCATCACACTTGAAAAAGAGCACCTAAAATTAAGCTATTGTTTCCTGAAATACTAATTGAATCTGGAAACAAGCAACTCTGTACACATTATTCATTATTTTACCTTGAATTAATTCATTTCAAGAAAATGCAAATAATTATTAAATAACTTCCACTACACGTGCAATTGAAAGAAATTATATTTGCCTCCGCAAACAAGATTGGGAAAATTTGATTTAGACATGACAAGAATATTTTTATGCAACCAATATCTTTAATACATCATCACCCACGTATTGTTTCAATACAACAAGCCTTTATTCTGTTCTTGAGCCTCCCACGACCTATGCTCAGCCCCTGCACTAACCCTCCAGCTGCTCTTAACTGATATGGCACCCTTAGGATGAGCTGTGCTGAATGCATTGATTTTGTGGACATTTCAAGTGGCAAAAACATCCTATAAAGATATTCAGATAAAATTTAAAAACTGTTCAAATAAATTTGCAATGAAAATATTCCACTTTAAAATATTTAAGTTAAAAATAAATTAATTTATTGATAATTAAACATGCATGTAGAATGGGCAATTTATTTCCAAATTTAAGGAAAGGCATTAATTTGTTTAGTACAGGGTAGTTCAGAAAGTTTACAGTACTAATATGCTAAATGTGAAGTTGTTTTAGGAGAAAAGAGATTGGGCAGGCTAGGCTTATATCTGTGTTCAAGAAGGAACTGCAGATGCTGGAGAATCGAAGGTACACAAAAATGCTGGAGAAACTCAGCGGGTGCAGCAGCATCTATGGAGCGAAGGAGATAGGTAACGTTTCGGGCCGAAACCCTTCTTCAGACTGAAGAAGGGTTTCGGCCCGAAACGTTACCTATCTCCTTCGCTCCATAGATGCTGCTGCACCCGCTGAGTTTCTCCAGCATTTTTGTGTACCTTAGACTTATATCTGCTTCAGTTGAGGAGAGTGAGTGGACCTGGAGAAACCACAAGATTGTGAGGGAGCTTGGCAGGTTGGATGCAAACAACGATCCCATTGTCAGCGGATCTACAATTTACAAATCAATAAACCAAGGACAGATCTATTCTTGATAAAGCAGGTCATTGGGATAGGCTGGAAGGGTTAAGATTACAAGCTAAACAGGTATGACCTTTATGAATTATAGAACAAGTTTGTGGGGATAAGTGGCCAATTCCTGATCCTGATTCATATGTATGTACACAAATATGAAGCGACAAAATAAGCAAGCAACATAATCGTCTTAGATTTTTTAATGAATACCAGCAACATAATTTAAGTGAATGGTGTTTTTGCTTGTATTTCAGCCATGATCGGTGTAAAGTTGCAGAGCACTCATCTGTTACCATCCGCAACTGGTACAGCCCAGTACAATCCACAACTGCACCTACACTTTCTTGTGATTCCAGTAACAAATTTGGAAGACAGATGTGCTGAATCTGGTCTTCAGTAATTCTATAACTTGTGCGTCCTAGTGTGCAGATGCAAAATGCTGAGATATAGTGAACTTCACAGATGAGACTGTGGTGGTGTCTCTGAAACTTGCTCTGCCCCTTGTCTTAAAACCAATAAGCAAAAATGGTGGTAAAAACTAAAGTAACAATGTTCATTTATGAATGCTTATTGCGAAGAAAAGGAAAAAATAGTCATTCGAATCTCACCCTCAATACTGCAGAATGTATTCATGTTTGCCCCTCTGGTTACAAACATTGAATTTTTAGCTTGAAATCTAAAGCATATGAGAAACCAATCTGTCTCCAACTGTTCATTACCAAAGTCCTAAACAACATTGGCAATTGTAGCTCCCAGTAAGCCAGTTTTATAGTGAACAGTATAAAATATTCCATTTAATTTTGTGATAATAACTAAATACTATATGGCCGCCACATTTAAAGGTGTGTGTAACTTTAAATTGTGTTGATATTGTTTTCTACTTTTTTCTTTAAGAATTAACAACTACCATACCTTTATTGTTCACAAAATGCTGCGCACAGTTGTGCAAAACAGACTGTGAAAAATAACCAACAAAATGCTTACAAAGGAGCTCACTAAGAGTAAGATTTCAAAACGCAAGTGCCACTAATTTGCTCAACCAAGCATTCTGCCAAATCTCATTCACTTCATTCCCCTCATTCCATGTAATGATGTAAAAGTAATTTTTGAACTTGCAAGAACAAGACGACAACAACAGCAAGAACAAGAGAAAAACCAATACAAATTAAAATAAAAAGCAGCAAATGATTGTCTGTATAATTGGCCAAAACTAATTTATGTGCTCAGATTCTAGTTATCTACAACCAAAATATAAACGAGAATATACAAGGTTTTGGGAGTAAATATATTAGAATGTTGACAGAATTAGTTAACTGAAAATGAAATAAAAGGGTGTCAAATAAGGAAAGAAGAGTAGTAGTGTAATATAAAGCCAGTGGTAGTGAAATATGGGACCCAGGAATGGGAGATCAGCATACAGAGGGGGGTGGTGGGGGGAGATGAATTAAGGTGATTGGTGTGGTGAGAGAACCATAATTGACACCCGTTTGTCTCCTTTTTCACCTCTAGCCCTTTTCACTATCGCCTCCCAATTGCCAATCACCACCCTCCCTCACATGTATCCACCCATCCCGTCTTCCCCCCCCCCCGGGTGGACCTTCTTCACCACACTGTCCACCCGACTGACCACTTTTCGGCAACTATACACCTGTACTCAAGATCTCTCTGTACTGCAACTCTCCCCACAGCTCTACCATTTACCATAGAAGACTTACCCTGATTCGGCACAGGAAAGTGCAACATCTCACACGTCAAAATTAAATTCCATTTGCCATTCCTTTGTCCTTCCCAACTGATTTAGATCTTGTTGTAAATTTAGATATCCTTGAAACATAGAAAGTAGGTGCAGGAGTAGGTCATTTGGCCCTTCGCCAGCACCGCCATTCAATATGATCATGGCTGATCATCCAGAATCAGTACCCTGTTGCTGCTTTTTCCCCCATATCCCTTGATTCCGTTAGCCCCAAGAGCTACATCTAACTCTCTCTTGAATACATCCAATGAATTGGCCTCCACTGCCTAATGGGGCAGAGAAGTCCACAGAGTCACAACTCTCTAGGTGAAAAAGTGTTTTGTCATCTCAGTCCTGAATGGCCTACCCCTTATTTTTAAACTGTGACCCTTGGTTCTGGGTTCCCCCAACATTGGGAACAATTTTCCTGCATTTAGCCTGTCCAATCCCTTAAGAATGTTATATGTTTCTATAAGATACCCGCACATCCTTCTATATTCCAGCGAATATAAGCCCAGTCGACCTATTCTTTCATCATATGTCAGCCCTGCCATCCCGGGAATTAACGTGGTGAACCTACGCAGCACTCCCTCAGTAGCAATAGAAAGATTGTAATGAAGATATATCCATGCATATGTATTTGCAGGTGAGATAGTTGTGTTCATCAAATGAATATATTCAGTGAAACTTCATGAAATGTAGAAACAAGGAACTGCAGGTGGTGTACGAAAAAAAAAGTGCCAGAGTAACTACAGACAGTTATGAGTTGCCAGGCAGCATCATTGGAAAACATGGATGAATGATGTTTCGGGCAAGACCTTTCTTCACACTGATTGTGTGTTTTTGTGTGTGTGTGTGTGTGTGTGTGGGGGGGGGGGGGGGGGGGGGGAGATAACCTATAGCCACCTATTAATTTGCCAGACTTTGCCCTGCCCCTCCACTCTTTCAGCTTTCTTCTCCTTCCCACCCCCGTAATCAGTCTGAAGAAGGGTCCCAACCCAAAACGTCCAAATATCCAAAAATACATGGACATATGTTCTCCACAGATGCTGCCTGGCTTGCTGAGTTATTCCAGCACGTTGAGTGTTCAGGAAATGTCTCACAAAAGCTAAAACCAACTTTATTCAATTTTCTGCAAATTACGATCCTGATTGAAGGATTGCATTTCCCCGAAAGGGCTGCATGTTTGGATCCCCTTAACTCACCAGTTATCTTGTGCCTCGATTACATTTTTGAACATTATCAATGTAACACAGTTTCAATCTAGATCAATTGGCAAGAAAAAATTGGTGCTTGAGAAAAAGACCAAAATTATTTCACGTCTCAATGAAATAATCCAAATTGTTGATTAATCTTTCTTTACGTCAAATCACCTTGCAGCTGCGCACAAATGAAACATAATACCTTCTAAATCCATAGATATGGTTAACATTTTGTGCTCAAAGATAATATGAAGAATACATGTGTTAACCACACTGCTAATTGCTTATACACGTTTCGGTTTAATTCGTCAAAATATCCATAACGTGTTTAGTCATCACAATACATAGGTTAATGATTCACTTACTTTTATGGGATCTGTGCTGAACTTAATTTTCCTCTTGGCTGGAACATTATCTTCATCGGACAATCCTGTTACTTCTGTACGTTCCAAAACGGGTTCGTAATTATTTTCATCGCTATCCAATTGTTCCTCCGAGTCCTCATAAGTTTGGTCCCAACCAGTGTCATCGCCGGATTCCACACCGCCGCCTTCATTTTCCGCATGTTGAACAAAAGGTTCAGTTCCGGAACATTCATTTTTGTCGCCTTTGTCAGTTGATCGACTGACGACCGAAGACCCAGGGTGGTCAGCTGGGCTTTCCTCTGAGAAATGTTCACCCGCTGTTGAACCTCGCGTACCCATCGATATTTCGGCAGCAACTGCATCGTTTTTCGGAGGGTCGGCAACATTAGGATGATTCACACTCGCACCAGTATTTAATTGCTTCCCCAAATCTCCAGTAGATCCTCCGTTGCGATTATCCGTACATTCATTAATCCCAGATTTAATTTGCTTTGCTTTCACTGCGCTGCTTTGGCAAAGGGTAGTGGATTTTACAGTCTCTGAAGGAGAAGCTTGTTGGCTCGAAATGTGATTATTTTCACCTTTCCGAGGCGAACATGTACCACCATCCTGGTTTGCAAAATGAATTCCAAGCTGGCCCTGAACAGAAGGAATGTCGGAAGCAGCCTGCTGTTGCTTTCCCTGCTCTTGCAGTTCAAGTGTTTTAGACGAAGCATTTGGAACACAGGCATTGTGTCCAGCCGGAAAGCTTTTGCCAGTTGTCAAGGCTGGTAGCTCGGTGTTCTGAGAAGCAGCAGAAAGTGGGGCAGCAGACGACGAAGTCTCTGTTCGGGGGCAGGTGCTGTCCAATGAATCGGCGCTTCCTTTATCCCAGCATAGGTTCTGGACCTCTTGCAGTTCATCCAGCGGTTGGTCCTGGAAACATTTCCTCTCCCTCTTGGGCGAGCCTGGTTGCGGGGCAGCCGCCGAGTCACGGGCGCTCTGCTCGAAGAGCTTACGGGTCTCGGAAAATTTGGAGCCGCTGGGCTGGCCTTCTCGCCGAGAGTCCGTACGACTAGTCCGGTCGCACACAGCAGCCGGCAGCTTGACCCGAGCGCTGGATGCCACCTGCGCAACATCGCGGGCTCGCAGCCTGCGGTGCGGGGACGAGGGAGCCCCTCTGCCGCCGCGGACGCGGACAGCAACCGCGCTCTCCTCGCCAGACTCCATGCCCATCTGCAGGAACAGCATATTCTTGATCCGGTTAACATTGGAGCCATACTTCCTTCCCCGCAGCAGCAGCTGCTGCTGTTGCTGCGACGACGGCGGTTTCTGGGACACTTCCCTAGCCTTGGAGTCGCCCCCGGCTGCCGTCGTCCCGGTCCCTCCGCCGCTGCCAGTTTTACTGAAGGTTGTTTTGAGCGCCTGGAAGTCGGTCCTGTACGCGTTGCGGTGCGGAGAGGAGCTGCGGAGACTCGACCTCTCTGCCGAAGCCTCGGTCTTCATCATGGTTTGCCGTCAGCTGCGGACGGTGAAGAAGTGTGACGGCGGTTGGGGGGCGGTTACCCGTGACTTGGCCCCGGCGCCGGCCTACCGACCGCCGCCGGCTCCTCCGAAATGAACGCACAGAGAGAGGTCTTCTGCTGCTAGGGAGGAAGGTCTCAGGCGGCCGCTGTCACGCCTGGTGGTGGTGGAGGAGAAGGAGGAGGAGGAGAAGATGCCTGCGGGCACAGCGGGACAGGTGCCCCCGAAGCCAAAGCGGAGCAGCGGCTGCCGGCTACCATGCCGGCGACTCGAGAAGGGAGACTCGAGTGGGGGTGGGAGGCGGGCTCGGGTTGGGAGTGGGATCGGCTGCCGCCGCCGGCTCCGCTTCGTCTCCTCCGCTGCCTCGGCCACGGCCACGCGCCGACGCGACCGTTCCCGCTGACAGCTCCTCGCGCTCCGCCGAAACAAAACGCCCGGCTACTCCGCGCGCCCGCTACGTCACTGCGTCGCCGCGCGCTGGCCAACCGCCGCCCAACCGCACATGCCACCGGAGTCCGGCATGGGACGGGCTGGAGGAGGGGAGGCGGCTTGTGCGGCTTGTGCGGCAGCACTGCTCCAACAAACCACGCGGCCTGCTGCAAGAATGGGTAAACATGTCAACAACACGTTGCAGGGTAAATATCCCATTGCAACACAAACTAGGAATGTGTAGGTAACCATCCATGGTGGGAATAGTCAAAATCAAAGATATTAGAGGAGCTCCTCTAGTATCTTTGGTCAAAATGGTGAAACAAGGAAAAGGAAATGCAGATGCTGGGATACACCAAAGGAGTAACTCAACGGGCAGGCAGCATCACTAGAGAAAATTGATTGGTGGAGTTCAGGTATGGACTCTTCTTAAAATGGATTGTAGTCTGGCTCAGATTGTAGTCTGGCTCTGATGCCCCCTGTTACCAAGTTCCTCTCCCGAGTTACTCTTGAGCCAACCGTGAATGAAAGTCTGTTTTAAGTATCAAATAGAGGAGCTGGACAGCATCTCATACAATAAGTATAATCTGATTCAGTATTGAAAGTTATTTCATTTCAGAACTTTAAAAAACTAGGCAGGATCTCGGCCCCGCACTCGCGAGGAGGCGGTGGCGGCGAAGCAACAGTGATAAAGAAGACAGCTCCATCCTGAATTTACTGCCAGGACTACACATTGCGGGGAGACGGGAGATGAAATCTTTGAATGTGGACGGATGTCTCCGCGCCTTCTCGTTCTAAGCGGAATATATTTTTAGTTGCCTTTCAAGCCAGGCTTTGGTTTTATTCCTTGTTTTTGTTTATTCGCACACACCTTTCGTGTGTGAGGTTGTGAGAAGTCCATTCCGGGTGCCGGCCAGCCGCAGCAGCTGTTCTTTCACATCAGTTGCACATCAGATTGTTGGGAGACCAAGCTCAGGGTTCGCCTCCTGAGCTGCTTTGGTGCCCAGGCGTGAGTTGAGGTGGAGGGAGGGGGGGGGGGGGGTGGGGGGGAGGATGCGCTGACGTCATTAATCTGTCTGGTGTGACAAGGCTCTTAGGTTAGGCTGGGATTATTGTCTGCTCTCATCTCTCTTTCTGTGTGTGCACTAGCAGGGGAAAGAGCGGTCTACCTCGCTGGGGCACAAGACCTCTGCCGCCTGCCCCTTGCAGCCATCAACTTGTTTGTTCCTTTGGTGCGCGTCATCTGCCCTGCTCCCATCCCAGCCCTGTCCCAGCTCTCTGCCCCATTCTCGGAAATGTCGCTTCCGCTGCTGCAACGAGGAGGGGTCCGGCTTGCTGGCTTGGCAGTTAGGTGGGTGGGCAGGGAGGGGGAGTGGGTACAAACCACCGAATCCATTCTCAAAAGTCGGGCAGAGCGTTTCTCTCTGCTTCATATAGGTGGGAATTCCCTCAGTCTGGTCACTCAGCGGGACAGGCAGCATCTCTGGAGAGAAGGAATGGGCGATGGGATGACGTTTCCAAAATTCTGCTGCGTCTTTGTGTTACTCCAGCACTGTGTGTTCACTTTTTGTCAACCAGCATCTGCCCTTTCTTGTGTATGACATTATTTGTATCCGTGGCAGTTGATTGTCACTCCCTTCAGTTTCCCAGGGGGTCGGGATGGGACTGGAGTTAGGAGACAGGAGGGGGGACTCCAGTCCCGTCCTGATGCTGCCTGCCTGCTGAGTTAAAGAGTGCCCACGATAGACTCATGAGTCACTAAGGTAAACTCACGGGCAACTACGTTCTTACAATGAGTTTAAATGTTTCAAATTTTACAAGAGTGAATTTGACTCGTGGAAATCTTTAAACATGTTTAAAGTTATTCAAGAGTTAACAAGTTTCCCGGGTACCTGCCGTTAGCGCCACGAGTCGCTAAGTTGCGTCCACGAGTTCCGACGTTCCCGCTACGTTAATTATACGTGATTACCACGAGTTTAATTTGTTTTAAACTCTGAGTCACTCGTGGGTCGACTCGCACCGTGAGACGGGTTTTACTCCAGCACTTTGTATCCATTCATGGTGGGACTTTTCCACGTCAGATCTGATCAATCATTGACGCTTTACACAATATTTTAATGTTTTTGTTTCCGATTTTTGCGATGTTACATTGTTTATCACATCAGAACACCCAACAGTGAAACCTCAGTGTTAAATTGCAGGGCAGTCAGCCTCGTGATAAACAGCATTTCAAAATCCTATTCAATTTTATTATAATACTAGACCAAGTGCAGACCCGTTGGTGTCATCACACACACTAACTACCCCCCTTGATATTATTAAAGAGATATTATTAATTTGCTCCTTTTACCCCATAATCCTATCCACTGAGTTTTGTGAACAATTTTATTAAAAATCTGGGGAAATAATATACCAAATTTAGAGATTTCTGAACTCATAAGGTAAATCCCTACCAAAATATGTAAAAATCTCCCTGTTTTTGCCTCTGGTTTTCGAGGAGATACGTTTCAAAGGCAAAATCACACACACACACACACACAGTTTTAAACGTATAAAGATGAAGGGACAATTCATAGATAAAAGGATGGCATACATGACGGGTAATTCGTAGATAAAAGGATGGCACACATGGTAATTATATATATATATATATAAATATTTTTTAATAATGTTGTTCAACCCCACATGCATACTTATTCAGAAGTAGAACCATGGAATCTTTAAGAACGTCGTAAGAACTTGAGTAGGATAGAGAATTTAAAAGCCAACTTAGCCAGAGTACAAAGCAGACGATCAATCGTGGCTTCCACCTATCAGCACCATCCGAGAAGCCAGCCGGCAGCCAATTTAAATCAGTCCAAGAAACCCGTGAGAGCATTGGATACAGCAACGACTAGACAACATTCCAGCTGTGGGAGATCTGTGCAATACAGCAGTGTTGACTCCCGTTGAATTGATTCATAAGAAGAGCTGCTTCAAACTGACATCAAAGAGCCATATCTCCTTGGCCATGGTCTCACCCCACTGTTACCATCGGGAGGAAGGTAGAGAGCTTGAAAAGTTTCCTCCAGGTTCAAGAATAGTTTCTTCCCATCAACCATCAGGCTCCTGAACCACCCTGCACAACCTTAACCACATCCCTATCTCAGCACTGAACTTCTATGAACTTTGGATTACTAAGATTGCACTGCTGTTTTTGGCTTGCACAATCATAGTTTGGTTTATTAGAATGATGGGTGATTTATTGTATATTCATTTGTTGTATTGTTATGTTTAACTAGACTAAGTGGGAACCGTTGGGTCCCACCTTCACATGGGAGGGCTGGTCCCCCAACGCAATATTCCACCTCCGCTAATTCCAATATACACACACACACACACACACACACACATATATACTCCACCTCACACACACACATACACTCACACACATACACTCACAACACACACACTCACACATACACACACATACATTCACACACACACAGATACACTCACACATACACTCACGCACACACTACACTCACATTCACACACACACTACACTCACTCACATACACTCACACAACACACACATACACTCACACACATACACTCACACGCACATACACACACACACATACACTCACACGCACACACACACACACACACACATATACACTCACACATACACACACATACACTCACACATACACTCACACACAAACGCATACATACACTCACACATACTCTCATACACTCACACACACACAGACACACTCATGCACACACATAAACACACACACAGTCACACACACATACACTCACACACACACATACACGCATACATGCACACTCACACACAGACTCACACACATACACTCACACACACATACTCGCGCGCGCACACACATACACTCACACATACACTCACACACACATACTCACACACATACATACACACACACACATACACACTCACGCACACACACAGTCACACACACACACAGTCACACACATACACTCACACATACACTCAAGCACACACATACACTCACACACACTCACACATACACTCACACACACTCACACGCACAAACACACACACACACACATATACTCACACACACATACACACACACACACATACACTCACACACAAACACATACATACACTCACACACACACACTCATACACACAGACACACACACATACACTTACACACACAAAGTCACACATACACGCACACACATACACACACACACAGACTCACACATACACTCACACACACACATACTCGCGCACATACACTCACACATACACTCACACACACATACACACACACATACACTCACACATACACTCACACACACATACACACACACATACACACTCACGCACACACACACACACAATCACACACACATACACTCACACACATACACTCACACACACATACACTCACACACACTCATACACTCACACACATACACTTACACGCATACACTCACACACACACATACACTCACACGCACAAACACACACATACACTCACACGCACATACACGTACACTCACACACACATACACACACACATACACTCACATACATACACTCACACACACATACATACACACACATACACACGCACTCATGCACATACACTCACATACACACACACACACATACACACACACACACATACACTCACACACACACATACACACGCACACACACACATTCACACTCACACACCATATATTTGACAGTAAACTTTCTTGAATCTACTCACACGGCTGAGTGCGGCCTCTCCACTGTGGGGCTTCCGTAGTCAGCGGAATTTCCGCAATCAGAGCGACCTCTGCACTCACCGGAAATTACGCAATCAGCGGAAGTCACGAAAAGAGCGGGACTTTTGGACTAAACACAATCGGACCTAATAAAGCATTTGTTCCTTCCAAACACAGTCGGACCTAATAAAGCATTTATTCCTTCCAAACACAGTCGGACCAAATGAAGCATTTATTCCTTCCAAACACAGTCGGACCTAATAAAGCATTGCAGTTTCAAGCACAGGCAGGGCAGCAGGCCAAACAACTCATGGCGTTGTCATTTCATTTCATTTCATTTCCAATTAAGCATTGCACTTTCAAGCACAAGCAGGGCAGCAGGCCAACCAACTCATGGCATTGTCATTAAGGGCTAACAAATCATTTATTGCAAGTAAATTGCAGACTCACAGTTCAGTTGATTCACAGCTTAGAATGACAGTCGTGGCCTCTCCCTATGATCTTGCAGAGTGACTGACTCACGTCCAGGCATCCGGGGTTTCATAGTCCTGCTCTCCCCAATATACAGCGCAGCCAGGAAGTGGTCAAGATGAGACTTTTAATTATATAGATGTGCCTGTACATCTGCAGCAAGTAAACATTTAATTGTTCTGGTCCAAGTGCATAAGACAATTAACAACACTTGACTGCCAGATAAACCTCTATCCAAGTTGTTTCAGCACAGTTACAACATTGGCATCTACATGAAAATGTAAAAAAATTGCTCTTCATCACTGAGCTTTCCATCATGAGGTTAGAAGTGAATTGCATTATATTCAAGTCCATTTGTAACACTGGTAATTGAAGCAACAGCGTTCAGCAAGACAGACAACATTCAGAGAATGACTAATAATTGATAACTACCACTCACACTGTCAGGAAATAACTATCTCCATCTAGTCTAATAACTATGTTTGTCATTACCTTCACCATGTTCACCAAGATCAATATCCTGACAAGTAACCAAGTTAATCAGCAAATCCTAATAGATGCTTATGATTGGTATAATTTCAATAGATGAGGGCTCTCATGTCTTGACCCAAAATGCACTGTCAATTTCCCTCCACAGAGACTGCTTGACCAGCTGAGTTTTAAATCAAAGAAAATTTGTTTTGGATAGACCCAAGGGATAGTAAACCAACAAGGCAATGAATGGAAAATGTGATCTCCGCAAGTAATATTAACTCAGCTTATTACTCAATAGATACTGCCCAATATATTGGCGATGGCAGCCTCGCCAGCAGTCTGTCTGTTTTTTTGTTATTTTTAGTGTGTTTTAAAAGTATGTGTTAATGTTCTCTGGTTTGTTTTATGTGCTGGATGGGGGAGGGGGTCGGGGGAAACTTTTTTCAGTCTCTTATCTTGCTGGACATGCGATTGTTTTCCGGATTGTATCTCCGGTCGCTCTGCGGACTAACATAATTGAGCTGGCGGCCTTGCTCGAGACTGACTTTGAGCCCAACTGCGGGGCCTTGAACTTACCATCGGAGCCTGCGATCCCTTGCCTGGGATCGACGCTCCAACTGCGGCCTGTGGATTTCAACATCGAGGAGATTGCAGTCTCGGGTATAGACTGATGTCGGGAAGATCCAAGTCGCAGAAGGTTCAACTAGCCCCGACCCAGGATCGGATCACCCGGCGCGGGGGAGCCAAGATCCCCCTGATGCCCCCCTTGATCATCCCGGCACGGAGGGCTCGACCGCCGGCTGCGGGAGCCAAGATCGCCCCGACAACGGAAGGTTCTAGTGCCCCGTCTGCGGGAGAACAAAGAAGGGAAGAAGATTGAACTTTTTTTGTCTTCCATCACAGTGAGGAATGTGGGGGAGTCGCTGTGGTGGATGTTCATGTTAAACATTTATTTGGGTGTCTTGCTGCACTTTATTGGTATGATTGTATGGCAAATCAAATTCCCATGTATGTTGCAAAGCATACTTGGGTAATAAAGTACTATTCTGATTATGATTATGATTGGAGCATTGCAAGCATTTTCTTTTTACAGTTTCAACAATAGCTCTAATGTACATTTATCAAATTTAATATGGCTCTTTGTTTTCTCTCCCATTCTCTTTAATTGCTCTGAATAATCTATTAAACGAACAACTAAATATTGAACTCTATTTTCCTTGGCTGCATCCTATCAAACACATTCTCTTTGTCCTATCATCCCTCACCATGCTCTTTTCTTTTTACTTTCCTGGTTCTGATGAGGAAGATTTTGACCTGAAAAAGTACAGATTTTCACGATGTTATCCTCTTTCCTTATTATTTCCAATATTTTCTGGGTTTTATTTCAGTTTTCCAGCATCTGCATTTTTTACATTTTCGATTGTATTATATCTAGATGAGGGATTACAATGTGAATAGATAATTCTAACAAAGTGACATAAAGAGCATAGAATTGCATTCTCCTGTACATTGGCGTGACCAAACGTAGACTCAGTGAGTATCTCACTGAACATTTGGGCTTGGTGCACCAAAGCCTTCTGGATCGCCCAATTGCTAACCACTTTAATTCCCCTTCTCAATCCCATACTGACCTTTCTTTCCTGAGCCTCACCCTTTGCCATAATGAGGACGCACGCTAATTGAGAAACAGCACCTCATATTTCACTTGGATAACTTACAATCCAATGGTATGAATGGTGAATGCTCCAATTTTAGGTGACTTCTACAAACACCTTCCCCCCTCTTTCCTCTCCTTCCTCCACTAAAAGTCCGTTAACCAGTTCCACAATTCGCAACTATGTATCCCTCTTGGGCTGGTCGACATTAACCTTATCAGGGAACAGCCTTGCCTGAGGTCATCAGCTGCAGGCCCAGATTTGTCTTGTTTTTTTTCTTCACTTCCAGTTTTTTTCCCTCGCCCTCCCTACCAGAATCAGTCTGAAGAAGGCTCCTGACCCAAAACATCACCTATCCATTTTCTCCAAAGATACTGCCTGACCTGCTGAGTTACTCCAGCATTTCGTATCTATCTTTGGTATAAACCAGCATCTGCAGTTCCTTTATATTACAGAAAAGGCATTTGTCAGTTCGGATCAGCAGATGCAAGAGGAACTTAGTGGGTCAGCCAGATTCTGTGCAGGGAGTGGATTGACAACATTTCAGGTCAGGACATTTCTTCCAGACTGATGTAGGGGAGGAGAAAGGTGGAAAAGAGACAAAACCTGGCAAGTGATAGGTGGATGCAGGTGAGGGACAGATGGGTGGAGATAGTGACAAAGGGTCAGGGGTAACATCGAGCCAAGAGGGTGTCAGATAAGGAAAGAAGAGAAGTGAAAGGTAGAGCCGAAGGGATGGATATGGGTAGAAGGGTGCAGGGGAGAGAAAGAGGGAATAAAAGGGAGGATGGGCGAGGAGCATGGGGAGAGTGGGGGAAGGATAAAGGGTGACTGGGGTGGTGCAAGATTGTAGGAGAGATGTGGGTGTTGTGGATGGTCTGGGAAAGACAGGTGGCTGGGGGATATTGAAATTGCAGAATTCAATGTTAATACACATACACAAGTGTTCAACAAAATTGTCTAGTCGACATTTGTTTTTGCCAATGTAGAAGGGGCCACACCAAACCCATTTCCTTCCTGGGCACTTCCCAGGCAACCTAGGGACAGATGTAACCTTTCCCTAAACTCCTGTCACTTCCATCCAAGGCCCCAGCAGCTTTTCCAAGGGAGGTCAAGAGTCAATAATGTTTTATTGTCATATGTTCCATATAGAACAATTAAATTCTTACTTGCAGCAGCACAATAGCATATATAAATATTGCACTTGTTAAACAATATAACAAACAAGAGAAAAAATGTTCAATGTTTGTGTATATATATATATATATATATAAACCAACAAACAATAATAGTGCAAAAAGACAAAACCAATGCCCCCAAGTCTGTGTTGTTTAGAGCTTATTTGGAGATTGTAGTATTTAATTGCCTGATGGGATGTAGGGAAGAGGCCAATCCTGAACCTTGACATTACAGTTTTCAGGCTCCTATATCTTCTTTCCGATGGCAGGAGCGAAATGAGTGTGTGGCCAGGGTGGTGTGTGTCTCTAATGATGCTGGCTGTCTTTTTGAGGCAGCGACTCCTGTAAATTGATGGTGAGGAGAACCTGGGATAGACTGGGCAATGTTCACCACTTTTTGCAGTACTGCAGTCCATGTGTAGTTATGCCAACCTTGTCCATTGCATTCAACACTCGTGATGTGGCCTCACTGCTTGTGAAGCAGAGGAAAATATAAACACGGACAAGGAGGAGTGATAAATATAAACACGGACAAGGAGGAGAGAGTCTGTAATTATGAGGGATGAAGAATGCAAATACCATATTTTTTTGATGTTAACAAACATTAATTTTATTCATCTTTCCTTCTGACTGACCATTCAGATAATTCCTATCAATCCCACTTATTTTCCTATAGTCAATTCTCTCTCACATACCCATCAATCTCTCCTACTTCTCCCTCCACCCACCTCACTTGGAGTGATTTACATCTCACCAAATATATAAAGTTTATATATTTAATTTAGATTTCACTTAATTTTACCAATTCTTGGTGAGATGTTTCAGATGTGACATGAACCCTCCATTTGATCTGTTTGAAGTCTCACGGCTCCCATGACCTAGGTTCAGTCCTGACCTCTAACACTAGATGTGTGGAGATTGCAGACTCTGTGACTAGAAGACTACTCCAGCTGCTCTGGTTTCCCCCCATGTCCCAAAAGTGTGCCAGCCTGTGGTGAATTGGCTACAGTAAATCACCCCGTGGGGTGGGTGGAGGGAGAATTAAGGGAGATTGATAGGTATGTGAGAGAGAATAAACTATATTGTCTTGATTGTGATCTACAGGCAAGTTGGTAGCCTCAGAATTATTGTGATGTATGGTCCAGGCTGACACTTCAGTACAATACAGAGGCAGCACTGGAGACACAACAAACTGCTGTGCTGGAATCTTGAATGAAACACAGGTGCTGGAGGAACTCAGAAGGTTGGGCAGCATCTGTGCAATATCATCTGCCCATTTCGTCCACAGATGCTGCCTGTTCTGCTGAGTTCCTCCAGCACTTTGTGTTTTGCGCAGAGGGTGTACTGCTTTCTTAAAGATGCCTTATTTTGGATGAGATGCACAGTTGAAGCAATGTTAACTATTTCAGGTAGAAGATCCCATTGAATATTTTATAGAAGAGCAAGGACATTATCCCTGGTATATCAGTTTTAAAAATCTGAAAAGAAAAATAGATAAAGTGCAGCAAGAGACGGGGACTAAAAAGTGACCTTTCCAGTGAAGCCACAGAATCTATGCCAAGGGAAAAAAATGAACAGAGGTAATCTTGGAAAACTTTGGAATCTGTGGTTTGCCACTAGGAAATATATCAAAGTGTGCTAGATCGATGTGGCTTATATTGTACCTCATCAACTACCCTCCCTCTGGCATGTCCTCGATGTCTTCAACTGACTCATTATTTGCCTAACCAAGCTGTTTAGAACTGTACATAGTGCCAGTGCGGGATATCATGTAGAGCTTTCAAAGCACGCACTCCCTCAATGCTCTATCAACTTTAAATAGCATTTTCTGCATTAAAGGAATTTATAGCAGCAAAATAAGCATTCTTAGTACTAACTACTTGGTCTGAGACAAATTGAAATTGTGATCAATGGATTATCTCGAATTATACTGCCCAGAATGTCATATATTTAAACGTCTGCTTAAACAATTGCACAGATAAAAGCTTTATGGGGGTTAGAAGGGAATAGAAATCAGATGATATCTTTATGGATTTCTATAGTATAACCCCAGCTATATAATTAATAACAACTTTATTAACTGGGATAGTTAATTGAATGAGAAGTAATCACATTAATGCATTAGTTTTTTGCTAACGGAAGCTTCTTCACTGCACACGTTTCAGGTGATTTGTCATTGTAGCATGCATTATCCCACATTCGTATATTAAAATCAATCTGTAGATACTGGACACATTCATTTTATAAATGTCATTGTGTGACATGAGATAAAGAGAATACTTAGGCTTAATTCCTGCTCCACGATGTGGAAAGAGTTCATCTCGACCACTGAGTAATTTACTGGGAAAGATAAAATCAAGAACAGGCCAGGAATGATAGGGGAGTACACCCATACACAAACAAGTCCAGACTTTCCTGTCCAAAATAACCTAATAGTTCTGATCTCATCTGTTTATTGGCCACCAATCTCTGAATCCTGTTGATCCAAGATTCATTATTTTTAAAAAAATCTGCTCCACCTAAAGCATTGACATTTATTTGGCATTTTTTTAACCATAATAAACTATTAGCTCATGTTATAGAGCCCTGAGTCCCACTCAATGCCCAATGCATATCACAGTGCAACTTGTAACTTCTTGCTGGTTCTAACTCAATAATATTAAGCCTGATTTAATTCAAAACTAAAAAAACAGTTTTCCTCATTCTCCTTGGCAGTTTGCTATTAAATTCATCTGATGAGCTATTTAGATATTCTGTGAATCTGCTATACTGTTTAGTTTATTGTCATGTGTACCGAGGTACAATGAAAAGCTTTTTGTTGTGTGCTAGCCAGTCAGTGGAAACACAACACATCACAATGGAGCGGTCTGCAGTGTACAGATGCAGGATAAAGAGAATAATGTTTAGTGCAAGATGAAGTCCAGTAAAGTCCAATTAAAGATAGTCCTCGGGTATCCAATGAAGTAGATAGTAGCTCAGGACGGCTCTCAAGTTGGTGATAGGATGGTTTAGTTGCCTGATAACAGCTGTGAAGAAAGTATTCCTGAATCTGGGGGTATGCATTTTCATACTTCTATACCTCTTGCCAGATGGGAGAGGGGAGAACAGGGAGTGAGACTCATCCTCGATTAATTTGGTGGTCTTGCCGAGGAGGCATGAAGTGTAGATGGAGTCAATGGAAGGAAGGTTGCTTTGTGTGATGATCTGGGCTGCGTCCACAATTCTCTGCAATTTCTTGGATGGAGCTGTTCTTGAACCATGTTGTGAAGCAACTCGACAAAATGTTTTCTACAGCGCATCTGTAGCAGTTGGTGAGAGTTGTTGGGGCCATGCCAAACGTCCTAAGTCTTCTGAGGAAGTAGAGGCATTGGTGTGCTATCTTGGCCATTGCTTCGATATGGGTGGTGCAGGACAAGTTGCTGGTGATATTTACTCCGAGGAACGTTCAACCATCTCTACTTTGGCGCCATCAATATATACTAGGGTAGGTGTATCGCTTCCTGAAGTCAATCGCTATCTCCTTTCTCTTGCTGACATTGAAAGAAAGGTTGTTGTCTTGACACAAGGTTACAACATACATACAAGGTAACCTTGTAACCTCGGATAACTAGGTAATGCTGTTACAGTTTTGACAGCTTCAATGCTATAGAGATAAATTTTATGAAAATCAGAAAACAAGACAATTATTGAATTTCTACCCTTATTGCAGAGGATTAGCCATTCTTTCATCTTTTTTGTACATCTTAGCTCAAATAAATTAAATCAGGCACATACTCGGATATAATAAGTCAACATACGTTGCAGGACTACCTTTTATTGATTACCTGTGTATCATAAAGTATTTACTTCATGTCCACCACGGTTCTTTATCAATTCTTTGACACAATTTGGCATAGAATCATTCAGATTCTAACAGTTTACAATTTTTTTTTTCATCTCAATGCCACAGCTGAATTATGGCCTCAATGAGTTTATGTGTCATGGTACAGTCCTTTCCTCTCAGTGTGTGCTTATTGACCACAACTTCTCAATCAGATTCAGTTCAGGCAACGTGCCAGGTCAGTCCAAGACACGTATTCTTTTCTGTTGGAAAAACTGGGTCACCATCTTTGATGTGTGACATGGTGCAATGTCTTCTGGAATATCCCAGATCCAGCAGGAAAAATCCTTGTCATTCCTGGCACCATTCTTCTCTGCAATACATTGATATGTTACGGCAAATCTCATCATTCTGTCAACAGGATGCAGCGGACCAAAACTATGGTAGCTGAAACAACCTTTATGTTAGCTACATTGGCCCTGAACCAGGAAAATGTTTTTGTCACCGAATAACACCTTTCTACAGTCCTCACATGTCCAATCTTTATCTTTTCTTCTTCATTGCAGCAATTAGAAGTTGTTTTTTCACAGGTCTTCAGACTCTACAATCGATTTCAATGAAGCGTTGGCACTTGGTGCTTGAGCTTATTGAGACTCAAACCCCTGTCTCACGGTGCAAGTCGACCCACGAGTGACCCCAAGTTTAATCCAAATTAAACTCGTGGCAATCACGTACGATTAACGTAGCGGGAACGTCGGAACTCGTGGACGCAACTTAGCGACTCGTGGCGCTAACGGCAGGTACCCGTGAAACTTGTTAACTCTTGAAAAATGTCAAACATGTTTAAAGTTTTCCACGAGACAAATTTACTGTTGAAGTTAAAAATTGAAACATTTAAACTCATTGTAAGAACTTGGTGGCCCGTGAGTTTACCTTAGTGACTCTTGAGTCTGCCGTGTTAACTCGTGGGCACTCTGAACTCGCAGCTGGACAGAGAAAAGTGATCTGGGAGATTAGTTCCGTTATCCCTCTGATGTTGATTCTTATCTGTATGTTTATGTTGTTTTTTGCCTGTTTGAGCATGTTTTAATTTCTTTTGGATACTCCCACTTTTTCTAATAGCTTAAAGTGTTGAAAAGTAATAAAAGAGAGTCTTTGTTATCAAAACAAATTGATGTCTGGAAGTCTTCACTTTAATATCACTACAAAGTCTCATGACTTGAATGTAATATTCCTTTCATCATACAACACAAAATTGAGGAAGTGGCACAATATATTCACATCTTGATTCTCACAATCATTTGTGAGAGTTAAGGACTCAGGTTTGTAGGTTGTTTAGTTTGGTATAATTGAAAGTTGTCCCTAGTGTGTGTAGCTTAGTGTTAATGTGCGGGAATCGCTGGTCGGTGCGGAGCGCGCTGTATCTCTAAACTAATCTAAATTAAATGACAATAAACCACAATCCATCGCAATCAGACGTGACTTGTCAAATGATGGCCCACCTTCACTGTGACTTCCGACAGCTGAGGTAAGGTGTCGTGGTCCACACAGGGCATCGTCTCCCTTGTTGGCCGTCTTTGACTTTGGAAACAGTGCGAAGATGCCTATTAAACTACTTCAGCAAAAACAATTGAGACACACCACTAACACTTTGTGTCGGTCAATCTTCCCCATAAGATTGTGACGGCTGTTTCAACCCCAGCAACGTTATTACAGGTAGACAAAAAGTGCTGGAATAACTCAACGGGTCAGACAGCATCTCTGGAGAAAAGGAAGAGATGAGGTTTCGGGTCGAGATCCTTCTTCAGTTATTACAGCATGTAATGCGGGAAACCCGTGCGTGTCGTTATAATTCCATTTACTGAAGACTTTTGATTAGACGGTATCTCAGAATTGAGTCGGGAGAGTCAGTGATAGTTGGCTTAGTGAAAATACCAATTTGTATGTCAAATCAGAGAGGACAGATAGATTCCTAGATTAAAACAGTGTGCAAAACAGGTCCTTCGGCCCGCCCACACCGGCCAACAATGCTTCAGCTCCCCTCGTCCCACTTGGTTGTACTTGGTCCACAACCCTCCAATCCTGTCCTATCTATGGATAGATCGTGACATATGCTGTGCTTTTTAAATGTTAAAAATTGTCCTCGCTCAGTAGATCAGAAAATAAGACAAACAGCACGATGAATGTGAAGCAAAGTCTTTATTCATCTTGTTCAATATAAAAAATGCTTTTTTGCACATATTGAGGAAAGGAGCACCACAGCAAACAACACAGTGGTCTGAAAAAGGGCTTCTCAAACATGCAAAAATCAACAAATGAAGCACAAAGTATTTCCAGTATATACCCTCATTCAACTGAGAAATAGAGCACAAGCCTAAATTCAGGCAATAAAAGAGACAATGCAAAGCACCCAATGGCAAGTTTTGAGATCTACCATCAGATAAGCAGATGCATGATAACCACTTTTTAAAGAAAAGACAGATGCAATGAAATTATTTACACTAAAATGAAAACATAAATCCACACTTAAAGTTAAATAAAACAAAGTCATTTTTACCATGTGATGATTTTTCCACACGTCAGTAGACGTTGTTGGCTCAAGAGTAACTCGGGAGAGGAACTTGGTAACTCGGGAGACGAACTTGGAACATCGCAGAAATGACAAGTAAACGGCAAACTTATTCATATCCGTGGGAACTCAGTTAAACTCTTGATCATAAACTTGGAATCTCGTACACAACCACGAGTCTTTCACTCATGGGTCAACTCGCACCGTGAGACAGGGCTATTAGGCTGCCTCCTAACATGAATTTAATTGCAAAAGATTTTATGAAACTCAGCTTCACTGCTACAAAGTACCAGATGCTTTTGCAAATAAATGTAAATGAAAAAAACCCGAAGAATTATGACCTCTCTTCTGCACTTTCATTTCTTGTTTGCAATCAAATGTGAGCTTTTCTCTGAATTAAAAGGATTCAAATCTCTGTCTACCTAAATTCATAAACTAAACTTACAGCTGTTGTCCTTCTGGAAAAATTGGTATTTGAAGGGAATGTTAAACTGAGATCCATTCAGCAATTAATGATTGCAGAACTCCTACTAAAAAATAGCTGAGGAGTTATCTGGCCCTTGGTCAACATTCCTCATTTATTTAGTTAAAACAAATTAGCTTGTTGATCATCTATCTACATATTGAAGAATCTTGCCTGGGCCAGATTGCTTCTTGTATTTTCCTGCCTGATAATATTCACTAGATATCAATGCAATGCATTTGATGTGAAGAATTTTGCATGCATCTGTGAACCACTATCATTGTTTGGCACTTGTTCGAGGAAATAAAGTGCTATTTTGAAGATTTGAGTAGGAACAGTTTTTTATAGATAGACAGCCTTTTACACTAAGACTTTGTCTGTGCAAAGTACCGCACCAAAGTACCAAAACATCATCTATCCATTTCCTTCCATAGATGCTGCCTGACCCGCTGAGTTCCTTTTGTAGTTTGCTTTTTACTGCATCTTCTATTTTATCTAGCTGTGAGTGCAATCAAATTTAAATTTCAATTTAGACTGAAATTCACTCAAAACCTTCATGTTATGAATCCCATCAGTGCCTTTGCACAAATTTGTACAATTTCTCAAATTAAGGGCCTGTCCCACTTTAGGCTATTTTTAAGGCGACTACAGGCATCTAGGCTGTGGCCACATGGTTGCCAGGGTGTCGCCTGTATGGTCGTGAGTAGTCTCCTCAGTCGCCCAAAGAGGCGTAACGTTTTTCTGGTCACCGCTGGATTTTCAACATATTGAAATTTTTTCGGAGACAATCAGCGACAGTGGGTTTGACGCCAATGAGCGTAGCTTAACTTCTCATGACATAGGTGCTGTTGTAGTTGTCGCCAGGTTAACATAGGTTATCGCCAGGTTAATGTAGGTTGTCGTCAGGTGACGTAGTGTTGCCAGTGCTGACCGTTTTTTGTTGTTAAAGATTGATTCTATTTCAAATTTTATGTCAAAGGAGGGTCCAGTTGCCGGTTTTTCGGCAACTTGCTACGACTATGACAGTTGCCGGCAGCCACCTAAAAATAGCCTAAGTGGGACAGGCGCTTTAGTCTCACAAATTCACTAAATTCTATCTGTTTATAAAAAAAAAATCATTTTAAAATCATTATATAATTTAAATCAGATATTCCTGTTTGATTTCATTACTCCTAACTAATCAGAAGCAGCATTATGCATATTTATGATGTTCTTTCAAGGACGTAAGATGTCTGGCATATCTCAACCAAATAGCATTCGGTTACCATAGCAATTCTGAATTATTCTATTTTCAACACAAGGTGGCTATTTTATCACTTTCAGAAAACCAAAGAAAGGTGATATAACTCACCACTATATCACATTTAAAATTGGAATTCTGATGACCTTGCAAGTTCTTTATTTTGCAAAAAACAAGTAATCATAAGTGATTAAATGTTGAAATAGAATGATTTAAAAGTTAAATTAATTGGACACGGAAAAAACCTGTATAAAGTAGAACTGTTTTAAAATTAAATTTTCAGTTTGCGAGTGAAAAAGATTATAAACAAGGGAACTTAATAAATTATTAGGAAAATAAACTCTATACTTTAAAATAATATTTCCCTTATTGCCATATAGAAAAATTACCATTATACCATATATTTTTAAATGGTTCTACTTCACTGAAAAATAAACAATATACTAGCCAACAATTAATGGAGATCCTTTAACAATGAGAGAATTGACCTAAGCACATTTTAGTCAGCAAGCGCACTGTCCATTCAAGATTAATTCCTTGAAAAAAAATTGCTAGCAATATATATAAAAGTATCAAAATTATAAGAATTCTTTGCTTTTTATAATGCTTTTTTAAAAGAGTTGATATAATATCAATTTGATTATAAGGAAGATTGTACAAACCATAGCTATAAATAATTGTTAGTCGTGATCGTGAATACAATTCTTCCCCTTTCTGAACCTCTCTGCAGCCTTATACTCCTACATCTCTCATGAGTAATATCACATGGAATCACAGTCATACATCACAGATGCTCTTGCAGTCCACTGTGTTCATTCTGGCCTTTCAGTACGAACCTACACTAATCCCAGTTTCCTTCACTCAGCCTTCTAGGCATTTCAAGTACTCATCAAAATATTTCTTAGTGTTGTGAGATCACCTCCCTCCTCCACTTTCAGATATCAACTATCCTCTGGGTAAAAACATCATCCTGAAATCCCTTCAAAACCCTTTCCCCGTTATTCTAAACCTATGCCCTCTCTACCAAGGGAATAAGTTTCTCACTTACTTAGCTATGTCGGCCATAATTTCTATCGCTCTATATCAGGTTCAAATGGGGTACAATTCCTCAAAAGTGTTCGGGAGAGTTTTCTTAAGCAGTATGTAGAGGCCTCCTCGGGTGAAAGGGCAACGCTGGATCTAGTATTGGGAAATTGGGAAGGGCAAGTAATGAAGTGTTTGTGGATGAGCCTTTTAGGACCAGTGACCACATTTCAATTAGGTTTAAGATAGTTATGGATAGGGACGGAGAAGGTCCCCATGTTAAAATGCTAAACTACGGTAAGGCCAACTTTGAGAGTATGAGAGAAGGTCTTGCTCAAGTTGACTGGAGCATGTTATTTGAGGGGAAAGGAACATCAGCCAAGTGAGATGTTCTTAAAAGTGTGTTGACGAAAGCTCTGGATATGTACGTCCCCGTTAGAGCAAAGGGCAAAGCAGGCAAACATAAGGGAGCTTGGCAGACGAGGGAAATTGAGGTGTTGGTCAAAAACAAGAAGGATGCATGGGACAGGTATATGCAAATGGGATCAAGTGCATCCTTGGAGGAGTTTCGGGAACTAAGGAGTAAACTGAAAAAGGAGATCAGAAGGGCAAAAAGGGGCCAGAAGATAGTTCTGGTGGGTAGCATTAAGGACAATCCCAAAAGATTTTATAAATACAGAATGGGAAAAAGGTAACGAGAGAGAGAGTGGGACCTCTCAGGAATCATAGCAATCATCTCTGTTTGGAGCAACAGGAGATGGGCAAGGTGCTCAATTAGTATTTCTCCTCTGTACCGAGGAGATAGACAGTAGGACAGAGGAACTTGGGGCAGTCAATGGAAGTGTATTGAGAGCAGTCAGTGTTACCGTCGAAGAAGTACTGAAGGTACTGTTGTGTATGAAGGTAGACAAATCTCCAGGGCCTGATCAGAAATATCCGAGGACATTGTGGGAAACTAGAGAGGAAATTGCAGGAGCCCTGGTTGAAATTTACGAGTCGTCCTTAAATACAGGAGAGGTGTCAGAAGACTGGAGGGTGGCAAATGTTGTGCCTCTTTTCAAGAAGGGCTGCAGGGAAAATGCTAGGAACTATAGGCCGGTGAGCCTAACATCTGTGTTTGGTAATTACTGGAGAGTATTCTGAGAGATAGGTTATACAGCCATTTGGATGGGCAAGGGCTGATTAGGGATAGTCAGCATGGTTTTGTACATGGGAGATCATGTCTCACAAATCTGATTGATTTTTTTGAAGACGTGACCAAAAAGGTTGATGAGGGCAGACCTGTAGATGTTGTGTACATCAATTTCAGTAAGGCATTCGACAAGGTTCCGCATGGTAGGCTGCTCTGGAAGGTTAGATCGCATGGAGAGATAGCTGAATGGATAGCAAATTGGCTTCATGGAAGGAAGCAGAGGGTGATGGTGGAGGGTTGCGTCTCGGACTGGAGGCCTGTGACAGGTGGTGTGCCTCAGGGTTCGGTGCTGGGCCCGTTACTGTTTGTCATCTACATCAATGATTTGGATGAGAACATACAGGGCAAGACTGGCAAGTTTGTTGGGGATACAAAAGTGAGTGGTTTTGCAGATGGTGAAGGGAGACAAAAATGCTGGAGAAACTCAGCGGGTGAGGCAGCATCTATGGAACGAAGGAATAGGTGACGTTTCGGGTCGAGCCTCTTCTTCAGACTGATGTGAGGTGGGGGGGCGGGAAGAAGAAAGGAAGAGGCGGAGACAGTAGGCTGTGGTGAGAGCTGGGAAGGGGAGGGGAAGGATGGAGATAGTGAAGATGATTTTGAAAGATTGCAGCAGGATCTGGATCGATTAGCCAGGTGGGCGGAGGAATGGTTGATGAAATTTAATACAGAGAAGGTGTTGCATTTTGGGACGTCGAGCAAGGGTAGGACCTACACAGTAAATGGTAGGCCTCTGGGTAGTGTTGGAGAGCAGAGGGATCTAGGAGCATGGTTCCTTGATGATGGTCAAAAAGGCTTTTAGAACTTTGGCCTTCATGAGTCAGAGTATTGTGTATAGAAATTGGGAGGTCATGTTGCAGTTGTATAAGACGTTGGTGAGACCACATTTAGAATATTGTGTTCAGTTCAGGGCACCATATTATAGGAAAGATATTGTCAAGCTTGAAAGGGTTCATAAAAGATTTACGAGTATGTTGCGAGGACTAGAGGGTGTGAGCTCTAGGGAGAGGTTGAGTAGGCTGGGTCGCTATTTCATGGAGCGCATGAGGGGGATCTTATAGATGTGTACAAAATCATAAGAGGAATAGATCGGGTAGGTGCACAGTCTATTGCCCAGTGTAGGGGAATCGAGGACCAGAGGACATAGGTTCAAGATGAAGGGGAAAAGATTTAATAGGAATCCGAGGGGTTACTTTTTCACATAAATGGTGGTAGGTGTATGGAACAAGCTGCCAGAGGAGGTAGTTGATGCTGGGACTATCCCATCGTTAAGGAACAGTTAGACAGGTATATGGATAGGACAGGTTTAGAGGGATATGGACCAAGCAAGTGGGGCTCGTGTAGCTGGGACATTGTTGGCCGGTGTGGGCGAGTTGGGCCGAAGGGCCTGTTTCCACACTGTATCACTCTATGACTCAGGCAATCCACTGGTGACTCTTCTCTGCACACTCTACAAGAGTCATCACGTTTAGTTTAGACACAGCATGGAAGCAGGTCTTTCGTCCCAAAGCGTCCACGCCTCCCATCGAGCACCTATTCACACTTTCACATCCACTCCCTACCCACTAGGCGCAATTTACAAAGACCAATTAACCTACAAGCCCGCATGTCTGTAGGATGTTGGGGGAAATTGCAGCACCCATGGAAAACCCAGCACTCACAGGGAGAATGTACAAACTCCACACAGACAGCACCCATGGTCAGGATCGAACCTGGATATTTGGCACTGTGAGCCATCAGCTCTACCAGCTGTGCCACCTTTGCTACAGTGTGGTGACCAGAACGATACTCAATACTCCAGCTGTGATCTATCTGTTGTTGTAAACAGTTGTATCTTTTTCTTCTTATATTCTATGTCCTATGTTGGTGAAGGCAAACATGCCTTCTCACCTAACATATTTATCTGTGACACTGCATTCAAGGATCTTTTACATGGATATCAAGATACCTTTTTTCCTCATACTAGCCTTATTAGTCCTCCCAAAAATGCATCACTTTATATTTTCCAAGATTAATTTTCCCATCAATATTATCTGTAGCCAAAAACTACCTTCTTCATGATCAAAACTACCACCAATTTTGTGAAGTTATCAATCATACCTCCTCAACCATTGTGCTGTGAAGTCTCTTTCACTTTTCCCTTGAAGAACTATACTTGCCCATCTCCATCAGTTTCTTTTCCTGACTTGGGAACTCTTTTAGTCATTAAATTCCAAAGAGTGTATAAACGATGCACTAGAACTATTTACTACCTAGATGTCCAACCTGCCTCTTCGGATCTTTTTTTTTAGCCACCCCTTGGCTCATCTTCATAAAACCCAAACATAGACAACTTGGAACAAAAATAAAATACTGCAGACCTCAGAGCTAAGTAGCATATGTGAAGGCAAAAGGTGTAAGTTGCCATTTTGGGTCGATACCCCCCATCAACACTGGGTACCTTTTGTTTTGTCAGATGAAAGGTGACCCAATGTGTTTATTGTTCTAAATTCTAGCATCTGGAGTCTCCTTTGTCTTCATCTTCATCTTGCTGAATTAATATCCCATACACGTGAGTGAGATTGAGACATAGAAGTTCATTGCGATGGCTCATGTGTTACATAGAAACATAGAAAATAGGTGCAGGAGGAGGCCATTCGGCCTTTTGAGCCAGCACCACCATCCATTGCAATCATGGCTGGCCGTCCCCAATCAATAACCCGTGCCTGCCTTCTCCCCATATCCCTTGATTCCACTAGCCCCTAGAGCTCTATCTAACTCTCTCTTAAATCCATCCAGTGATTTGGCCTCCACTGCCCTCTGTGGCAGGGAATTCCAAAAATTCACAACTCTCTGGGTGAAAAACTTTTTTTTAAATCTTAAATGGCCTCCCCTTTATTTTAAGACTGTGGATCCTGGTCCTGGACTCGCCCAACATTGGGAACATTTTTCCTGCATCTAGCTTGTCCAGTCCTTTAATAATTTTATATGTTTCTATAAGATGCCCCCTCATCCTTCTAAACTCCAGTGAATATTCCTAGTCTTTTCTATCTTTCCTCATATGACAGTCCCGCCATCCCAGGGATCAATCTCGTGAACCTACGATGCACTGCCTCAATCACAAGGATGTCCTTCCTCAAATTAGGAGACCAAAACTGCACGCAATACTCCAGATGTGGTCTTACCAGAGCCCTATACAACTGCAGAAGAACCTCTCTACTCCTATACTGAAATCCTTCTGTTATGAAGACCAACATTCCATTAGCTTTCTTCACTGCCTGCAGTACCTGCACACCAACTCTCATTGACTGGTGTACAAGGACGCCCAGGTCTCGCTGTACCTCCCCCTTACCTAACCTAACCCCATTGAGATAATAATCTGCCCCCTTATTTTTGCCACCAAAGTGGATAACCTCACATTTATCTATATTATACTGCATCTGCCACGCATCTGCCCACTCACTCAACCTGTCCAGGTCACCCTGCGACCTCCTAACATCCTCTTCACAGTTCACACTGCCACCCAGCTTTGTGTCATCCGCAAACTTGCTAGTGCTGCTCCCAATTCCCTCTTCCAAATCATTAATATATATGGTAAACAGTTGCGGCCCCAACACTGAGCCTTGCGGCACTCCACTCGCCACTGCCCTCAATTCTGAAAAGGACCCGTTCACTCCTACTCTTTGCTTCCTATCTGTCAATCAATTTTCTATCCACGTCAACACCCTACCCCCAATACCATGTGCTCTAATTTTAGTCGCCAGTCTCCTGTGCGGGACCTTATTAAAGGCTTTCTGAAAGTCTAAATACACCCGGAAGTGGCGGCGCTGCCCTGCAGCTGCGGCTCGCCTGCAGTCTGTTTGGCTTTTCTTTTTTTTTTTTTTCCTTTTTCCTGTTGTTTTAGTTTATTCAGTTTATTTTTGTTGTGTGGGGGGGTGGGAGAAACTTCTTTTTAGTCTCTTCCCTCGGGGGGGATGCGATCTTTTTCTTGTCGTATCCCCCGTCTCTGTCTGCGCTGAGTCCTAATCGCGGAGCTGGCGGCCTCCAACTGGGACCGACCTCGAGGCTTCGGAGGCAGAACCAGGACTTACCAACGCAGGGCTGGCCGAGTTCAGGGCTGTGGTGGCGTTGCGGCGACCCGACTTCGGAGGCTCGGCCGCGGGCCCAGTGAACTCGGCCGCGGGCCCAGTGGACGACAACATCGGGAGCTCGCAGGTCCCAGGTTGGTGACCGGTTCTCCGGAGCTCCCGCAACAACAGCTTCGTCCGCTGGACTGGAGGGTGGCAGTTTCGTCCGCCCCGAGCCGCGGAGTTTGAACCGGCCCATTCGCGGTGCTCGGATTCGGCCGCGGATTTACCATCGGAAGCCTGGATCGCCTCAATGCAGAGGGAGAACAAGGAGGGAATACACAAGGACTTTAAGACTTTTGCCTTCCATCACAGTGAGGAGGTGCCTGGTAGACTCACTGTGGTGGATGTTAAATCTGTGTTCATTGTGTGTTTTGTTATTTTATTCTATGTTATGATGGCAAGGCACGAAATTTCGTTTAGACTGAAAAGTCTGAATGAAAATAAAGGATACTTGAACTTGGACTACATGCACTGGCTGCCCTTCATCCATTTTACTTGCCACATCCTCAAAAAATTCCAGAAGATTAGTCAAGCATGATTTTCCTTTCATAAATCCATGCTGACTTCGACTAATCCTTTTACTGCTATCCAAATGCCCCATTATGACCTCTTTAATAATTGACTCCAGCATCTTTCTCACCACCGAAGTCAGGCTAACTGATCTGTAATTCCCCGTTTTCTCTCTCGCTCCTTTCTTGAAAAGTGGGATAAAATTAGCTATCCTCCAATCCACAGGAACTGATCCTGAATCTATTGAACATTGGAAAATGATCACCGATGCGATTTCTAGAGCCACCTCCCTGAGGACCCTGGGATGCAGTCCATCAGGCACAGGGGATTTACCATCCTTCAGTCCCATTAGCCTACCAAATAATATTTCTCGCCTAATGAAAATTTATTTCAGTTCCTCGACCCCCTTAAACCCTCTGTCCTCCAGTACTTCTGGGAGATTGTTTGTGTCTTCCTTAGTGAAGACAGATCCGAAGTACCTGTTCAACTCTTCTGCCATTTCCTTGTTCCCCATAATAATTTCACCAGTGTCTGCCTTCAAGGGACCCACATTTGACTTTGCTATTCTTTTTCCCTTAACATATCTAAAGAAGCTTTTACTGTCCTTTTTACATTCCTGGCCAGCTTCCCCTCGTACTTCATCTTTTCAGCCCGTATTACTCGTTTTGTTTCCTTCTGTTGTCCTATGAAAGTTTCCCAATCCTCTGGCTTCCGGCTACTCTTTGCTGTGTTATACATCTTTTCTTTTAGTTTTATTCTATCCCTAACTTCTCTTGTCAGCCATGGTTGCCTCCTACTCCCCTTAGAATCTTTCTTCCTTTTTGGAATGAAATGATCCTGCGTCTTCCGGATTATGCCCAGAAATTCCTGCGATTGCTGTTCCACCGTCATTCCTGCTAGTATCCCTTTCCAGTCTACCTTGGCCAGCTCCTCTCTCATGCCTTCATAATTCCCTTTGTTCAACTGCATCACTGCCACTTCTGATTTAACCTTCTCCTTCTCAAATTGTAGATTAAAACTAATCATATTATGATCACTACCTCCAAGCGGTTCATTTACCTCGAGTTCTCTTATCAAATGTGGTTCATTGGACAACTAAATCCAGAACTGCCTTTTCTCTGGTCGGCTCCATTACAAGCTGCTCCAAGAATCCATCTCGGAGGCACTCTACAAACTCTCTTTCTTGGGGTCCTGAGCCAACCTGATTTTCCCAGTCTACCTGCATATTGAAATCCCCCATCACCACAGTGGCATTGCCTTTGTTACATGCCAGTTTTAACTCCTGCTACAACTTACACCCTACATCCGGGCTACTATTTGGGGATCTGTAGATAACACCAATTAGTGTCTTCTTGCCTTTGAAATTCCTCAACTCAATCCACTGTGACTCTACCTCGTCAGTCCCTATGTCTTCCCTCGCAAGGGACTGAATTCCATTCCTCACCAGAAGAGCTACCCCCTCCCCCCCCCCCCCTTCCTCTGCCCACCTGCCTGTCCTTTCTATAGGATGTATAACCCTGAATATTAAGTTCCAAGACCCGATCCTCCTGCAGCCACGTCTCGGTAATCCCCACAATGTCATATCTACCAACCTCTATCTGAGCCTCAAGCTCATCTACTTTACTTCTTATATTTTGCGCATTCAAATACAGTACTTTTAGTTCCTTACGCATCTCACCATTCACATCGATCCCTATTACACTTGGCCATACTCTCCTATCCATTTGTGAGCTTTCTTTCCCGTTAGTTCTGGGGTCATTAACTATCCCTTTACTCCGTTTCTCTTTAACTCTGTCCTTGACTATCCCATTTGACACCCCCCCTTATCTGGTTTAAAACCACCTGTGTCGCAGTGGCAAACCTGCCTGCCAGAATGCCGGTCCCCCACCTGTTAAGGTGGAATCTGTCCCTTTTGTACAGTTCCCCCTTACTCCAAAACAGATCCCAGTAGTCTAAGAATCTAAATCCCTGCCCCCTGCACCAGTTCCTCAGCCACACATTCAGGTCCTGTATCTCCCTGTTCCTGCTCTCGCCAGCACGAGGAACTGGAATCAAACCAGAGATAACCACCCTGGAGGTCCTGCTTTTCAGCACTTTTCCGTGCTCTCTAAAGTCACGCTTCAGAATATTAATTCCCTTCTTTCCGACATCGTTTGTGCCAACAGGCACTATAACTTCCGGCTGTTCACTTTCGCCCTTGAGGATTTTCTGCACTCTGTCAGTGACATCCTGGATCCTGTCAAAGGCAGTGTGGGCACTGCTGAAGACATTGTCGAACGCCAAATTGCAACATTGTGCCCACTGCCTCATGGGGTGACTCTCAGGTGTTAAGGCTACTCTACTTTGCAAAAAGTAAGTCCTGGTAGAAGATATTCCAGGTAGCATGTTGAATCCAACATAATCTACTCTATTTTCTTGTGGCACTTGGTTGGATTTAAGATTCTAGTACGAAGGTAATTAAATGCTGTCCGATTTAACGAGTCTATAACCATTTGTGGAAAAGACTATTGAAGCACTGCATTGACTTAAAAAGAAACCTTCTAGATCCTGGTTTCATAAAAAAATAAGAACAAAATAACTGCCAGTGGCTATGTTTATGTATCCGTGACTGTCCTGTTTTCTGAGATGAACCTTCAGATTATTTCACAGTTGCTAAAACTAACCAGAATATGATATTGAGTCAGCACTTCCTGCTTCCCTTTTTACATCCTGCAGTACTAAATGTGTTACTGTAATATGTCCTGTGATTAAAGTCCTCTGCAAGAGAACTTCAGACTGATATAAATTAATCATGTGCTCAGTTCTATATGAAACAAGCTGTTTTCCAATTATTATAAAATAGTAAGATTAAACGAGTACTTACCAGTTTGAAGTTTGATCTGTATTTTATGAGGAGTTACGATGAGGGATTACGTGAAGAGCCCGCTCAGCACGCATGCGCAGCATACTTCAAAGCAGCGGTGTGGAATCACAGATAGACACAGTTATTGAAGTAAACATAGTAAAGAAAAGGAGACATCAGTTTATCAGTTTGACCCATATTATTGAGGGTGGGAGCGGAGGGCACGTAATCCCTCATCGTAACTCCTCATAAAATACAGATCAAACTTCAAACTGGTAAATTCTCGTTTAATCTTACTATTTTACTTCGGAGTCATGTGAGTGACTACGTGAAGACTTCAAAGCTCTGTGATTTCAAACCGTGTAACAGGTATTACTTCAAGCACTGCCAAAGTCCTTGAGGGAGGAAGTGTGTTATCGTAATCAACCAATGAATCTGTTTGTAGAAAAACACAATGGTATTTTTTAACAATAACAACAAAGAAATTAAATTGCTCCCCTGGGCTTAAATTAAATATTTGCTGTCTGTAAAAAAAAAATTTCTGCAAATAAAGCAGGTTTTGCCAACGGCTTATTATAAAATTTCTGAACGGTCTTTCCCCCGACCATCCTGCTGTAGCCAGGATGTGGTCTATAGGCACGTCCATTCTTTTGGCCGTCGACGTGGATGCTGCCCTGGTGGAGTGAGATTTGTACATGTTAGTGTTTATCCCAGCAGCTTTTAGCACCTGCTTGAGCCATCTCTAAATGGTTTGGCTCGTCACCCGACCATAAGGTTTTTTATGACTGACCCACTAGGCTTTTCATCTCCCTCGAATATTTTTGGTTGTGTCTATGTAGGATAGTAAGTGGGTCATGGCACATAACCGTGGTTCTGGCGGGTAAGCCCGGAATTCCACGACTGGATTAGGTGTTCCTGGTCTGCTCTGTTTGATCATTCCCTGGATAACGACAGAGATCTGGTCTGGAGTTGTGAGCATGCTGTCCAGTCGCAATAGGTGTAGTGACTGGACCCTCTGTGTAGATACAAGTGCCATCAACATGAGTGTTTTGAGCATAGATTGTTCCAGGTTGAGGGATCTGGCTGGTGGCCATCCCCTGAGGTATGTCAGGACCACACTGACATCCCATGTATGGGTGTACCTTGGTCTAGGGGGTTAGAGTTGTAAATATCCTTCATTAGTTTGACCACCAGCGGGTGGGACCCCATGGCCTGTTGTCCTGGAGCTGGTTTTAAATAGACAGGCAGGGCACTTCTAGCTGTGTTGATGGCTCTGTAGCTGAGTCCTTCATCGTGGTGAAGGTTCACCAGGAATTCCAGTACGTTGGTAACTGTAGCGGTTGAGTAGGTGGTCCCTGTATCCAAGCAGTACTTCTCCCATTTTTTGATGCTGGACAAGTGCTGTTTTTTAGTGGATGTTCGGAGGGATGCTGGCATGGTGTCGACGGTTTGTTCTGATAATCCCAGTCCCAGAAGTGGTTTGTGCAGAATCTGCAACCCAGGAGTTTGAAATTTTTTTTTTTTCATGGCACGGGTGGCTTGTGCCCGACACTGGGTGTTAATAACTCTGGGTCACTGGGGAATACCATCGGAGTTTCAACAACCATGTCATGGAGTATTGGGAACCATGGCTGCGTAGGCCAGTCGGGTACTATCAAAATACCTGAAGCAGAGTCCATTTGTATTGTGCGTAGCCCCCGACTGATGAGGCAGAAGGGAGGAAATGCATAGAAGAAGAATTTCCCCAATCCAGCGCGAACGCATCTACCGCTGCTGCCTCAGGGTCTGGTTCCCAAGCGACATACATAGGTACCCGGTGATTTAGCCTTGATGCAAATAAATCGATATCTGGCGTGCCATATTGCTTGATAACTTTTGCAAAAAATTTTGGGGTTTTAACATCCATTCGATGTTGTCATTAAATTTATGTGACCTGGTGTCTGCCACTGTATTTAGCTTACCTGGCAGGTAAGTTGCTGATAGCCAAATATGTCTTTCGACACACCATTGCCAAATTGTGTTGACCAACTTGTCGCATGATACCGATTTTATGCCGCCCATATGGTTAATGTAGGCGACCACCGTAGTATTATCTATTTGTAACCGTACATGCAAGTGATGCATATTTGTGCATATGCTTTAAACCATAAAAGTCACCCAACATCTCTAGATAATTAATGCCCAGTGTAAGTGGTAATGATGACTCTGGGTTAGTCCATCTATTACCTGCGCTGGATATAGAGTTAGTTGCTCCCCAGCCTTGTGCACTGGCATCTGTTTGGATAACCAACGTAGGGTTAGTGATGATAATAGGGCTGAAACTATGCCAAACGTTTTTTGCCCACCACTGTAGTTCTGATATTGCTTCAGTGGGTAACTGCATGACACTATCATAATGACCTGTATGTTGTTTTTGGTGCCTGTACCTTTGCTCTTTGTAAGTTTTGACAGTGCAAAGGTCCGAATTATGTAGCCGGAAATGCTGCTACCATTTTCCCAATTACTCTGTTACTTGTCGAATAGTTGGTAGTTCGTTGACCATTAAATTGTTGCATGATTGTGCCAATTCAACTATTTTGTCTCTTGGCAATGTTACAGTCACGTAGACTGAATTAATTGTGAAGCCCAAGTAGTCCATGATTGTGGATGGCTTCAACTTAGATTTATCTGGATGTAAGACAATCCCAGGGTTTCGAATAACTGTTTGGTAGTTGATACAGCTAACATAGTCAATTCCATGGTCTTGCCTACCATTTAAGATATCATTAAGATATGCCATGACAATATGTTTTTATCTTCTGAATATTGCCAGAGCTGGTTTTAGTATCTTGGTGAACAATCTTGGGCTGATGTGAACCGATTGGGTAACGCTTTAAACTGCTATAGCTGCCCCATCCAGGTAAATTTCAGGTATCTGCGATGATCCTTGTGAATGGTACTAAATAGTAAACATCTTTAAGATCAATGCTTGCCATGAAGTATCCTTTGGAAATTAGTTGTTTGGCAGTAACAACCGTTTCCATTTTGAAATGTATATACAGGTGCACAACCTTTTATCCGAAAGCCTTGGGATCAGACACTTCTCGGATTTCGGAATTTTTCGGATTTCCGAATGGAAGATTTTTAGCGTAGATTAGGTGGGTAGCGCGAGCGGCTTGAAAAGTCTGGAGCGGCTGCCTCCTCCCCGGAGACCGGGGAATCATTGTAAATTATTGCTTAAATGTTAGTCAGTTAGTTTGGAGGGATTTTATGTGGTGGGGGGGGGGTGAAGGGGGAAACTTTAATTCTTAGTCCCCTACCTGGTCGGAGAGGCGGGGAGCGGGCAATGCCTTACCGGGTTGCCGTGCAGTAAGCTCCGGAGCGCTGTGGCCGCCGACACCCAACATCGCGGAGCTGGGGGCTGCGGGCGTGCGGCCATGGGCGGCGTTGGTTGGAGCTCCGACCCCGGCAACTCTACCCCTGGCTGCGCGGTGCTCCAAATCCAGCGCCGCCCGCAGCCGGACGCCCGCAGCCCCAGCTCCGCGATGTTGGGAGTCGGCGGGGTCGCAGCGCTGGGATACCAGCGGGGAGCGGGCAATGCCTTACCGGGTCGCCGTGCAGTAACTCCGGAGCGCTGTGGCCGCCGACACACAACATCGCGGAGCTGGGGCTGCGGACGTCCGATCGCGGGCCGCGGGCCACGCTGGATTTGGAGCGCCGCGCAGCCAGGGGTAGAGTTGCCGGGGTCGGAGCTCCAACCAACGCCGCCCATGGCCGCACGCCCGCAGCCCCCAGCTCCGCGATGTTGGGAGTCGGCGGCCACAGCGCTCCGGAGCTTACTGCACGGCGACCAGGTAAGGCATTGCCCGCTCCCCGCCTCTCCGACCAGGTACGGGACTAAGAATGAAAGTTTCCCCCTTCACCCCCCCCCCCCCCCCTTCACATAAAAGCCCTCCAAACTAACTGACTAACATTTAAGCAATGATTTACAGATGTTTAAGTGTCTCCCCGGTCTCCGGGGAGGAGGCAACCGCTACAGTAGTACAGACCTGGGTTGACCGTGGGTCGTTTCGGGTCAAGTTTGGCGCCAAACGCGAGCTTTGGTGCGCAGATGACATCCTGGGAAAAATGTCCGGTTTTCGGAGCTTTTCGGTTTCCGGAACTCCGGATAAAAGGTTGTGCACCTGTACTTAACAAACATATTTAGTGAAGTTAAGTCAATGATGATGCGACATCCACCATCTTTTTTGGGTTTAGTGAATATATTTGATACGAATTCCAAGGGTTCATGTTTTCCCATGATACCCTTTGTAATTAGTCTCACCAGTTCAGCTTGTCCCTCTCGTTTCTTTAACGGAGAGGGGAAAATACCCTCTGGGGTGAATGTTGAACTGGTGGCAATTTTTCTAGTATGAATTGTATTTGTATCCACTAATGCCATTGAGTATATACTGATCACTCGTGATAGACTTCCGTGCTTCATAAAACAGGTGTAATCTCCCCACTGTTAGTATTAAGCCCTTATTCTCTATACGCTGGTAGGAACCAGACCCACCTACCTCCATGGTTATGGGTATTCTTCTGTTTCCTGCCGTTCCAACGAGTGTTGCATGTTGTCTGACGTGGCGGTGACGTTGGGGGGTGGCGCATTTTCCATGGGGTCCGCTCTGGGCCCTGGTCTAAAGAAGACTTCCAGGGATAGAATGCGGACCCCGAGCTTTCACCAGTCCCATATGGTAGACGTTGACTGATGGACGCGATGGGGTGCTGCTGCTTAGGAATTATTGTGTTTGGTTTGCTCGTCCCGGGCCTGCCCTCATGAGACCGAAAGTTTTTTAAGGCCTCTTCTATATCCTTCATATGCTTTGTGAGGTTTTTGCCAGAGCAGTGGGTCTGGCTCAGTGGCTGGGGTATGCACAACCCCGCAAATTTAGGATTTTATGGCAGGTCTTATGATTTGTTTACGAAGGTTGTGGTCATCTCTGTATTTGTCCACGGAACGAGCAAACGATGTGATGGCTGACGTCAGGCTTTTAACGGCCTCCTGCACGTGGGGTTGCCACGTAGCGGTCCACTACACCTAGCAGCTCTTCCTGTTCCAGCACCCCTTGCATACTCCCGAGATCTTCAGCCATCGTCCCCTCTTCTTGACCAGCCCAGTCCTGGTCACCAAAGCTACCCTCGGGTAAGGAGGAAGCAATGGACAGTGCACAAGACACTGTGGAGGGAGTGCCTGAACTCTCCCTGCGAGAGCGCCCCTCACGAAGCGCGTCCCGCTGGAGCTCCTGCTCCAGGAGCCGCTCCATGCGGCTCAGGCGGCTGTCTCCCCTCCCCGTGCGGGTGGAGAGACGTCCCCGTCCGACAAGTCGGAAGCCACCGGCCGGACGCCTCTTCCGTGGCAAAACTTCCAGCCCGCTGCTCAGGCGCTAGTGGGCTGGGCTCGGCACGGTGTCGGGGAATAGCGGAGCGCCGGGTAAACGGTCCTACCGCCTTGTTGCTGCCCCCCCCAGATGGAACGCTCCTCTGTGGAGTCGAGCGGGGGACAGGTCTTTTCAGGCGGCTGTCTTTCCCCCCGTGCGGGTGGAGAGACGTCCTCGTCCGACAAGTCGGAAGCCACCGGGCGGACGCCTCTTCCGTGGCTTTACTTCCAGCCCGCTCCTCAGGCGCTAGCGGGCTGGGCTCGGCACGGTGTCGGGGATAGCGGAGCGCCGGGTAAGCGGTCCTACCGCCTTGTTGCTGCCCCCCCCCAGATGTAACGCTCCTCCGTGGAGTCGAGCGGGGGACAGGGAGCCTTCTTAAAAGCAGAAGGCTCCCTGTGAAAGAAAACCCGACCTCAGAGCTTACCTGACGGTCCGTTCTTTCAACTGTAGCGGGAGCGCCTGACTCCCGATGCGGCCGCTGTTGCACTGCTGAATGTAATGCCGCGCATGCGTGTTGAGCGGGCTCTTCATGTAGTCACTCACGTGACTCCGAAGTAAAATTTATTATATCGTGATGTTGCTCTTTGCAATGAATCTTTAACTTGTCCAACATAGCATAACAATATAAACTGTGATAATCTGTGTCTGGGACAAGATTGTGGATTACAGTCCCACTTCAGAGACTACAGTATAAAAATCTCAGGTGATGCTACAGGCAGTGCTGACAGAATGCTACATTCTTGGCGATGCCATTCTTTGTGTATGACATCAAAAAAAGACTCAAACTGTTCCTTCATGTGAACAAAATTTGCATGTTTTTCCTATTAATGGACCAATATTATTCCTCTCTAACATGGCAAGTACAGATTATTGATTTTTATGACTGCGCTTGTCTTATGTATTTCAACTGTGTTTCCTCTCTTACAACAGTGATTACATTTCAAAAATGATTCATTAATGGTAAAGTGTTTTATAGAGTTTGTGAAAGATGCCATTAAAATGAAAATACTTCATCTTTTATAAACACAACTAGTACTAAAATAATTTATTTTATACTCACTTAGTGCACTTGGAATGAAAGATTGGTCCGTCCATATGTTCATTCATTCATTCTTTCATCTCCTATTTACATCTCCTCTAGATAGATCAGCACATCACACCTTAGCTTTTGTGGTCTCTAGGGACCATAGGGAGTTGTTTTGTTATCTCACTCCTTCGCCATCTTTGCAACTTAAAAATGTTTGTTTTCTAACTTTCCCTTATCCCTTTTCTAATACAAGGCCATCGCCCTGAACTATGTTTCTCCTTCTTCAGATGCTCTTTGACCTGCAGATTATTTTCAATATTTGCCATTTTTTCCTCAGATTTACAAGCATCTATTAATGTTAACAGTTTATTTGTTAATGCAACTCCTTATTAATGCTCTTGGGTGTGCCAAAGAATGTATCATAATCATACTTTATTAGCTAAGTATGTTTTTATACGACATACGAGGAATTTGATTTAGACAATAGACAATAGACAATAGGTGCAGGAGTAGGCCATTCGGCCCTTCGAGCCAGCACCACCATTCAATGTGATCATGGCTGATCATCCCCAATCAGTACCCCGTTCCTGCCTTCTCCCCATAGCTCCTGACTCCGCTATATTTAAGAGCCCTATCTAGCTCTCTCTTGGGGTAGAAGATTGCAACCTTCACGTGGTCCGCCCTGTTTCGACTAATGCAATCAACTCGACGTGCACAAACGGAAGATCAAATAGAACAAGTTGTCCAACAACTTTAGGCTGTGCATGCCACACGAAAGAAGAAGAAGCTCTCTCTTGAAAGCATCCAGAGAACCTGCCTCCACCACCCTCTGAGGCAGAGAATTCAACAGACTCTCCACTCTCTGTGAGAAAAAGTGTTTCCTCGTCTCCGTTCTAAATGGCTTACTCTTTATTCTTAAACGGTGGCCCCTGGTTCTGGGCTCCCCCAACAATGGGAACATGTTTCCTGCCTCTAGTGTGTCCAAACCCTTAACAATCTTATATGTTTCAATGAGATCCTCTCTCATCCTTCTAAATTCCAGAGTGTACAAGCCCATTCTCTCAGCATATGAAAGTCCCGCCATCCCGGGAATTAACCTCGTAAACCTACGCTGCACTCCCTCAAACATTTGCCATAAAGTCATACCAATAAAAAGCAACAGAACAAACAAAATACATTTTAACATGAACATCCACCACAGTGACTCCTCCACATTCCTCACTGTGAAGGAAGGCGAAAAAAAGTTCAATCTCTCCCTTCTTTGCCCTCCAGCGGTGGGGGGCCTATAACCTACTGTTGACGGGACAATCTTACTCCCGTAGCCGGCGGCGGGCCTCCTCGTCGGGGGGTTCAAGCTCCTGCTTCGGGGGGGGAATCTCCGCTCCCCCGGGTCGGGGCTAGTCGAACGTGAGCAGCGGCAGCGGCAGTAGCGGAGACCCGACTCGGCCCCGAAGCTGTGGCGGAGGTAACGGCAGCGGAGACCCGAATCGGCCTCGGAGCTGTGGCGGAGGCAGCGACCACCCGCGGAGTTTGAACCGTCGCCTCGGCGCAGAGGGAGAACAAAGAGGGAAGAGACAGAGACTTTAAGATTTTGCCTTCCACCACAGTGAGGAGGTGTTTGGTGAATTCACTGTGGTGGATGTTAAATTTGTGTTGATTGTGTGTTTTTGTCATTTTTTAAATTATATGTATGACTGCAGGGAAACAAAATTTCGTTCAGACCGAAAAGTCTGAATGACAATAAACGAATCTAATCTAATCTAATCTAATCTAAAGTCATGCGGCTTTTGGAGCTTCCCGAAGTCGGTCTCAACCCAACTGCAATCTCCTTGATGTTGATGTCCGCAGGCCGTGGTTGGATCGTCGATCCCAGGCAAGGAATCGGCTCGGATGGTAAGTCCAAGCCCCGCGGTGGGGCTCAAAGTCAGTCCCGAGCAAGACCTCCAGCTCCACGATGTTAGGCCGCAGAGCAACCGGTGATACGATCCGGAAAACAATCGCATCTCTGGCAAGGTAAGAGATTGAAAAAAAAGTTTCCCACAAACCCCCCGCCCACCCTCCACATAAAACAAGCCAGAGAACATTAACACACACTTTTTAAACACTAAAAATAAAGAAAAAAAGACGAAAAGGACAGACAGACTGCCGGCGAGGCTGCCATCAAAGTGCCACCCGGTATGATCTACAAACTCCCTTGCCTGAATTTTAATACATTGGAAAATCTCTAAAATATGCTGTAACTTTTTCCTTGATTAAGAATATTCTTGGCAAGAGAATCTGGAAAAAAAAACCTTAATATTTTATTAGCGTGGAAGCTGCATTAGTGCATATTAATGCACATTGAGTGCTGAATAGATGATCCATTTCAGCTGCTTCTTGTGGTTAACAACATTGCAGTAGCCAATTTTCAGTGGGTTGTAGGTTAATTGGCTTCGGTAAAATTATGTTGTCCCTAATGTGTGCAGGATAATGTTAGTAAGCGTGGATCGCTGGTTGGTGCGGACTCGGTGTGTTGAAGGTCCTGTTTCCACGCTGTATCTGTAAACTAAACTAGCCAAGCTGTTTCAGTACCAGCATCTGCCTGGCAACGTGGTAAATCGGCCAAATTTGTCCTGTTCACAAAAAGCTGGGAAAATCTAACCCAGCCAACTAGTGCCCAATCCATCAACTGGCAATCGTGATAAAATTAATGGAAGGCAGTATCAATAGTGCTATCAAGTGGCATGATTGCTACAGTAACTCAATCGCCAATATCCAATTTCGCCACTGCCCTGCCCTCATCAATCCTCTTGATGACTTCTGACAAAAAATCTCTGTCAGATTTGTAATTCACAATTTCCATGGACAAAGCCATGCTGATCACTAATCTTGAATCACTAATCATGCACAAACATGGACCAAAGGAATGAATTCTAGTGGTGAGGTGTGGGTGACTGACATCAGAGCAGTAGTTTACAATGTGTGATATCAAGGAGCCCAAGTAATGCCTCATACTGTGTTTTGTATTGAATTCTGTCTTTATTTTGTGTACGAGTCATGTCTCTACTATTTATTTCATTCCCCTTACATGTTTTTCCTCTACATGCTCAATTTTTGTAAGGTGTCCTTGAGATTCTTGAAAGGCGCCCATAAATAAAATGTATTATTATTATTAATGCTGACGTAATTGGGAATCAAGGAGAAAACACTTTATAGTGGAGTCATACATCATACCAGCCTCAAGACATCACTACGGAGGCTTTTTAGAGCAGTGTCCGAGGCCAAATCCTATTGAACCTGAAGTAAATCAGCAACAAGAAGAAAATACAACAATTGTTGGAATCATACCTTGCAAATGGGACAAAATTGGTTCGTGCCAGGATCCCAACCCAAAATGTTATTTCAGCACTTTGTGTCCTTTTTTATAAACCAGCATTTTCAGTTCCTTGTTTCTATTTCAGATATATTTGTTGTTGGAGACCAATCATCAGTGAACATGATTTTACCACATGAGCATATCATCACATGAATACTTCAGAGCAATGTTCAGCTGCTTATCAGTGACCTTCCATCACACCACTCCATTCACACCTCCTCAGCTTGGATCTGTGCCAAGAAACATTGATGGCACAGAAGTGCAAGGCGACGATTATCTTCAATAAGGGAAAATTTTATTATTTGCATTGCAATTCCATGTCATTACCATTGCTGTAACCCACCATCACATTGCAAGTGCAATCAACACATTGTATGCCAGTATAGGTTACTGGTAAAAATAAATAGCCAATGCAATCAGTATAATTTAGGATGGCTAAATTTTCAATGTAATTTGTACTGCTGAAAATTTAAGCTGATTGACCGGAAATTCAACTGATTAGCCATGTAAATCCCAGAGTTACAAGAGTAGATGGAAGGCAAGTGACTCACCACCTGATACCCCAACTAATTTTTGCCATACCATGCCTCTGGTCACAGGCCTCCAATCGGAAAAAAACACCCTCCACAAGGTCAATTTTCTCCATGCCAATTTTGAAACCAAGTCAAGCCAAGCTCACCTTGGATTTCATGCGCCCTTACCTTACACTAGTCTACCATGTGGAACTTTGGCAAAGGTCTTGCTAGAGTCCATACAGACAATGTTCTCTGCCCTGCCCTCATCTATCATTTTTGCGACCTCTTCAAAAAAATTCTCTCAGAATAGTGAAATGCACAAAGCCATGCTGACTATCTCTAATCAGTCCTTCCTGTCCAAATACTGGTAGATCCTGCCCCTCAGAAACTCATTCAACACCTTTCCCATCATTGACATCAGGCTCACCAGCCTGTATTCCCTACTTGTTTGTGCTGTCCTCTTTAATTAACAGTTCAATATTAGCCACCCTCCAGTCTTCCGGGACCTCATCTGTGGCTGTAGATGATGAATATATTTCTGCAAAGGCCTCTACAATTTCCTCCCTAACTTCCCATAATCTCCAAGGATGGTTGAATCTGGAAATGCATCCACTTTAATGCACTTTAAAACCACCTGTACCTCCTCTTTGGTAATGTGCTGTAGTAGGATAAATAGATGCTCCCTTGGTATAAACAGTAATTCTAGTATTTTGTCACAGGAAGCAGGCTACTCACTAGGGATAAGTAGACTGCACAGTGCATTGTCAGTGGATAAACACGCTACTCCCTAGGTATAAATAATGGGCACAGTGCACTGTTGCACAGTAAACAGGCTGCTCATCCAATATAAATAGTGGGTGCTATATATTGTCTCTGCATCAATCAATTGCTCCCAATTTGTATATGATGGGTGCAGTCCAATGTTGCAAGATAGAATATAGAACATAGAACAATACAGCACAGGAATAGGCCTTGTGGCCCACAATGCCTGTGCTGAACATGATGCCAAGCCCTACATTCATCTGCCTGCATATAATCCATATCCTTCAATTATCTACATATCCATGTGTCTATCCAAAAGCGTCTTAAACAGCATTGTCATATCTGCCTCCATCATCACCCCAGGAGGTGAGTTCCAGGCATACATCACCCTCTGTGTAAAAAAACCTACCCCGCACATCTTTAAACTGTGCCCGTCTCAACCTAAAGCTATGCCCTCTAGTCCATGTTGTGTGTGTGCGGTTCCTTAACTGCACACAACTCTCCTACACTGGGTACACAAAAATGCTGGGGAAACTCAGCGGGTGCAGTAGCATCTATGGAGCAAAGGAAATAGGCAACGTTTCGGGCCGAAACCCTTCTTCAGACTGGGGCCTAGAATGGACTCCATAGCTGGGAGTGGAATGGAAAATAGCACCACCCCACACCCTTTCCCCCTGCCCCTCAACATTCCTGAATTGTATGCATCTTAGGACACAGTTTGTCTATCCAGCAATAGTTTCCCCAACATTCCCTTCATACCTTTGGCTTGGGGCTCCAAATTTAACAACACAAGGCTGGAGAGGTTCCTGATGTGGCCTTCTGTACATTGGTGAGACCAAGTGTAGACTCGGCGATCATTTTGGCAAACATGTGCTCGGTTTGCAAAGGCCTGCTGGATTTCCAAGCTGCTGACCATTTTAACTCCTCTTCCACTTCCCCTTCCCTTACCGATCTTTCTGCCTTTGGCTTCCTCCATTGCCAGAGTGAGGCCACATGAAAACTGGAGGAGCATCACCTTGGGTAGCTTACAACCCAATGGAATTAAAGTTGAGTTCTCTAATTTTAGCTGAACAGGCTGCTACATAAATATAAATACTGAGTCCAGTGTACCAATGTAGAATTTCATCGCTGCTTCGTAGTTATAGATGGTGGGCATGGTACAATGTTGCTGGATAAGCAAGCAGTTCCATATGTTCAAATAATAGCTGTTGTGTACTATCACTGGACAGCAGACTGCTCCTCAGTACAAACTGTGAGAACAGTGTACTGCCATTGGATTAGCAGACTGCTTCCTAGGTATAAAGTGGATGCACAGGGTACTGTCACCTTGTAAACAGCTTGCTCGCTCTAAATAAATAGTAGACATAATGCAACTATTACTGCAGAAACAGATGCTCCCCAGGGATAAATAGTGGGTGCATTGCATCACCAGAGGATAAAGGCCACTCCCTTGGTATAAATAATGAATGCAGTGAACCAACAAAGGATAAATAGACTGCTTGCTCAGCATAAAGAGTAGCTACAGTGTACCATATTAAGATAAACAGGTTTTCCTGTTGGTGTTAATGGTGAGCACGTGTCTCTAATGGGATAAACAGGCCCCTGGTGCAGTGTACCTTGGCTGAAGAAATGGCCTTCCTAGGTGTAAATAATGGCAGGGCATACAATGCCAGGATAAAGAAACTGTTTCATCAGTATGGTGCATTCATTATTATGTTCTTTAGGAAGAGTAGCTGTGTAAGGTCCCTTGTAGATCTTATACATCTTAGGTTCCTTGCATATTGTTCTCAAGGGCAGTGCAGTCTATGGTGCATGCACCAATGGGAAATACACAAGCCTTAACAACCTCTAAACCTGCTCAGCTTGTAACTATAATTTAGTAGCGTGAACAGATTTTGCTGAATTTATATCCCATACACGTGAGTGAGATTGAGACATAGAAGTTCATTGCGATGGCTCATGTGTTACATAGAAACATAGAAAATAGGTGCAGGAGGAGGCCATTCGGCCTTTCGAGCCAGCACCACCATCCATTGCAATCATGGCTGGCTGTCCCCAATCAATAACCCGTGCCTGCCTTCTCCCCATATCCCTTGATTCCACTAGCCCCTTGAGCTCTATCTAACTCTCTTAAATCCATCCAGTGATTTGGCCTCCACTGCTCTCTGTGGCAGGGAATTCCCCAAATTCACAACTCTCTGGGTGAAAAAGTTTTTTCTCACCTCAGTCTTAAATGGCCTCCCCTTTATTCTAAGACTGTGGCCCCTGGTTCTGGACTCGCCCAACATTGGGAATATTGTTCCTGCATCTAGCTTGTCCAGTCCTTTTATAATTTTATATGTTTCTATAAGAACCAGCATCTGCAGTTCCTTATTTCTACATAGGTCTGAATGTATAATTGCTGAGGTCCCAAACATAGTAGGAACATTTCAAAGCTATAGGAACAAGCTATTTGGAATTGAACTCAATACTTCAGTTGAGGCCAGCCAATGTGTTTTATAATGGTTCACACAATTTTCCTGCTTTTCTACTGGGTTGTAAGCTAGGCATTTGATAATGCCTAGAATTGTCTACACTTGTTTACCACTTTATCAACTTGCCCAGCTACTTTCAATGCATCCAAAATCCCAGATTCCTCTGACTCCTGCGCCATTTTCGTGCAGCGTCCTGCATTCTAAATAATCTTTCATCCATCTTCCTACCAAAAATTAATTTCTCTACATCAGGCTTCACCTACCATACATTTTCCTATTTCACCATCCTCCCTACATTCTTCTGCAATTTATCACTACCCTTCTCAGTTTATAGTACAGATGAGTTTTATGGCTTGCATCCCAAGTCCAGGTTATTGACATCTATCATTCATTCATTCATTCATTCATTCATTCATATCTATCTATCTATCTATCTATCTATCTATCTATCTATCTATCTATCTATCTATCTATCTATCTATCTATCTATCTATCTATCTATCTATCTATCTATCTATCTATCTATCTATCTATCTGTCTGTCTGTCTGTCTGTCTGTCTGTCTGTCTGTCTGTCTGTCTGTCTGTCTGTCTGTCTGTCTGTCTGTCTGTCTGTCTGCCGTCCGGCTGCCTTTCTGCCTTTTGATTCGTTGACGGCTGCTCCTTCCTATCAGCTTCCAACACACTTCGAAACAAAGTCTGAACTTTTCACTGCTGCAGCAGGCAGGGGAGGTGCAATTGGATTTTTTTTTTAAATCCACTGCTGAGGGAGGCAGGGGAGTGCTGGAATCTTACATTTGGGAACGGCTTCAGTTCCATTGGAGGAGACGGGTGCATGGTGGAATATTGGGTTGGGGGATCACACCATTGGGGGAGCAGACCCAACGGGTCTGCACTTGGTCTAGTATACTTTTAAAACTCTGTGTGTGTGGATGTATGTGTGTTATTTTGCATGTGAAACGTATTTCCTCGAACACCAGACGCAAAAACGCGGAGAGTTTTACAATTTCGGTAGGGATTTTACTTATGATTTCACAAATGCACTCCTCTCTAGATTTGGTCAATTATTTCCCCAGATGAGGAGGGGGGAGAGAGGGAGGAGGGGGAGAGAGAGACGGGGGGGTTTAGGGGAGGGAGTGGGTGGAGGGGAGGGAGGGTGGGGGAGGGGGAGAGACGAGGGAGAGAGAGAGAGGAGGGGGGAGAGAGGAGGAGGAGGGGAGAGAAGAGGGGGGAGAGAGAGAGAGGAGGGGAGAGAGAGAGGAGGGGAGAGAGAGAGGAGGGGGGGAGAGAGAGGAGGGGGGAGAGAGAGAGAAGAGGGGAGAGAGAGGAGGGGGGGGGGAGAGAGAGGAGGGGGGAGAGAGAGAGAGGAGGGGAGCAAGGCGGCAGCTCGCAGGGGGGCGGGAGCGTCCCCACCAGGCGCCGGGCCCGAACGAGGCCCAGAGCAATCTGAGGACTGTCAAAAGCAGCGGCGGGCCGGCCGATCGTGGCATCCTTGAGGGGAAGCCAGTCATCCAGCTCGCTTCAGCTCATTAGATTTCTCGTCTCCTCCACTACCTCCCCCCTCCCCTCCACGCCCCTCTGTCTCTGCCCCTCTCTCTCTGTCTCTGCCCCTCTCTCTCTGTTTCTGCCCCTCTCTTTCTGTCTCTGCCCCCTCTATCTCTGCCCTCACTCTCTACCCCCCTCCCACTGGACCCGCCTGCAAGTTGGGGGCTATGTGTCAGTGGATAGGGCGGTTATTGGGTAAAAGGAGCAAATGAATAATATTAATATAATATCAAGGGGGGTAGTTAGTGTGTGTGTGTGTGTGTGGGGGGGGGGGGGGAGGGGTGGTTAGTGTGTGTGTGACGCCGGATGCCGACCCCCCCACCCACCCCCGGTCTAGTAAATAAATAAAAGTACTCCAACTCTGATCCTTGGGATGGCCACAGTTCAACTTTCCCCATCTGGTAAGCAACCATTCATCACTAGTTTCTGTTTCCTGTTACTTTGTATCCATGGAATCAATATTCCACATGGTTCACTGTGTTTCAATTTTGTTACACAAGACCTTTTCAAAAGTCTTCTGGAAGTTCATGTACATCACATTGACCACTTTATTTTCATCAAATGCCACCTCATCAAAATTTCTATCAAATTGATTAAATGCAATTTTCACAAAGTGGCTTGGTGTTAATTGTATGCCTATGAAAAAGCTGAGATCATTTATAGCCACTGTATAAATCCAAGCTGGTATTGTTATCAGCTTTTGATTAACTAGACAAAGGAAAGCAATATTTTTTTAGGTAAACTTGAATCCTTCAATAATGAATTAGCTCCGTCAATAAAGTCAGCCAGGTTGTATAGTCTCTGCAGTAACGTGAAACTAAAATAAAACTATTATCTTCATAAGTGAAAATCTTTGTTGGGGGAAAATAAGTTTCAGCCACGAAGGAGGAATACAAACTATTTTCCAGCATCAAATAGCTGGATATGGCCCAAATGAGAAAAGCAATGTGAGGCACAGGGCATGAGCAACTGTCATATAAAGCTTTCTGAGCCACCAAGAAAATTAGCCTGGCAACACACTATTTAGTAATTAATTTGGGCATTAACTCCTGAAGAACACATAGAAATGAGGAATTGCAGCATTACTCAAATTCAGTGTCATTCATTTCTCAGGTTGATAGCTTACATACAGTGACTTTGGGAAATATTTTAACTTTCAGATCACCTGGGATGCACACTGCACTAAGTATTACATTTGGTAGTATTTAGTTACATTCCAAATAAAGTATTTTTCTAATAATACTGTTTGAATAATTAGTTATCTTATTGCAAATAAAGTATTTTTCTAATAATACTATTTGAATAACTTAGCTTTTCACAATTCTAATAATGTTTTAAGCTTTTGTATTATTTTATATATATTATTTGAACCAGGTGCTCTTTTTAAGAATAATGATATATTATTTTGACCATTCAATGTTTAGTAACTAGATTTTTGACCTCTCACTTTTGCAGAGTGTTTTAAAATGTGGGCTCGATCATGTCTAGACAGACTCCTCGCTTGCTTCCTTGAGAAATGACTCTATAGAGCATAGCTCACATTTCTAACTCCCCGATACACACTGCAGGAAAAACTGCAGATTTTACACCCGCAACAGGCAAAACCATAGGAATGCTGAGTCACAATTCAAAGAGAATTAGTACCTGCTGTCATCTTTGAGGATGACAGCATGCCTGTACTCCTCAAGTCAAGTCAAGTCAAGTCAAGTTTATTCGTCACATACACATACGAGATGTGCAGTGAAATGAAAAGTGGCAATGATCGCAGACTTTGTGCAAAAAACAAACAAACAAACATACAAACTACAAACGGAATGGAACAGAATCACATATTCTTTTACATATTACATATTGTGGGAGGAAAGAAAAAGGGAAATTTTTTTTTTTTAATAAAAAACAGCAGAATGGTACAGTAAAGTTAGTCCCTGGTGAGGTAGGAGTTTACAGTCCTAATGGCCTCTGGGAAGAAACTCCTTCTCAACCTCTCTGTTCTCACAGCATGGCAATGGAGGCGTTTGCCTGACCGTAGCAGCTGGAACAGTCCGTTGCAGGGGTGGAAGGGGTCTCCCATGATCTTATTGGCTCTGGAGTTGCACCTTCTGATGTATAGTTCCTGCAGGTGGGCGAGTGAAGTTCCCATAGTGCGTTCGACCGAACGCACTACTCTCTGCAGAGCCTTCTTGACCTTTGCAGAGCAGTTCCCAAACCAAATCGTGATATTTTCGGACAAGATGCTTTCCACAGCCGCTGAGTAGAAGCACTGGAGGATCCTCAGAGACACTCTGAATTTCCTCAATTGCCTGAGGTGGTAAAGGCGCTGTCTTGCCTTACTCACGAGTGCTGCAGCGTGTGATGTCCATGTCATATCCTCAGAGATGTGGACTCCCAGGTATTTAAAACAGCTCACCCTATCCACAGTATCCCCATTTATCCTCAATTGTGCGTACGTCCTCAGATGATGTGCCATCCTAAAGGTGTAACTTTATTTCTAGGTTCCTACCTGGTCGGTGTGGCAGCCTTTTCTCCGGGCTGCCCGTCGACCCATCCTCGTGGCCTACCTGCGGGCTTGGAGCGCCGTTTCCTGGTGGGGACCGCCCAGCACCTCGGCCTCGGCGGCGGCACAGCATTGGAGCGCTGGAGTGGAGCGGGCGACGCCTTGCCTAGGTCACCGCGCTGGAGCGACGCGCTGGAGCTCTGGCGAGCTGGACCGCCGAGAGCAACATCTCCGGGCTGCGGGTCTGCGGAGCAGAGAGGCGGCGTGCGGAGAGGCGGCAGTGCGGAGAGACGGCGCCGACTTTATCATCGGGAGCCTGGGAGCTCCAAACCGGCGCGGCCTTGTCGGCTTCGGCAGCCGTGGGCTCCAACCAGGAAGCGGCCGTTCCAGGTGGCCCAGCCGCCGAAAGGACTCTCCCGACGCAGAGAACGGCCAGGGACATCGGACCTCCGTAGAGGCAATTGCGGTGGCCTCAATAGGCCTGACTTTGGGATGAACATGGGGTGGGGACTGGACATTGTGCCTTCCTCCACAGTGCTATCCACTGTGGGGGGATGATTTTTTTGTCTAATTGTAGTCCTGTAGGTCTGTGTCCAAGATGGCTGCCGTGAAGAGGGAGTGGACGCTGGTGCGCTTTGGCTGCAGCTGCTCTCTCTTCACACTGTGTTTTTGATTTTCTGTTTTTGGATTGAATTCTGTTCTTAATTTGTGTCTCTGTGATGTCTTTTTTACTTATTCTATTCCGATTATATGTTTTTATTCCGATTACTATGTAAGGTGTCTTTGAGATGTCTGAAAGGCGCCCATTAAATAAAATTTATTATTATTATTATTAAAGTCCTCGATCAGCTCCTTAGTTTTTTTGATGTTCAAGAGGAGGCTGTTGTCCTGACACCAGAGTGCCAGATCAGCCACCTCCTCCCGGTAGGCCTTCTCATCGTTGTCGGAGATCAGGCCCACCACCACAGTATCATCAGCAAACTTGATTATCGAATTGGAGCTGAACCTAGCCACACAGTCGTGTGTACGGGGAGTACAGTAGGGGGCTGAGGACGCAACCCTGGGGGGTTCCTGTGCTCAGGATAAGGGACTTTGATGTATTTCCCCCCCCTGCCACTAACTCTGGCAGAGTCCTTGGTGGTGACACATCGATAGCGTGGAATTCTCTGCCTCAGAGGGCGGTGGAGGTCGGTTCTTTGGATACTTTCAAGAGAGAGCTAGATAGGGCTCTTAAAGAAAGTGGAGTCAGGGGATATGGGGAGAAGGCAGGAATGGGGTACTGATTGAGGATGATCAGCCATGATCACATTGAATGGCGGTGCTGGCTCGAAGGGCCGAATGGCCTACTCCTGCACCTATTGTCTATTGTCCTAGGTCTACGCCACATTTTGTTAGGTTATAGCCTCATTCTAAAATAGATTTATTCATTTTATTTATCATCTATCTACACACAATACCCTCTAATAAAAAAATGAAAACAGGTGTTTAGAAATTTTTGCAAAGTAATTAAAAAGAAATAACTGGAATATTACATTTACATAAGTATTCAGACCCTTTACTCAGTACTTTGTTGAGGCACCTTTGGCAGCGATTACAGCCTCAAGTCTTCTTGGGTATGACGCTACAAGATTGGCACACCTGTATTTGAGTAATTTCTCCCATTCTTCTCTGCAGATCCTCTCAAGCTCTGTCAGGTTGGATGGGGAGCGTCGATGCACATCGATTTTCAAGTCTCTCCAGAGATGTTCGATCGGGTTCGTCCAGGCTCTGGCTGGGCCATTCAACAATATTCACAGACTTGTCACGAAGCCACTCCTGCATTGTCATGAATGTGTGCTTAGGGTCGTTGTCCTATTGGAAGGTGAACCTCTGCCCCAGTCTGAGGTCCAGGACGCTCTGTTCATCTTTCCCTCGATCCTGACTAGTCTCCCAGTTCCTGCCGCTAAAAAACATACCCACAGCATGATGCTGCCACCACCATGCTTCACCGTAGGTATGTTATTGGCCAGGTGATGAGCGGTGCCTGGTTTCCTCCAGACGTGACACTTGGCATTCAGGATAAAGAATTCAATCTTGGTTTCATCAGACCAGCGAATCTTGTTTCTCATGGTTTGAGAGTCCTTTAGGTACTTTTTGGCAAGCTCCAAGCGGGCTGTGATGTGCCTTTTACTGAGGGGTGGCTTCCGTCTGGCCACTCTACCCTAAAGGCCTGATTGGTGGAGTGCTGCAGATATAGCTGTCCTTCTGGAAGGTTCTCCCATCACCAGAGGAACTCTGGAGCTCTGTCACAGTGACCAGAGTTGGTCACCTTCCTGACCAAGGACCTCCTCCGATTGTTCAGTTTGGCTGGGTGGCCAGCTCTATGAAGAGTCCTGGTGGTTCCAAAGTTCTTCCATTTAAGAATGACGGGACCTGCAATGCTGCAGAATTTGTTTTATACCCTACCCCAGATCTGTGTCTCGACACAATCCTGTCTCGGAGGTGTATGGACAATTCCTTTGTCTTCATGGCTTGTTTTTTGTTCTGACATACACTGTCAACTGTGGAACCTTATATACAGGTGTGTGCCTTTCCAAATCATGTACAATCAATTTAATGTACCACTGGTGAACTCCAATCAAGTTGTAGAAATCAATGGAAACAGGATGAACCTAATCTCAATTTTGAATGTCATAGCAAAGGGTGTGAATACTTATATAAATGTGATATTTCAGTTATTTTTTTTTAATTACTTTGCAAAAAATTCGAAACACCTGTTTTCACTTCTTCATTCAGGAGTATTGTGTGTAGATTGATGATAAAAAATAAAAACAATTAATCCATTTTTAAATAAGGCTGTAACGTAACAAAATGTGGAAAAGGTGAAGGGGTCTGAATACTTTCTGAATGCACTGTGTATTCAATGGATCTGCCTTCATGGTCCTCTGAAATAAAGAATTCCAAAATGTCCTATACTGCACATCAATAAATTGCGATTGGTTATTTTTGACACCCCAGCTTGGAAAAATCATAAACCCTACATCTACCCCCATTAAGCTCTGTAAGTTTATGGAGTTAATTGAAGAGCTCATTTATTGGAGTTCTTGAAGTCAGGGATATATAGATATAATTGTTAAGTTTAGTTTATATTGTAGTTGTAAGAATGAGAAAATATGTAGATTTATGTTTAACTGCAATTGCTGATTGAAAATAAATTTGTTTGTAAATAATTAGACATTTTTATTATTTTAAAATATGTGCAAACATTTAATTGATAGAATAATTCAAAATTTAGAGATAGATAATTGCTGTGGGGGTTCATTACTTTTTTTTCATTAGGAAAACAGTAGAGGCATGTTGGGTATGTATATGCCTTTAAAATTGCAAGTACCATTTTGTGTAATCTTCAACTCGTTTTTGTTTCCGCCACAACTGTACCTTAAATATTGTTAACCATTTAAAAGGATGTTTAATAGGAAGCAGTATCCTATTTCCTTGTCTTAATATAGAGAAATCCACTGATGTTACACAACTCTGATTAGTACTCAATCATTATAACTTCTGAAGGAACATTCTGCAAGCGAAAGGCTAGGAACTATAGACCAATGAGCCTAACATATGTGGTAGGCAAGTTACTGGAGAGGATTCTGAGAGATAAGATATATATGCATTTGGATAGACCGGATCTGATTCGGGATAGCCAGCATGATTTTGTGTGTGGGAGATTGTATCTTACGAATCATGAGTGGAATAGATAGGGTGAATGCACAGAGTCTTTTATCCAGAATAGGAGATCAAGAACCAGAGGACTACGGTTTAAGATGAGAGAGGAAGATTTAAAAGGAACCTGAGCTGCAATGTTTGTACACAGAGGGTAATTGGTATATGGAACGAGCTGCCAGAGGAGGTAGCCGAGGCAAGTGTTATAACAATATTTATAAGAGATTTGGACAGGTAAATGGATAGGAAAGGTTTGGAGAGATATGGGCCAAATGAGGGCAGGTGGGATGGGGCATTTTGGTCGGCATGGGAATGTTGGGCCTAAGGGCCTATTTCCGTGCTGTGTGGCTTTATGACGCTATGTGTGTTTCAACTATTCATTCTCTACCATTTCTCAGTTATGCTAACCATTTCCAATCATCCAACCATTTTGGGGTAAAATCCAAGGCAAAACTGAACGAAAAATAGCCCAGAAGAAATCTGACCAACATCTATTTGATTTGATGGATACCAATCTTTTCTGCATGTTCTGCTTCATAGGATTTTGAATAGTAAAGATATATTTTGTTCACATAGTCAACAACAAAACAAAATTGTGTGTTTGAAAAGTTTTCAGATTATTCCAAGAGGTAAAGGATGAAGGGCTTTTAATGCTCCAAAGTAAATAATTTTATCATTACTATCCTGATCAGAACATACCTGAAAACCTATCTCCAGTTCTGGACATGCCACCCGAAGGATATACAATACAAATAAATACAATAATACTTTATTAGCTAAGTATGTTTTGCAACATACAAGGAATACAGATCTTGGAAAGACTACAGCAGTTATTGGTTTATACCTAGAATCCAATGGTTACTTTAAAAGGAGAGATACACAAACATGGGCTGCATCTCCAAAACTTTACAAAATTGTTCTTCCTGGAATGTGATGCCAATGTATAAACTACTACTGTTCTCTTTCCAATCCAATCAGGTCAGCAAGGTACAGCTTTCCTTACGCAAATCCGTATTGATATCTCTAATAATTTACTGGCTTGTTAATTAATTAATTCAGAAATAATTATCATAATAGTCAAAATCATACATAAATAAAATATAAATACACTAGAATTGCCAGGCTCACATCTTCTCCTTTTGTGCAAAGATGCAATATTTTATGGCGCTAGACCTTTTAGACTATTAACCATATAACCATATAACCATATAACAATTACAGCACGGAAACAGGCCATCTCGACCCATTCTAGTCCGTGCTGAACACATAATCTCCCCTAGTCCCATATACCTGCGCTCAGACCATAACCCTCCATTCCTTTCCCATCCATATAACTATCCAATTTATTTTTAAATGATAAAAACGAACCTGCCTCCACCACCTTCACTGGAAGCTCATTCCACACAGCTACCACTCTCTGAGTAAAGAAGTTCCCCCTCATGTTACCCCTAAACTTCAGTCCCTTAATTCTCAAGTCATGTCCCCTTGTTTGAATCTTCCCTACTCTCAGTGGGAAAAGCTTTTCCACGTCAACTCTGTCTATCCCTCTCATCATTTTAAAAACCTCTATCAAGTCCCCCCTTAACCTTCTGCGCTCCAAAGAATAAAGCCCTAACTTGTTCAACCTTTCTCTGTAACTTAGTTGCTGAAACCCAGGCAACATTCTAGCATTAACATTTTTGATTGCACTTATTTATAATGTGCTAAAACATGACTGCATATAATGTTCATGTCCTGTTGGAGACCCCACAATAAATGGCAATAGTTTGAATCAGAATTACATTTTAAAGTGTAGGCTGTGGGCCGAGGAGCTTTATTCTGCAGTTTCGTGACCCAAGTCACCAAACTACATGAAATTTTCACATATTGTGTAAAAATAATTATATAAATCACCCCTGAAACTTGACATGAAGAAGACTTGCACATTTTTATTAAATTAGAGAAAAACCGGAAAATTTTCGGGTAATTTTTAGTCCAATCAAAGCACGTTTAACATTGAGTTGTCTGCCAGTTGGCCAATCACGCGCTTTGTTTCAGGCTAGCACACAAAATGGCTGAGGGGGCTTCACAGATGCCTGTTTTACTGGAGATTCCGATTTGTTGTTCTGTGGAATAAATGTCGTGGAAACTTGCAGCAGGTTCATTGTATTTAGTGGGAAAAGCATTAAAAAGGCTGAAGAAAGTGCTGCGGTGGATTAAAGTGCAAGAAAGCCTTGAAAGCAAAGTCCCTGCTGAGGTCCTGGAACACAAAGATTTAGACAGCCAGGGACCAACTCTAACTAAAAGGTAAGATCTAAAGTCTGAATTTATGAAAATCTATCTGTATGGAGTTTAATTAATTTAATTGCACCATTTTATAATGTGAATAAATTCATTCATTCACTTACTTCATTCATTCACTTACTTCATTCATTCATGAAATTGAGGGCCTAAACTATATGTATCCATAAGACAGTCAATTAAACATTGTCACTAATGCCAGCTTGTTGTAGAGTAATAAGTCTTTAACAGCTAATCTCGGAGCTGCCTGCGAAAACTTACCGGGAAAAAGTGCTCCGATCGCGGGACATAGGTACTCGCGGTAAAGTGAGCGGCCGCTTATTAACATGAATGAATGAAGTAAGTGAATGAATGAAGTAAGTGAATGAGATTAGTGTAATAATGTGGAAGAAATCTACCAGGTCACCATAAGCAAAGCTGGCAGGAGGGTGGCTGCAGCAGTGACTCCTCCAGTGGTGAAATTCTCACACAATAGAGCAATTCTGAAAGAAATCATAGGATCCCAACAAGATGTGTCAGGCTGTCCACACCTACAGAGTGTAGATTCTCTCTGCAATTGTATCTTATGTGGCGGTCGGAATTTGTTCATTCAGATGCCTCTTAACAGGAAACATATGTTTTATGGAGCCAATTCAACAATTAGATCAGGGATACACTCATTCATGTATTATATTAAGCACAGGAAACACATTTTCTGGGCTTTCCCTGCTTTGGTGCACTTCGATGTTATTCGGGGTTATGGAAGGGCGGGAGTCACATCATTTGTAGGATGAATATTTAAATGATTTCCTTATTAGGATATCATTTATACCCAACATACCGGCCCTTTCCTCCTTCAGCCAGCTGGATGAGGTCATGGATGCTGAGCATGGGCTTCCTCCTGGCAGCCTTCCTCCTCCTGCTCCTGCTGCTCTCCACTTTGCTCTTCATGGTCCTCGGACTCTAGGCCGGATTTTTGCTCTTGCTCTGGCACCAGCAGTTGTCTGTTGTTTGTTAAATTATTCAGCTTGCAACACAAAAACGAGGAAGTCTCCTTAATATTTGCTATGTTCTACCAGGTGAATTGGATTGTTATAGTCAATGAAATCTCTGCCCACGAGACCACTGGTATTTTTCTGTAATGTCCTGATACCTGTATGGATCTTATGTCTGTTCGCAGCAGTATTGGTTGGGAGAGCACATATTTGAGGAACAAAGGGAAACACAGAGCGACTCTTCCCCCAGGATCCATCTTTCCAGACACTACTCTCTCATGATAAAGGAATTACCTCCTTCTGAACAACATGGCATTCATCATGAAGATTTTGTTAATGTGATTCATGACCACCTGTTTATTGAGGGAGTGGAAATCTTTCCTGTTCATAAAAAAAGTTGCTCTGAGTAATATAAAGGGAGCCCTTACGTGCACGAGTTTCGTCGCGCATTACTTGTGGTCATCTGAAACACTGGTCAATGTAATTGCCCAAGGTCTCACCTGTTCCTCACTGAAATTAAAATAAATACAATAATTTCTCTTCGCCTACAGAGCTTGCATCATCTATTTGATGCTGTCGTGTGTAGTGTATTGGGTTACCAGGTGGAGATCTGTAGTAGCCACTCAGAAAGATCATGCATCAAGGAAATAAAGAATCACCATGACCTGTAACTCCACCCACAACCAGTCTAGGAAGAGGAGTGTGGCCAAAGATCTTGGCATCAAATTTTGCATATCTCAATGCTGACCACCTTTGAAACCATGAGCCTGATGTATAACCCATGTTCATATAACATATCCTGGTCAGATGTGGGGTCTCTGAAGTCTCTCAGGGTCTTGTGCTTGGTCAGTGTTTATCTCCTGCCCTGAGATCCCAGACCCATCCATACTGATATTTCTTGTAGTACTAAATATGGGGAAAAGAAATCCCTATAAATTACAGCACCCTGTGTGTACTTTGAGCTGCAATATATAGTAAGTTTGAAGATCCCCAGGCATGTCTCCTGATATCAGCAGAGAGTCCTTTTAAATTTTGAAAAATACAACAATCTAGCACATTGTACTTGCTCCTAATTCTCTCGAGACTGTTTACAATAGTTGCAAGTTGCAGCCATCAGCTGCAATTTATGTTGGTACCGGTGGAAATGGGCGTAATGCTGGTAAAAATGAAATCCAATTTCCAGTCCATTATTTAATGAACTTTGCAATAATAAGTTAATCCTTATACTATTTCCTCATTAACCTCTTTCTCAGTTTGGATAATAATCTCTCTAATATCCCATGAGAAAAACTATTTAAAAACGGCCAATCTTCTCGCCCTGCTCTACTTTCTAAACCATAAGTATGATGATTTTCCTCATTCCCTCTAATTACTGCATCAAAATATTTCATCAGCTTTTCACATGTTTTTTATAATAGCCCAACTACTCTTTTAACATTTTTCATATTCCCGAAGTATTTATAAATATTCTTTATGAAGTTTACTTTGCATTTAATTATTTTCATACTTTCATGCCTTTTCTTCCATTTGTAGTTTATAGCATTTACCACAATTAACTATTTTGACTTTAGCTAATTCTTCGTAGTAAGATTTTTGCTCTTACTGTAAAAATGCTTGTGCTCTTTCACATCCACCTAAAGAGAGCAGTGTGTTAATCATAAGACAACATTTCCATCAGTGCTGCATTTCCCAGCAATGCAGCAGAGCAGCAGAGCAGCAGAGCAGCAGCCTATATTTTCTGCTATCATTTCAGAAACCTGCTGACTGAGATCCAAGTGAGGAGTATTTCTACTCTGTAAGCGTAGGGTTAACATTGTCTGTTGCCATTCACAAAACTGCAGATCATGCTTTTAACATGTTAATATAAACCTAATCCTAACATACTAATAAAGACCTAATATCAAAGATAATGAAAACATTTAACTATATCAATTATTAATTTAACTCAATATTTCTAACGCAACTCAATATTAATTTTTTTTCATCACTGTCCTTTTCATGGGCTTTAGTCAGTGCTAAATTTTAATTGCATTTTGAGTTGCTAGTTTTTCTGTACTTCGTAGGTGAATTCAATTCAATTTTTTAAAATGTCAACAGTAATAAATAACTTTTATAAATAGCTGATTGCCTGTTGCTCTTTTAAATTTCCCTATGTATTTACACTTTATACATATCCAAATTTTCATACCAGGGCATCGGAAATGTCCTCGTTCTTCAGGGAACGGGGATTCCCCTCCGCCACCATAGATGAGGCTCACACCAGGGTCTCATCCATACCCCGTAACACTGCTCTCTCTCCCCATCCCCGCACACGCAACAAGGGCAGAGTCCCTCTGGTCCTCACCTTTCACCCCACCAGCCGGCAAATACAACACATAATCCTCCGCCATTTCCGCCACCTCCAACGTGACCCCACCACTCGCCACATCTTCCCATCTCCCCCCATGTCTGCCTTCCGCAAAGACCGCTCCCTCCGCAACTCCCTCGTCAATTCTTCCCTTCCCTCCCGCACCACCCCCTCCCCGGGCACTTTCCGTTGCAACCGCAAGAAATGCAACACCTGTCCCTTCACCTCCCCCCTCGACTCCATTCAAGGTCCCAAGCAGTCGTTCCAGGTGCGACAAAGGTTCACCTGTATCTCCTCCAACCTCATCTACTGCATCCGCTGCTCTAGATGTCAGCTAATTTACATCGGTGAGACCAAGCGGAGGTTGGGCGACCGTTTCGCCGAACACCTCCACTCAGTCCGCCTTAACCTACCTGACCTCCCGGTGGCTCAGCACTTCAACTCCCCCTCCCATTCCCAATCCGACCTCTCTGTCCTGGGTCTCCTCCATTGCCAGAGTGAGCAACAGCGGAAATTGGAGGAACAGCACCTCATATTCCGTCTGGGGTCCTTGCGCCCTTATGGCATCAACATTGAATTCCCCCAATTTGGCTAGCCTGTGCTGTCCCCTCCCCTTCCTTCACCCTCTAGCTGTCTCCTCCCACCCTCCCATCCGCCCGCCCTCGGGCTCCTCCTCCTCCTCCTCCCTTTTTCCTTCTTTCTTTCCCCACCCCCCATCAGTCTGAAGAAGGGTTTCAGCCCGAAACGTCGCCTATTTCCTTCGCTCCATAGATGCTGCTGCACCCGCTGAGTTCCTCCAGCAATTTTGTGTACCTACACTTTATAACAACCAATCTCTTCTGTAAGCTTTATCTGAATGGTTTAAATCATATCCTCCTCCTTCTCCACTGTCCTCAGTCTGCTCACTATGTCTCTCTAAGTTCGCTTTGCGCTATTTATTTAAGCTTCCAGCGCTTGCTGATCGTCCATGACAACCTCCGTCTCTTTGGGTGTTGCACTCTCCAGTATCATTCTTCCCTGTCTTTATATCTGCTAAAATATAATTTCCCAATCAATTTATTTCTACTCATTCATTTCCAATTTTCCCCATCTCCACCAAGTCACTTCCATTCAATAACTTTTACAATTTTTTAATTAACTTATTACCGTTCTCCATTGGTGCTTTTCATCCAAACTTTTCTTTACCTTTCTCCAAAAACAAAATATCCACATCATCAGATTCCAGTAGCCTATTTTTTATGCCATACTTCTATTTAGATTGTTTGTGATATTAGACTTTTGGCAAGGTCTTGCATGGTATACTTGTCCAAAAGGTTAAGGCACAACTGATCTGAGGCATATTACAAACTGGATTGAAATTGGCTTAGTAGTAGGAGGCAAAGGGTAGTGGCAAATGGGTGTTTTCTTGAGTGTACAACAAAGCAGTGTACAACAAGCAGCGCACAACAGAGTTATGTGCTGGGACCTTTATCGTTTATAATATATAAACTAGACTAAGTGGGACCCGTTGGGTCCCTGTCATACGGGAGTCCTGGTCCCCCAACGCAACCTGTTCCCCCAACGCAATATTCCACCTCTCACCCTCAGTCACTCCCTCCCTCCCTCCATAATTCCTCACCTCACCCACTGCCATCCTCACCCTCTATTTCCTACTCCCTACCTCCCCCACTCCTCTCCCTCTATTCCCCCTCCTCCTCCACTCCCTCCTCCCTCTTCTTTCGCCTCTCCCCCTCCCCTCCCCCAATCCCTCCCTCACCTCTCCTATCCCCTACCCTCAGTCACACCCTCCCTCCATAACTCCTCTCCACTCCCTACTCCCTACCCTTCTATATCACCCCTCCTCCCCAACCTCTTCACCTCCCCCACTTTCCCCTCCCTCCCTATGCCCTCCTCTCCCTCAATCCCCCACGCTCCCTCCTCACCTCCCCCACCTTCCCCTCCCTCTCCCTCTCTACCCCTCCTCCCTCAATCCCCCCAGTCTCCCTCCTCACCTCCCCCACTTTCCCCCCTCTCCCTCCCTACCCCCTCCCTCCCTACCCCCTCCCTCCCTACCCTCTCCCTCCCTACCCTCTCCGCTCTCTCAATCCCCCCAGTCTCTTCCCTCACCTCCCCAGGATTTTGAGGTTGCGGCTACTCTCACGCCTCTGACCGGAGGCCGTGCCGACCAGAAGCTGTGCCGGGCAATACCGGGCAGAGGTGGGCGCCCACGGTGACTGTGGCCAATCAGTGCGGCGATGGTGCAGGAAGGGCCGTCGCTGTCCTGGCGGTGACTGACAGGAGAGGCAAATCTGCGCATGAGCGGTTTTTAAGATTTGTAAACCTTAATAACTTTTAAAATATACCATCGATCGGAAAAAAACTTGTTGCACTTGCAGCACAGGAGAATGGCGAGTAAAGGGCCTGTCCCACTTAGGAGACCTAAACAGCAACCTCTGGTGACCTTGCCCGCCACCCAAGGTCTCCATGAGGTCACAGGAGGTTTTGGTCACTCTCCCTAATGATCAAAAGTGGTTTCTGCGTGGTCGAGGCTTCATTAAAACCGACCTCGACTAAAAATAGGTTGCCGTTTTAAAAATCGATAATGTTTTAGTCTCAGGTCTAGTCAAAGCTGGTTTTATTCATAGTCGAGGGAGGTTTTGCACATATGCGTGGGAGGTGGTAGGAGGTTGCAGGTCACCTCGACCTTGATTTTTTTGTGTGTGGTGGGCAAGGTCACCAGAGGTTGCTGTTTAGGTCTCCTAAGTGGGACAGGCCCTTAAGGTGGCGGAAAATCGTAGCACTATCGTGTGCTAAATGTGGATGTCCTGAAAAATTGAGAAGTTTTAGACAGTGAAGAAGGTTGTCTAGGGGTACAGCAGGACATGGATCAGCTGGAAAGCCTGGACAGAGTGGTGGCAGTTGGAATTTAATCCAGACCAGGGTGAAGTAATGAACTTTGAGAAGTGCGATTCTGATAGGACATGAATAGAAAATGGAAGGAACCTTAGGAGCATTGATGCAAAGAGGGACCTTGGGAAGCAAGTCAATAGCTCACTGCAAATGGTGACACATTTGGATAGGGCAGTGAAATAGGCATTTGGTATAATTGTTTTCATAGATCAACGTATCGACTATAAGAATTGCATTGAGTATAACCAATTGCACATTGGTTAAACAGTATTGTGTACAGTTCTGATTGTCATATTACAGGAAGGATATGGTAGTAAGAGAGAAAGCGCAAGAGAGATTCACCAAAATGTTGCCTGGAATTGAGGGCTGTACTTAAAAGGAGAGATTGGAGGGGCATAGTTAGAATAAATAATCAGATTATTTTCCCGAGGATAGTGTGGTCTAGAGCTCGAGGGCATACATGTAAGATGAGAGGGGTGAAATGTAAAGGTTATCTGGGGGGTTGTTTTCCACACATTTGGAAAGAACCAACAGAGGAGGTGGTAGAGGCAGATACATTTACAATATTTCATAAACATTTGGATTATTTATTTCCTTAGATGGGAAAGACATAGAGTAATACAGGCCTAATGCAGGTAAATGAATCAGTGTAGATAGGCATCACTGTTGGCATGGAAGAGGTGAGCCAAAAGGCAATCTTTCTATGCTGTATGATTCTGCAATTATATGACACACATAATCTGCAGATGTAAATGGCACATTTTTTTAACAATGATCACTTTTAAACTATTATAAATACTGCAGTATCTTTTAAACCATTAGTACAGCTGTCTGAAAATATATCAGCCCTGCATTCTAAGTGAGTTATTTTATATTAATGATGGAAACTTGGATTCTCCGCAAGCACAATCTAAAAAACAGAAGTTCCCTAAAAGACTGCCTTTAAATTGTGCATCGAGTTTTGGCAAATCACTTTATTTGTCTAACAATGCGAATGCCGTGATTTTGTGTGCTGCTGTTGCTATGACACCAGTTATATTTCAAGGTTTATATGACGTGTCCAAGCAACTGAAAATAGTGAAGGAGAAAAACGTTCATTGCAATTCAACACACGACAAACTATTTTAATGAACAAAGGTGGTTTTGTGAATATGATATTTTCCTTTTACATATTAGACTCTTTCTATGTACATATTTAAGTAGATACTACAAAGTAATGTTCACAAAAAACTATAATTACATTTTTGAAATTGTAGTTTAGTTTATGCAGCTATGCTGCATACATAAACACATTAACTACAGTGCCCAGAAATTCCAGCATGCTCCAAAGAATGTGCTGCAATGGCTTTCATGTGGTGGAACTATGATGGGCTTAGTTGTTATCGGACTGCATTAACATTCAGTTACTACCAAGGCCACAACAAAGTAGATGTTTCACATTTTCATGCTCAACACATGCCACCTTGTGATTCACTTTGCCTGGGCAGAGGGTGGAGAACTTGGAGCCACTCAGCTCAACTTAATGGAGGCATTCTGTGAGTACTGGCAGTGTGCTGTGCATTTGAAAAGAAGTGGGGGGGCATTGAGCAGTCGAGTGATATTTATAGTTGTGAGGAGAGTGATTAGTGAGCAGGAAAGCATGTGATCTGGATCACATGCACAGACCTCCAATGGCACATGCACAATGCAATCTTCATATGCAGATTTTGAGCATGCACCCAAACATATTGGCAGCATGGAGTGCAATCAGAGAGTGGCATCCACCAATGTGCAATACTAATTCGACATTACTTGGCATCATCAAATTGGAAAATCCAGGTCATGTCCTAACCTCACTGCTGAAAACAGGCTCAACAGATTGAAAGATAGCCCATTTGTTCGACAATGGGATCAAGAATCACTTCTAGGTTAGTTGATGGATTATTTATTTTGGCTGCAATTGGAATTGAATGTGTGTTCTGCATGGCGCTCAGTTAAAAGCATTTGAAATAAAGTTTTTTTCCATCCGTGAAAAGCCTGCTCGGCCTTCCTCACAGATCTGCAGATTATCATGAAATTGACGAGAGGCCAGATGGAATTGGAAAAGTTGCCAGATAGAGTGAAAGAACAGAAGGGATCATTGCAGGTGTAAATGTCTCACTTAAAGCACGGCAAGGACCCAGTGCTTGAGACCACCCTTTGTGAACCCTATACTACAGTCTGGTAGTTTCCGGATAAAATATTTTTTTTAAGCATTAATTCATTTAAGGTATTAACTGCTTGAATTTAGTTTCCCCAACTGCAAATATGTATTCCATATACTACCAGTAAATCACTTGACACAGTTCATGACTTTAGTCTGAATTGTGTGCATCAGTTCACTGTGAGAATCATATTCTCATTCTTCATCTTTTCATCAATGCCTCCTTTGCTTGCATTGCTCTGGAAGGACATTTGACATGATCCCACAGGGAAAGCTGGTCTTTTAAGGTTAGCACCCTGGGAATCCAGGTATACTGGCAAATTGGTTACCAAACTGGCCTGACAAAAAAGGAGGGTTGCCATTATGATTGTTCAGAAACTTGCAAATCACACAAAGATTGGTCATGTATCTGATAGCAAGGAGGATAGTTGTAGGCTGCAGTAAGATATTGATCAGTTGGGAAATTGGGCAGAGCAATGGTCGATGGAAGATAATTCTGATAAGTATGAAGTGATGCATTGGGGGAGGTCAATAAGAGTAGGACATGCACAATGAAGGGTTGACCCTGAGTGTTAAGCAACAGAGGGACCTTGGTGTACAAGTCCACAGATCCCTGCTGGTGGCAGCACAGTTATATAAATAAGGTAGTAAAGCCAACATGTAAGACACTAATCCTTCATTTTACTTCGGAGTCACGTGAGTGACTACGTGAAGAAGCCCGCTAGGACGCATGCGTGTCATTATGCTACACGCATTGCGAAACGTCAGACGCGGTGGAAGGACGTTCCCCCGCGGCGGCAATTTGAAAAGCCGCTATTGCAGGTAAGATTTCTTACTCTGCCGTTTTTTTGCCCATTACAGGAGAAAGGCAAAAAGCAAACGGGGGCTGCGACGAAGCTGGTCAGGGAGGACCGCGGAGCAGCGGACAGCCAGCAAAGCAGCCGTCGGCACTGAGATCACCCGCAGTGGGATCAGCTGTGCCCTGTGTAGCCGCCGCGCCGGCCAAATCAACGCGGCCGGGCGGCAGGCAAAACACAAAACAAACAGAGTCGTGGACTCGGAGGAGTCCGACTCTGATACACCACGGGAGGCCAGCAACCGAGAGCGCTGGACCCGTATGGAACGGTGTTTGGAGCATCTGCTCCAGCGTGACCGGCTCCGGGATTTGGAGTCAGGCCACTGTGGGCACTATATCAAACCCACAGCAGCACCTTTTCAAGGGCTGCACAATATCTCCACCTTATCAGAGGGGAGCACCTCGAGTCAGTTCTGGGCTGACTTGGAAGAGGGGACCGCAGAAGAAAACACCAGTGCATGCATGGGGTGCAGGGTGAAGAAAAATTGCTGGATATGGTGGTAAGCTTCATGCAGCCAGACCAAACAGGGGCAAACCTGGAGCCTAAGCTTGCAACAAGCATTGACTACATGTCACTGAACCAGCTACAGGAACAGGCTGTGCTGGATACAACAGAGACATTTAACACCAGGAAACTGCATTTCCCTGAATGTGAGCAGTATCCAGGGATATGCCATAGAGTTTGTACACCAAAACTGCCCTCCAGTTCAACACAAACCAAACCAGGAATTTGTGCTCTCTGATAGGTAAAAAACAGAAGCACAAGTTGAACTGGAGCGACTTTACATAAAAGGTGTAATTCAGACAACACAACACGAACCATTAGAATTCGTGTCCAATATATGTACTAAAACCAAAAAAGATGGTGTTTGTCGCATCATCATAGATCTGACAAATTGAATACATTAGTACAATATATTCACTTCAAAATGGAAACCTTTGTTACTGCTAAACAACTAATTTCCAAAGGGTACTTCATGGCTAGCATCGATTTAAAAGATGCATACTATTCAGTACCCATACGAGGTGACCACAGACGTTACTTAAAATTTAACTGGATGCAACAACTCTGGCAATATAAAGCGCTGCCAAATGGTCTAACATCAGCCCAGGCTGTACACAAAAATTTAAAAACCAGGCCTAGCGTTTCTACGCAAACGCAAACATATGGTTATGGCCTATTTGGATGACATACTCATGTGAGCATAACTTTGGAATTGGCCATACTAACTGTAACAGCCACAAAAACAGTTGTTTGGGAAAAACTGGGATTTATCATCCATGCCAGTGCACTGGGGTGGGAGCCACCAATACCATCACCAGCTGTGGAGATAGATGGACAATGCAGGAGGCATCCTTCTTACTGACACTGGGTATAAATTACTTGGAAATGTTGGGTGCAGTTCATGGACTTACACACCACCAGCATTTTAGATTACAAATAGACAATACCACTGTGGTAGCATACATCAACCACATGGGCGGCAACAAATCGATATCATGTGACAATCTCGCTAATTCAATTTGGCAATGGTGCATCCAGAGAAATATTTGGATATCAGCCACTTACCTACCACGGAGACTAAGTTTAGTGGCAGACACCAGGTCACGCAAATTTAATGAAAACACCAAATGGATGTTAAACAAAACAGTGTTTGCTGAAATCACAGCAAAATACGGGAAACCGGATATCGATCTTGTCGCATTTAGATGATATCTAACTATGTTTCATGGGAACCAGACCCTGGGGCAACGGCAACAGATGCATTTTCGTTGCATTGGGGGAAATGGTTTATTTACGCATTCCCTCCCTCCTGCCTCATCAGTCGGGTATGAAGGAAAATACAACAAGACTCTGCGTCTGGTATTTGGGAGTACCCGATTGACCTACTCAACCATGGTTCCCAGTGGTGCAAAACATGGTATTCGAACCATGTATTACAATCCCACACAGACCAGATCTACTACTACATCCCGTGACAGGATAGCCATCCAAGCCATAAAGCTGGAACCTTCTAATTTGTAGAGTTTAAAAACACCGCTTCTACAATTGGGACTCACGGACCGAACAGCAAACATCATCTCGGCGGCCCAAAGAGAGTCAACCAAGAAGCAATATCTGGTCTACATCAGAAAGTGGGAAACGTACTACCATAAGAACAAAACCACCAACAGAAATATCAACATCCCATCTGTTCTGGAATATCTGGCAGGCCTCCACTATGACGAGGGGCTCAGCTACAGTGCCATCAACAGCGCCAGAAGTGCCCTGTCGACATACCTATGGCAAGGGACAGAGCGTTACACGGTAGGGACACCCCCTGGTAACCAAGCTCATGAGGGGAATATTTAACACAAACCCCAAAAAACCAGGTGCTCCCATGTATGGGATGTAAGCATTGTCCTGAAAGCACTCAGGAACTGGTCACCAGCATCTACCCTGTCCCCATACAGACTAACGTTTTAAAAAACAGTCATGGTAATGGCACTGGTCACGGCACAGAGGGTTCAGTCACTGCACAGGCTGGACAACATGACCTCCTCACCTGACGATATTACGTTCCATATTTACGAACTAGTAAAACAGAACAGACAGGGATCAGCAGGCCGCAATATCCAATGTAGGTCATACCCTGCAGATGACCGCCTCTGTATAGTTAAACATCTATCACTATACATGGTGAAAACTAAAAACCTGAGAGGCAATGAGAAGGGACTGCTGATCAGCCATAAGAAACCTCACAAAAAAGTGACGGTCCAAACGATCTTGAGATGGCTGAAAAAGGTACTGACGCGGGCTGGGGTGGATACTAATGTGTTCAAATCTCATTCCACCAACGCAGCTACATCAGCGGCAGTACGACTGGATGTGCCCATGGACCAAGTCCTCGAAGCAGCAGGATGGTCAGGGGAAAGAACTTTCCAGTTATTTATAACAAACCAGTGAGAGAGACTGGAACATTTGCAGAAAGAATTCTAAATTCTGTAAATTAATTAAAACCCATAAATAGGGTTATATTTGTGTTAATACATTTTATGATTCCAATAACGAATCATGTGCAATTATGTTAACACTATTCCTCCCACAGTCAAGGCAGACGTGTGCATGGACGTTTCTACGGCATGAGATCACAGAGCTTTGAAGTCTTCACGTAGTCACTCACTTGACTCCGAAGTAAAATAGTAAGATTAAACGAGAACTTACCAGTTTGAAGTTTGATCTGTATTTTATGAGGAGTTACGATGAGGGATTACGTGCCCTCCGCTCCCACCCAGATCATATATACTTAACTGGTACCTCTTCTCTAATCTTACTATGTTTAGTCATTACAGTTATCTGTGATCTCACACCGCTGCTTTGAAGAATGACACGCATGCGTCCTAGCGGGCTTCTTCACGTAATCCCTCATCGTAACTCCTCATAAAATACAGATCAAACTTCAAACTGGTAAGTTCTCGTTTAATCTTACTATTAGTTGGGACATATAGGAGCAATATTCAAGATTCAAGAGAGTTAATTGTCATGTGTCCCTGATAGGACAATGAGATTAGAAACATAGAAACATAGAAAATAGGTGCAGGAGTAGGCCATTCGGCCCTTCGAACCTGCACCGCCATTCAATATGATCATGGCTGATCATCCAACTCAGTATCCTGTACCTGCCTTATCTCCATACCCCCTGATCCCTTTAGCCACAAGGGCCACATCTAACCCTCTTAAATATAGCCAATGAACTGGCCTCAACTAGATTCTTGCTTTGCTTCAGCACAACAGAACATAGTAGGCATGACTACAATATAGGAGCAACAAAGCGATGGCACAGCTTTATAGAACATTGATGAAGCCGCAGCTTCCGTACTTTGTGAGGTTTTGGTTACCACAGTATTGAAAAAACATGATTGTTTTGGAAAGGATGCAGAAGAGATTCACCAGGATGGGTTAGAGTGTCTCGATAATGAACAAAGCCTGGTTAGGCTGAGTTGTTTTCCTTGGAGTGGAGGAAGCTCAGGCGGATCTTATGAGGTGCTCAGTAAATTTGAACAGTAACTTACTGTTACTGGGCCTGCAGATTTTGAGGGAAATGCAGCCAAAATTATGCTGCTTTTAAAAGTGGGATAAATGAGTTACAGGCATATACTTTCACCTTATCCATCTGCATCTTTTGAAGGAAAAGGCAGCACACAATAAAAGCAGGTGATCAATACACCAACAGCAGTCCACAGCCTTGTGGCAATTGAAAGGTGAGCTCCAAAGACATTGCAGGAAGATGGGAAGGAGAATGAGTGACCTCACGACACCAACCCGTTCTTCCATCAAGGAACAAAAAATGTTGGGACAAGCCAGGCAAATGTAATTTGAACCATTGGCCCACATTTAAGATGAGTAGAGATATGGATTCTCCAGGTGGTAAACAGCAATACTTTCTCTGCCTATCTTTGTGAGTCTGCCAGCTGACATTGCCTACCACCCTAAATATTATCTTAGCACCTGGAAAGAAAATAAATCTTGGCGAACAGCAGTGAAATATATTTTCTGCTCATTCGTCTCATCATTTTTTATTGACTGTTTAGTCTGTCCAATCCATGGGTAGCAATGGGCAAGGTGACAACCTCTTGGCAAATGGATTTATAACATTTTATGGAACGACACCCATCCACCATAAAATGTCTTCTTAGTAACTTGTTCCACCCGTGTTTTGTCAGAAAACTGAAAAAATCATCGGGACTTCTCTCCCCTCAATCGGGGACATTGCGAGCAAACGTTGCTTGTCTAAACCCAGCAGTATTATAAAGGACCCCACACATCTCCATCATGGACTGTTCACTCTGCTGCCCTCGGGCAAAAGATATCGTAGCATAAGGAGCAGAACGTCAAGGTTTTGCAACAGCTTCTTCCCACGAGCCATCAGACTCTTGAATGCCATGTAATGGGCTGCCACCATTATCTATTTTATCTTTTTATCCATTTTATCCTTCTGTTTATTTTTGTGTTGCACGGTGAGCCAAATGCAACGGAATTTTGTTTAGAATTGCATATATCGATGTATTTCTAAATGACAATAAAGTTTTGATTGATTGGGGGTATCATCAACTATAAGCAATTCTCGGCCTTCATGTTACTGCAGGCATTCAAGATCACCAGAAAGGTGTGGTTTCATTTTCCATAATCTCTTAATTGTCAGTATCAAGTTTACATATGCACACAGTTTAACCAGTTCAAAGGAAATCTGCAGATGCTGCTTATCTGCGGCTGTTTCAAAAAAATATATCTTGTGTCTTATTCCATACAGTCCATAGGTCAGGATAAGGACTAGTAAAGCTGGCTTCTGAGTGATGCTGCTTGTTTTATGGCAAGTAATCCAACGGTGCGAAGGTGAAGGGTTCAGCCTCAGTAAACAGTTCTCTTCCGCACTCTCACAAAGTTATGGCATCAGTCCAAATATATTGATTGCAATTGAATGCCTGGTAAATAAGGTTCTTCTTATGTTCCGGTTTTTCATTATTGCAACAACAACAGGAGTCTTATTTTAATTTACAAAAATGTAGGCTAAAATAAATTGATTTCCTTTGGTTTATGCTAGACCAGCAATATAAGACCTTGTATTACTTTTTTCATTCCTTTTCTATTCAGCAATATACCCTGGATATGACAGCACAAGATTTCAATATGCAACTGGAAATCTGTTGGATTTGTGATGTTGGTGATGAAATCTGTTGGTGATGTTCAAATGTATTTCTATTCCACAGCTTCTTACAAAGTAATATTCTTTCTGCTCGCATACATATGTAGACAGGACATTTGAATAAATGACGAAATCCAACCAAAGGACCACAAATCACCTGTTATCTTATTGATCTTATTGAAACATATAAGATTATTAAGGGTTCGGACACGCTAGAGGCAGGAAATATTTTCCCGATGTTGGGGGAGTCCAGAACCAGGGGCCACAGTTTTAGAATAAGGGGTAAGGCATTTAGAACGGAGATGAGGAAACACGTTTTCACACAGAGAGTTGTGTGTCTGGGGAATTCTCTGCCTCAGAGGGCGGTGGAGGCCAGTTCTCTGGATACTTTCAAGAGAGAGCTTGATAGGGCTCTTAATGATAGCAGAGCCAAGGGATATGGGGAGAAGGCAGGTACGGGATACTGGTTGTGGATGATCAGCCATGATCATATTGAATGCCGGTGTTGGCTCGAAGGTGCTGAATGCCCTACTCCTGCACATATTGTCGATTGTCTATTGTCTCTCTTCTCTTTTTCTCACTTCTACCTTCTAGGAGATACTACAGGAGCTTGAACGCTTGGGAGTCCAATCTTAAGAACAGCTTCTTCCCCACTACTATCAGACCCTTGGGGTGGGAGATTGAAACCTTCACGTGGTCCGCCCTGTTTCGACGAATGCAACCAACCTGGCGTGCACAATCAAATAAGATCAAATAGAACAAGTTGTCCTACAACTCTAGGCTGTGCACGCCATACGCAAGAAGAAGAAGAAGAAGATCAGACCCTATCACCTCTTTCACATCCCTTTCCTGGAAGTGCTGTCACTTGCTCTTATTATTAATTCCACCTCATTTGGTTATTCTGTTATTGTACTTTAATATTTTTTTCACTGCTTCAGATTGCACTAAAATCCTGCACAATTCTACATTTAGTTTAGTTTAGAGATTCAGCGCGGAAACAGGTCCTTTCGGCCCACCGGGTCTGCGCCGACCAGCGTTCCCCGCACATTAACACCATCCTATACCCACTTGGGATAATTTTTACATTTACCAAGCCAATTAACCTACATACCTGTATGTCTTTAGAGTGTGGGAGGAAACCAAAGATCTCGGAGAAAACCCATGTTGTATGTATTGTTGTGTGTATCATTACTGTGCATATTCTGTTGAGTCCATGAGCTTTATGTGAGCAAGGAATTTCATTGCAACCTGGTGCAAATTAATAATCCAACCTGAATCCGAAGATCTAGCAATTTTTTGGAAAACAGCAATAATACTATACATCTTCACAATATTGAGGTCACATGTCATGGAACGTCTACTTCTTACCCCATATGCAGGGAATGGAGTGATTTTCTATATTTCTGGCTTCCAATGCTGATCTTTGAAGGCACGTTCCTCCAGATTCTGGAACAGTTTCATCACAGCTATTATCAGGCAACTGAGCAGTCCTCTCACCAGTTAGACTGCTGCCCTGACCTCCCACCTACCCCATTGGAGACCTTTGAACTATCTTTAATCGTGTATCTTGCACTAAATAATATACCCTTTATTCTGTATCGTACACTGTGCATGGCTTGACTGTAATCATGTATAGTTTTTCGTTAACTGGATAAAAAGCTTTTCACTGTACCTCGGTACATGACTCCAAATGTGTCCTTACAGTCATCTTCATCTCAATCGGTAAAGGCATACCTTTCTTACCACCCTATCATTGTATAGCCATTTTTCAACTTGAACCCCAGATCCCTCTATGTATCAGTGCTTGTACTGTATACTTTCATGCTTGCATTTGACCTCCCAAAGTACAGCACCGTATTATTGTCTGGATTAAGCTCCATGTGCCAGTTATCTGTCCATTATTTCCAATTGGTGTATATTCTGTTCTACACTTAGATAAACTTCTTCATTATCCACAACTCTGCCAATGTTTGTGTCATTCACAAACCTACAAATCAGGATACATAAAAAGATGGAATCTTGAGCAAAAAAAAAAACAGGCTGGAGGAACTCAGTGGGCAGGCAGTATCTGTGGAGGGAATGAACTGTCGTCAGTCCATTCCCTCCGCAGATGTTGCCTGACCCACTGAGCTCTTCCAGGACTTTATTTTTTGGTTGAATTTACTAATTAGCTCACCTAGTTTTTTGTCCAAATCATTTATAGTTTATCACAAACAACTGAGGCCCAGCAGTGTCTCTGTGCAATGTGTAACCATCACCCTAAAAACTGGCCTATTTTGAATCCAATCTACAAGATCACCATGGATCCATTGTAACTTAATCTTCTGGATTAGCCTATGATGAGGAACCCTTTCGAATGTTTTAATAATGTCCATGTATATAACGTTCACCGTCATCAATTGTCTTTGTCGCTTCCTCAAAAAACTCAGCTAAACTAATTTATGTGTTCGCCACCAGCATGAGATAAATCAGCAGGATAGTAGTAGTAAGCAAGAGTTCTCTTCTTGCATACAGTATGTTCTGCTATTCATGGTTGAACATTTATTTCCCCATCAATTTGCTGCACTAATCCCGTATCCCTCAATACTCTTAAAATCCAAAAAAACTATTGATTTCTGTCTATAAATACTATGAAATTATATGGATCAGCTAATTATATGGATCGGATACTATGGATCAGCTAATGAAAGTAGTCAACTGATTTGGACCACCTCCAGCCTGCACCAGCACAATTTATGAGGAATATATTTTCCAAGCTCATGATTCTGATTGACCTGGACTTTATTTCAGCTAAGAACATTCCATTGGAACCACTTTAATATCCATTTTATATAATCTGGCGTCGTCTGTGATTCCAAGAATTAATGAATTCATTTTTGTCCATGTCATTGTTACATGTCATATATGTTAAAGCACCTCAAACATCCAGTAAGAAAATGTGAATACTCAAGAGCTCAGAAACTTTGTGGCATCTCAATAAAGGGACAATAGATATGAAAGTCTCAAAATACCGTGCAGTTTAATGGAAGAACTGGAATTACAATTAACTTGAAAAAAGAAATACAAGAAATGTCTCGCATTCGAACCATTGGTGCATCCATTCAGATTAATGAATTTTAATGAGTTCCTATTGTCTATAAACTTCAGCAATAATTGGGGCTAATCCATGAGTTGTTTAAATTTTGGTCTCTCAGACTCATTTATGCAGACAAAGAGAGTGGACAGCAATAACAACAATTGAGGGAGACATCAGCACTTAAACAATAGACATGTCGCTTCAATGAAAGATCAGTGGCCCAGGACGGATGGGAGCATTGGAAGCCAGAAATATAGAAAAATGCCCGACAGAGCATTTGATCGTCAAAGCGTAAATATTCCCTCGCAGATTCCATCTACCTACCACTGGTAATTGTCTGAGGTCTCCCAAATTGTACTAAATACAATCCTTACACTAGTCCAGGAACTTCATAATTTTATAGAGGAGAGTAGAAGATTTGTCATTTTCCCTTTTCCAGGACAGAATCACAACAAATGTGTTGCTTTTGGCTGTGTCCCAAGGAATTCACAGCTTCCAAGATGAAGGTTGCCATGCAACAATTAGAACTTGTTTGAGCCATCTTGTAGGCTAGGAGACTAGGAGTATGCCTAATAAATTAGTAATTTATGAGCAGTTTCTTTTCTTACATTTTCTCATCTACTGAATTCTAGCATTGGAATTCCAACATTGCATTGAGAAACCTATTGTCTGCCATTATTCCTGCGATTGTGTCTCGCTGTTATGCCAACTAATATGTAAAAAACAAAAAATATTCGGGGGGGGGGGAGGGGGGTAAGCCTGAGTGTGAAAATCAAATGTTTAAGTAAAACAAACTTGGTATATAGGTCTGAGCCCTATGGTTTCTTAACACATCTCTGAAACACCAGAGGATTACTTGTTCTCAAATACTTCATCACTAACAGAAGTTTTGCAAGAAATAATTATTTGGTATGCATGAATTGCACGTTCAATTCTCAGAATAACTTAAATTTAGCAGTGGACTCAGTTACCAAGCTCTGCAAACCGAAGCGTAGTTTCCAGTCTCCAGTGAACCATGTAATGTTATCAGAATGTACACTGATATATGGCACTCTGACTTTTGTAAAGATAAGTAAATTAGCTTGAGTTCCTTCACCTAATTGTAAGTTAAGTGTGTTGGACACTGTATATTTGTATCTGCTGGATGAAAACAGGATTGGATTTGACAGCACCAGCACATTTGTTTGAATTGACTGCGGACGTTCAATGTGTATCCTTAACGCTCATGAAAGCCAATGGCACCGTTAGTTTCTCCCTGAAAATTTAGCAGGAACTTAGATTGTAAATGAAAACCTTAACGTTAACTGAGTAATTACTGATATAAAAAATCGAATTGAACTTCAAAGTAGATCGTAAAGTGAAAAATACAACAAATCAGCATATGTATAATCTTAAAATCTAAAATAGCTTAAATTGTGTTAATGATAAAAACATAAAGAAAATACTACAATGCAAAGGAAATCTTCTGCTTAAATTTAATTATTATTAATCCCTGCATTTCCACTCTGAGTCAGCTGAATTTGTCAATTTGTTTCCCTGCACAACTTTCAGTCAGAAACCACTTTTTTGAAATTCCCAATTTATTAGAATTCCCCCTCTTTTCTCTCCTTTGAAAGTTTAACTCTTATTTTCCTGTTACCCTCAGCAATTTAAGTTTCATGAACTGTGTTAAATGAGTAAAATTAAGAAGTAAAATCAAGAATCAACTGATGTTTTCAATCGTAGTGATAAACTTCTGTTAAAATCTTGCATATCAGCAAATGAGAACTAGTACTAACACCACTCAACTGAGATAACTTACCTGTAATTTAAAATAGGATAACAGATGGAAAATCAGGCCTCCTCACAAATCTTAAAATAAACATTCCTATAGAGACAGAAAAGCTCATTGTGGAGAAGGCAGCATCTGCTCTTGGCCAGAAAAGTATTTTCATAGGGTGAAGTTCTCAATGTTCCAGAAGTTAAGCCTTCACCAAAATCTTTAATCAAGCAGAAATAATATTTTTCTATTCATTGTTGGCTAATGTTGTGGAGCAGCTGTATATGTTGCAAGGAAGGACACCAGCACCTTTGTCTTGTAAAAGAGAGAGAGCAAGAACACTTAATTAATGAGACATATGATGTTAATAATTAGCAATCTATCAATCGCTAGTCATGCAATTAACAGGGTTTCCTGGACCACTTTGCTTCAGATTTCATTGCCGCATGGACCACAGAGCTGATTTCCAGAGATGAGATGAGAGTGACTGCCCTTCATGTCAAAGCAGCATTTGACCCAGTATTCCAAAAAGCAGCCTTGGTAAAATGGAAGTGAACAAGCATCAAGTTGGTGTAGCCATACCTTGAACAGAGAAATATGGCTGTGGTCATTGGAGGTCAATCCCTCAACATGGACACACTAGAGGCAGGAAACATGTTCCCGATGTTGGGGGAGTCCAGAACCAGGGACCACAGTTTAAGAATAAGGAGTAAGCCATTTAGAATGGAGATGAGGAAACACTTTTTCTCACAGAGAGTGTAGGGTCTGTGGAATTCTCTGCCTCATAGGGCGGTGGAGGCAGGTTCTCTGGATGCTTTCAAGAGAGAGCTAGATAGGGCTCTTAAAAATATCAGAGTCGGGATATGGGGAGAAGGCAGGAACGGGGTACTGATTGGGGATGATCAGCCATGATCACATTGAATGGCGGTGCTGGCTCGAAGGCCAAATGGCCTACTCCTGTCTATTGTCTATAACATCACTGCATCCTCATGGCAATGTAATGATTCCAACCATATTCAGCTTTCATCAATGGCCTTCCTATTATAAAGTCACAAGTGGGGATGCTCACATATGATCATTTGAAGCAATCAATGCATGTATTCAGTAAGACCGAGACAACATTCAGGAAAGAGCTGACTTGCAGCAAATACAATTGATGCTGCAAAAGTACCATGGAATGATCTTTCCCAATGGAGAGAGTCTAACCATCTACTAGTAACAATCAATGTCATTACCTTTGCCAACGGTCCCACTATCAACATCCTGAGGTTGTCTAAGATTTACTTCTTGCAGTCAATGTTTGCATTATTTGTTGAAGAATCTGAATGAAATGGAGTATTGTGCGATCAAGTGAACATTGTTACTGCAAACCTTAAGATAAAAGTTAAAAGATAATCGATGAACTGACTGCACCAGTCTTTCAATAAGGCAGCTCACCATCTCCTCCTCAAGGGCAATTAGTAATATACAATCCTAATCTGTGAACCTTGTTTGTAATAAACCATATTATGCAAATTATATAAAGCAAATTCACATAGGTACCAAATTAACCTGAAAGTAACATTCAGTGTTTAAAGTTGACCTAGATTAACCCTGAAATTATTAGATGGACTGTAACATAAATAAGAGGGAGCAGGCTATTGCACAGAGCTCTCAACATATCCTTTATCACGGTTCAATGCCAGGTTCTGGGTAAAGACATTTGATGCTTAAATTACAGTTTCTACTAAATACTTCCTCTTTCACTGAGAAGTAGAAAGTGGATGTGGCAGGATGTTTAGTATTGCAGTCCCTCTGAGATATTATCACAGAACTTGTCTTCTGTCAGTCATCAGATGATACAATCATCTGTAAACAACTGACCTGACCCGCAAAATGTAGCAACTAAATCTTATCATCACTACCACGTCAAATGTTATCACTTAAAATAGACCTTGTCGACATGGGAAAATAACAGGCTTTAAATCGACTAAAATCCAGTCAACAAGGAACCACAGTAAACTAATTTATCTCCACTGTCGTTTAACAGATGTATTTCACATTATGCTGTTTTTTTGTGTAGACAATATTTCCATAGTTGAAGTATAAATTTTACTTTAATGCTAATTTAAAGGTTTTTTTCTTTGTGAAAATGTTATGATTCACTTTTTCTTGTTTATTCATACAGGCACATCATGTAACTTTTTGTTGCATGGCTATTATTTAAGGAAATACAATTTGAAATTTGCTCAAGGTTAAATTGAGATTATGAAGTTGGAACTAAAAAATATAGTGCCAGTAAAGACTGCTGTGTAGCTGTCACTTGTTGATAGATGCACTCACCTCGAAAATGTAACAAAACTTGCTGCTCTTTCTTTGTGTTTGACTCACAACTGCCCATGGGAATGGCCTAGCAAAACAATTATATCAAGCTTCTAGAAAGGAAACCATGACTGTGGTCTGGCATCAACTTGGGTGGCATCAAATAATGAGTATACCCCAACTAATCAACTCTTCAAAACTCCCTTCACTAAGCTAAATTTAAAGCTAGGTGGCACATGGGTCACATGTAATATTGATCTGTGAACACTTAGTTCCCCAAAAGGTGGCCTTACCGAGGTGCTGCGGCCACAGAACCAGGAACCCGCCCCGAGGACCAGAAGGCTTGGACTGTGGTACCGGGAGGAAGCAGCTGGAGATGTTGGACACATGGAGCAAGGGCTGGTAGGATGGTGAACCAGGCTAATGCCTCCAGTGCCTTTAGGGTGGGCTGCATGAAGCGCCTCTGGGACACAAAGATGGCAGAGTGAGGTGAGGGGCGTTGGTTTGTGGGCTGATCCGGTCGAAGGCGATGGAGGAAGACCCTGCAGGAGCCTGTAGCTTATCTGGATCGGGAACTGCTTCAGTAGACCGAGCGTACGGGCGGACCAGACTTTGGAAATGCCGCCAAAATATTGCGACGCCTGCATATGTAAATATGCAAAAAGAATTTCACTGTGCAGTTGCACTTGTGACAAATAAAGCACCATTGAACCAAGAAAGGACATAGGGAGACAGGAGTGAAGAAGGCATTTGGCATGCTTGCATTCACCAGTCACTGCATTGAATACATTAGATGGGATATCATATTGTAGGTGTAAAAGACTTTGAAATGTATTTCGTGTAATTCCTGTTGCTTAGCTGTAGAAGGGATGTCATTAAGATGGAAAGGGTGCAGAAAAGATCCACAAGGATATAACTGGGACTGGAAAACTTGAATTTTACTTCGGAGTCACGTGAGTGACTACGTGAAGAACCCGCTCAGTCCGCAGGCGCGGCATTACGCCAGCAGTGCAACAGCGGCTTGCAACGGGAGTTAGGTTCTCCCGTTACAGAATGAACCGGACCGTCAGGTGAGTATCCTGAGGTTGGGTTTTCTTTTACAGGTGAGCCTTTTTCTGCTTGTGTTTTTTACAGGCAGAGAAAAGGCTCTGGAACAAAACTGTCCCCCGTTCAAGGAGGAACGTATTCCCGTCGGGGAGGGGGGCAGCAACAGGCGGTAGGAGCGTTACCCGGTGTTCCGTAATTCCCCGACACCGTGCCGAGGCCAGCCCGCTAGTACCTGAGCAGCGGGCTGGATGCATAGCCACTCGAGAGGCATCCGGCAGGTGTTCCCGATGTCGGACGGGACGTCTCTCCACCCGCACGGGGGGAGAGAGAGCCGCCTGAGCCGCTGGAGCGGCTCACGGAGCAGGTGCCTGCGAGACGCGCTGCTTGAGGGGCGCTCTCGCTACTACAAGGCACAAAAGCTCCAGAAGAAGGCGGTAGGAACAATTACCGGGCGCTCCGCTATCCCCATCACCGCGCCGAGCCCAGTCCCGCTAGTGCCTGAGCTGCGGGCTGGATGTTCAGCCATCCGAAGAGGCATCCGGCCGGTGGCTTCCTACTTGTCAGAGAGGACGTCTCTCCACCCGCATGGGAGAGAGAGAGCCGCCTGAGCCGCTGGAGCGGCTCCTGGAGCAGGAGCTCCTGCGAGACGCTACGTGAGGGGCAGTCTCGCTGGAGGGTTCAGGCATACCCTCCACAGTGCCTAGGCACTGCCCATCGCTTCCTCCTTAGTGTGGTTAGCTTTGGGGTGACCAGTGGCTGGGCTGGTCATGAAGAGGGGTCACTGGCTGAACAATATCGGGAGTATGCTTGAGATACAGGATCAGGAAGAGCTGCTGGGTGTGGCCGCTATGTGGCTCCACCACTAGCGAGATGGCTTTTCAGTCTCAACTGATGGCCAGCTTACTACCTGTCTTTTCCAAAAAACCTCTCCAAGACAGGTAGCAATTTACTCAAAGTGCCCGCCATTATTGGGGGATACATTGAGCAGCGCATTTAACCTAAATATTTTAAAAATGCATTTGGTACCCTGACGTCGGCTATCATGTCCACCTGCTCATTCCAGAAGGGCAGGGTAGTATGGCAAAACACCTGACCCCACTGTTCAACGGTATACCTCATAACTTCTGAAATGAACTCACAAACCTGCCCTCAATCTATGAAATTAACAGGACTATGAGAACGCCGACCTCACAAGCACAGATCCTGCTACCTGGCACTTACCAAACCAGTACTAAAAAACTGGACGAAGTGTTCAAACTATTCGGCACAAGAGGGCAGAGTCTGGAATGAGCACCACACTAAACCAGACAGCAGTACCTCTAAGGTACACACAATAAGCAGTACCTCCACGTGTCCACCAGGGGCGTCTACCTCATGGTACTGGTGAAAGCTCGGGGCCTGCATGCCAAACCCGTAGCATTTTAGGCCACGGCCCAGAGCAGGCCCCAGGGGAAAATGCGCCACCCCCCAACAAACATCGTCCCTACAAGAACAAGGAACCAGAAACCGAAGAAAACAACAATGAAGACAGATAAGTATGGTTCCTACCATCACATAAAGGTTAAGGGTTGTACTAACAAGGGGTGGATGAATCACGCCTGGTTAGAAAGCTATCACTCTTGGTAGTTATATACCAAAAAATAAATACAAGGGGAATAGAATTAATATCTTGCCACCTATTCAGCAAGCACCCCAAGTGGTCTACCCTCCCACGATGGTGAATGTCGCACCATCGTTGATAAACCACTTGAGTATTTCACCAGGTATACCCATTCATAGGATTTGTAACTACTACCATGGATCCAAGGATACTTTATGGTAGACATCGACCTTGAAGATGCACACTATTCAGTACCTTCTCATATAAGTTTCGGATATACCGCAATTACCTGGATGGAGTAACCATGATGAGCGTTGCGGCATTTAAGTCAAAGTTATCCAGAATCAACTAGCCTTGACACTTAGAAACATTCCGTCATGGCATGTCTATATATTAACGACAAACTATCCTTGGATACAGCTTTAGCTGCATCGCTTCTCGGCCTTTTGGCTAAGATCAAGTGTAGTATCTGTTCTTATCAGTTTAATAATCTGATACGTCCCTTATCTAGGGACCATATATTAAATTGAATTTTGGAACAGGGAGATGGAATAGGGGCTTGCTCCGTCCACTCCACGCATCGACCCAGTATTGCAGTGCCTCTGGGAACGGTGCACAAAATATATATCCAGATATTTACGTTGACCATCCACAACGTTGTTATCTGGTATTCATTAAGACTATCAGTCATGGTGCATTAACCACCAATCAACTACGTGGCAAAGTAATTGGGATATAGCAGCATTACCAGCTACTGAACTTTGTACCTTTCCTATGAGCTGAGATACTAGTGTTCAAAACTATCTCCATACCTGTAATATGGGGGCAAATGGATTAATCTGTAGTGTTATCATGGAATTTATCGGCAGGAAGGATTATGGTTGTACACTTCCACCTGTTTTGAGTAACATCTTATGTGTCCTGATGTGTTACTGAGCTTGTAACTTACGTCACATGAAACCAATCTCAAGGCAGCAGCAATGGAGACCATATCCATATCGTTTAATCTTACTATTAAGGTGGATAGGCTGTATTTTTCTCCCTGGAGTAAAGGAGTTTTACGGAATTTACCTTATGTGGTACATAAAATCTTGTGAGGTATAGACAGGGTGAATAATCTTTCCTCATTTTAAAACGAGAGGACATAGCTTTAAGGTAAAAGGGAAAAGATTTAAAGGGCACCTGAGGGGCATTTTTTCACAGAGGGTGATGGGTATTTGGAACAAGCTGTCAGAGTAAATATAGAGCCAGGTACAATTACTGTACTTAGAAGGTATTTGGACGGGCACATGGATAGGAATGATTCACAGGACTATGAGCTGAATGCTGGAAAATATGCCTTGCTCAAGTACGCAACTTGGTTGGCACGGGCAAGTTGGACTAAAGGACCCTTTCTGTGCAGTATAACTATGATTTTATGACTAAATGACAATAATTGTTTTTAATACTGTCACTGGTTTAGGGTTTATTTCATATGAACTAATGTTGCATCAGGATTTGGTGATGAAAGATTCCACAAGGAGGCAATTAAGAAGGTAGCAACTACACTGATGTCATCTGGTTCTTTCAAAGGCATAATGTGCTGGAGTAACAACAATCAGGAGGCATCCCTGGAGGACATGAATAGCTGATGTTTCAGATCAGGATCCTTCAGCTCAGCAACTGCAGTCCCTTGTGTTAAATCTTAAATCTATTTTGTGAACAAAACTTTGGTTAGTTTAATTTAGGATTAGGTCAATTTACTGATGATTTCCAGCATCTAAGGGCGTGAATAAAGATCAAAACATTCTACTAGAGAAACTCAGTGGGCCAGGCAGCATCTTGAACCCTTCTCAAAACATTGTTTGTCCGTTGCCTCCACAGATGCTGCCTGGCCCACTAAATCCCTCCAACAATTAACGTTTTGCTCAATAATCCAACATCTGCAGTGTCTGTTGTTTCCAAGGGAGATACTGAGGCAGCTGAATGTGAAGCTACTTTATTTCTCATCATGTATCAAAACAGTCAATAGTCAATGCCATGTTTTTTTTCAGTTTAATAAAATACAAATATTCATACTTTCTGTAAACCTAATAGCTCTGAAGCCATGAATCCAACTGCTGTTTGCTATACGATTGCATATTCTTTTGAGTGACGAATCCTGCAGGAACTTGCTTCACCGTTGTATTCAATGGTAACATGAGATTATTACAGTCCCTGTTTTATCTCTGGCATTAATTTTTTTACCAGATTTGCTTTGATCTCACAATACATACGACTTAAGGAACCTAAAAATTGGTGTTCCAGTTAGTGAGGAGGTCAATTTGTGCCAGCCCGAGAATTCTACAGTTGACCTTGTTAATGTACCCAGGGTAGGGAAAGCCTTTTGATTTAAATTAAACTGGTGACCACTTATGCTGTTGGAGGCATTCGCTTCCCAAAGAAACTGCAATGTAGTAAGAGCTGTGGGCTTTTCTGTATTTCTATTCTGAAAACCTGGATGAAAAGGCCTGGCTTGAGTGAATGTGGAGAGGATGTTTCCACTAGTGGGAGAGTCTAGGACCAGAGGCCATAGCCTCAGAATGAAAGGACGTATCTTTAGAAAGGAGACGAGAAGGAATTTATCTAGTTAGAGAGCGGTGAATCTGTGGAATTCATTACCACAGACTGCTGTCGAGTCCAACTCAATTGATATTTTTAAGGCGGAGATTGACATATTCTTGATTAGTAAGGGTGTCAAGGATTATGGGATCAAGGGAGGAGAATGTGGTTGAGAGGGAAAGATAGATAAGCTATGATTGAATGGCGGAATAGACTTGATGGGCCGAATGGCCTAATTCTGCTCCTAGACCTTATGAACTATGAAAACAAATGCAGAGAAACTGTATATTGAAATATATGGATAGAATGCTTGACCCCCATACTCTACTCCCTCTAACACCAATGGCCTTGTAGGAGTATAGTGGTATTGCAAATGATTAGTGTTTTTTTTAATAATTAAAATTTATACAGTACACCCCATTACTTTGCATTTACCTTTCTGTTCCTTAGCATATACATGCACTTAACAAGTTCACAAGTTATAGGAGTAGAATTAGGCCATTTGGCCCATTGATTCTACTCAGCCATTCAATTATGGCTGATCTCTTCCTCCTAATCCCATTTTCCTGCTTTCTCCCCATAGCCCTTGACACCAGTTCTAATCAACAATTTGCCTATCTCTTATCCATTGACTTGGCCTCCACTGCCCTCTGTGGCAATGAGTTCCACAGATTAACTATCCTTTGACTAAAGATCCACCTCACCTCCTTTCTGAAAGAGGCTATGACCTCTGGTCCTAGACTCTCCCACCAGTGGAAACATCCTTTCACTCTATCTATGCCTTTCATTATTCTGTAAGTTTCAATGAGGTCCCCCCTCAACCTTCTAAACTCCTCCGAGTAGAGGCCACTGCTGTCAAACGCTCATCATATGCTCACCCACTCATTCCTGGAATCATTCTTGTAAACATCCTCTGGACCCTCTCCAGAGCCAGCACATCCTTTCTCAGATATGGGGCACAAATTTGCTCACAGTACTCCAAATGCAGCCTGACCAGCGCCTTATAGAGCCTCAGCATTACATATCTGTTTTTGTATCCCAGTCCTCTTGATATAAATGGTAACATTGAATTTGCCTTCCTTAATACCGACTACTAAACTGTAAATCTGCAGTCCATGGTTAGTTGTTTTGGCTTTGGAGAATGTGAAAACATTTACCATTTTGAATTCCTACCAAACTACATCAGTTGGTTCCTGTTGCTTTTGAAATACATTAACAGTTTATCTGAGCCTATTGGATTATTGTTTCTGGAGAGAAAATTAAATCCTCATAAATACCACATTGCCTTTGTTGCATCACTGGGAAACTGAGATTATGGGTCAGTGCTGAAGAAGCTATTAACATATTTGTTCCAGTTTCGCATTCTTCCAAGGTACCTACGCAGATCCACTACTCATTCCTAATAATGGTGCTGAAAGCGTGGCAGAAGGTGACAACTTGAAGATGATAGACTGATGGGACTGAAGGCTGATAAATCCCCAGGGCCTGATGGTCTGCATCCCAGGGTACTTAAGGAAGTGGCTCTAGAAATCGTGGATGCATTGGTGATAATTTTCCAATGTTCTATAGACTCAGGATCAGTTCCTGTGGATTGGAGGGTAGCTAATGTTATCCCACTTTTTAAGAAAGGCGGGAGAGAGAAAACAGGGAATTATAGACCAGTTAGCCTGACATCAGTGGTGGGGAAGATGCTGGAGTCAATTATAAAAGATGAGATAGCCGCACTTTTGCATAGCAGTAACAGGATCAGTCCGAGTCAGCATGGATTTACTAAGGGAAAAACATGCTTGACTAATCTTCTGGAATTTTTTGAAGATGTAACTAGGAAAATGGACAAGGGAGAGCCAGTGGATGTAGTGTACCTGGACTTTCAGAAAGCATTTGATAAGGTCCCACATAGGAGATTAGTGGGCAAAATTAGGGCACATGGTATTGCGGGTAGAGTGCTGACATGGATAGGGAAGTGGTTGGCACACAGGAAATAAAGAGTAGGGATTAACGGGTCCCTTTCAGAATGGCAGGCAGTATCCCACTAGTCACTTACCTAGCATTCTCACTAATATTATTTAATTGTTTGCTGGTAAATTGATCTTAACATTTCACTTGAGAAGTGAAGAATCAATTCATTGAGTAGACATCAGTGAGACCAAGCGTAGGCTTTGGGATCGCTTCACCCGACACCTCCGCTCGGTTCACAATAACCAACCTGATCTCCCGGTGGCTCAGCACTTCAACTCCCACTCCCATTCTGAATCCGACCTTTCTGTCCTGGGCCTCCTCCATGGCCAGAGTGAGGCCCACCGTAAATTGGAGGAGCAGCACCTCATTTTTCGCTTGGGCAGTTTACACCCCAGCGGTATGAACATTGACCTCTAATTTCAGGTAGTCCCTGCTTTCTCCTCCCCTTGTCAGCTCTCCCTCAGCCCACTGTCTCCACCTCTTCCATTCTTCTTCCCGCCCCCCCCACCCTCACATCAGTCTGAAGAAGGGTCTCAACCCGAAACGTTGTCTATTTCCTTCGCTCCTTAGATGCTGCCTCACCTGCTGAGCTTCTCCAGCATTTTTGTCTACCGTTGATTTTTCAGCATCTGCAGCTCCTTCTTAAACAATTCATTGAGTATATATTTTGTTCTGAACTGTACTCAAGGAAAACTTGCATTTATTCACCTCTATATTTCTGTGTTTCTTGAAGCATACCTTTTGGGTCTAGATACCTCTCCAGTATTCAGAATTCTCTAGAGATAATAATATTATGGAACAGACATCTGGTTTTGTTATTTTTAGTATGATCTGAAAGAATTAAATAATTTTCCTCTTTTACCTGTATAATTACAATTGTGCTGATTTCCATCTTGCATCGATCTGACACCAATTAACACCAATAATTATCATACCAATGCATGAAAATCAGCACATACATCAAACTCGCATGTAGCTCCTCGACGCACCAGTGTAGGCAAATATTAGCTTTATATGTACAAATTTCAGCAACTTTTCTGACCTAATCTTGTAATGTTCGAAAACTCTGTTGGAATCATTTTTTCAAATTGATCACAAAGCTTGTTTGTGCCCCCTGATGGCTAAGCCGAGGCTTGCAGTTCCACAGATAAAACTGTTGTCTGCTTGTGTGCAATGCACAGAGATTGGTACTGTACTTTAAATGTGACAAACTGGGCTTGGACGACAGCTAAAATGGATTACTTGTGTGATCTGAATTTTCTTTTCCTGGAGATGTTGTATTTTCACAGTCCACTCCATACAGCTTCACTTGTGCCCCTTAAGAATGGCTAAAGAACTTTCAACATGCCATTTTAGAGAGACAATTGCCAGTCCAACTTTAGCTGCTGTATCTGGCATTGCTTCTCTTTGTGCACGGAGAACATTAACTATATATAAACAGTTTGGTACTTCCAAGTTGATTTACAGATGGTCCATGTGTTTTAATATCTCTCTTTATAACCATACATTACTGCCTTACATAGAAACATAGAAAGTAGGTGCGAGAGTAGACCACCTGGATTGACACCTGGAAGTATGATGTTGTGGCGATCAGTGAAACATGGTTGCAGGAGGGCTGTGATTGGAAACTAAATATTCCAGGATTTCATTGCTTCAGGTGTGATAGAATTGGAGGGGCAAGAGGTGGAGGTGTTGCATTGCTTATCAGGGAAGATATTACAGCAGTGCTTTGGCAGGATAGATTAGAGGGCTCGTCTAGGGAGGCTATTTGGGTGGAACTGAGAAATGGGAAAGGGGTAGCAACACTTATAGGGGTGTATTATAGACCGCCAAATGGGGAGCGAGAATTGGAAGAGCAAATATGTAAGGAGATTGCAGATATTAGTAGTAAGCACAAGGTAATGATTGTGGGAGATTTCAATTTTCCACACATAGACTGGGAAACACATTCTGTAAATGGGCTGGATGGGTTGGAGTTTGTAAAATGTGTGCAGGATAGTTTTTTGCAACAATACATAGAAGTACCTACTAGAGAAGGGGCGGTACTGGACCTCCTGTTAGGAAATGAGACGGGTCAGGTGGCAGAGGTATGCGTTGGGGAACAGTTCGGGTCCAGTGATCACAATACCATTAGTTTCAATATAATTATGGAGAGGGACAAAACTGGACCTAGGGTTGAGATTTTTGATTAGAGAAAGGCTAACTTTGAGGAGATGCGAAAGGATTTAAAAGGAGTAAATTGGGACAGTTTGTTTTATGGGAAAGATGTGGAAGAGAAATGGAGTACATTTAAAGGTGAAATTTTAAGAGTACAGAATCTTTATGTCCCTGTTCGGTTGAAAGGAAATCGTAAAAATTGTAAAGAGCCATGGTTTTCAAGGGAAATTGGACACTTGGTTCGGAAAAAGAGGGAGATCTACAATAGTTATAGGCAGCATGGAGTAAATGAGGTGCTTGAGGAGTATAAAGAATGTAAAAAGAATCTTAAGAAAGAAATTAGAAAAGCTAAAAGAAGATATGAGGTTGCTTTGGCAAGTAAGGTAAAAGTAAATCCGAAGGGTTTCTACCGCTATATTAATAGCAAAAGGATAACGAGGGATAAAATTGGTCCATTAGAGAGTCAGAGTGGCCAACTATCTGCAGAGCCAAAAGAGATGGGGGAGATATTGAACAGTTTCTTTTCTTCGGTATTCACCAAGGAGAAGGATATTGAATTATGTGAGGTAAGGGAAACAAGTAGAGTAGCTATGGAAACTATGAGGATCAAAGAAGAGGAAGTACTGACACTTTTGAGAAATATAAAAGTGGATAAGTCTCCAGGTCTGGACAGGATATTCCCTAGGATATTGAGGGAAGTTAGTGTAGAAATAGCAGGGGCTATGGCAGAAATATTTCAAATGTCATTAGAAACGGGAATAGTGCCGGAGGATTGGCGTACTGCGCATGTTGTTCCATTGTTTAAAAAGGGGTCTAAGAGTAAACCTAGCAATTATAGACCTGTTAGTTTGACGTCAGTGGTGGGCAAATTAATGGAAAGAATACTTAGAGATAATATATATAAGCATCTGGATAAACAGGGTCTGATTAGGAACAGTCAACATGGATTTGTGCCTGGAAGGTCATGTTTAACTAATCTTCTTGAATTTTTTGAAGATGTTACTCGGGAAATTGATGAGGGTAAAGCAGTGGATGTTGTGTATATGGACTTCAGTAAGGCCTTTGACAAGGTTCCTCATGGAAGGTTGGTTAAGAAGGTTCAATGGTTGGGTATTAATGGTGGAGTAGCAAGATGGATTCAACAGTGGCTGAATGGGAGATGCCAGAGAGTAATGGTGGATGGTTGTTTGTCAGGTTGGAGGCCAGTGACGAGTGGGGTGCCACAGGGATCTGTGTTGGGTCCACTGTTGTTTGTCATGTACATCAATGATCTGGACGAGGGTGTGGTAAATTGGATTAGTAAGTATGCAGATGATACTAAGATAGGTCGGGTTGCGGGTAATGAAGTAGAGTTTCAAAGTCTACAGAGAGATTTATGCCAGTTGGAAGAGTGGGCTGAAAGATGGCAGATGGAGTTTAATGCTGATAAGTGTGAGGTGCTACATCTTGGCAGGACAAATCAAAATAGGACGTACATGGTAAATGGTAGGGAATTGAAGAATGTAGGTGAACAGAGGGATCTGGGAATAACTGTGCACAGTTCCATGAAAGTGGAATCTCATGTAGATAGGGTGGTAAAGAAAGCTTTTGGTGTGCTGGCCTTTATAAATCAGAGCATTGAGTATAGAAGTTGGGATGTAATGTTAAAATTGTACAAGGCATTGGTGAGGCCAATTCTGGAGTATGGTGTACAATTTTGGTCGCCTAATTATAGGAAGGATGTCAACAAAATAGAGAGAGTACAGAGGACATTTACTAGAATGTTGCCTGGGTTTCAGCAACTAAGTTACAGAGAAAGGTTGAACAAGTTAGGGCTTTATTCTTTGGAGCGCAGAAGGTTAAGGGGGGACTTGATAGAGGTTTTTAAAATGATGAGAGGGATAGACAGAGTTGACATGGATAAGCTTTTCCCACTGAGAGTAGGGAAGATTCAAACAAGGGGACATGACTTGAGAATTAAGGGACTGAAGTTTAGGGGTAACATGAGGGGGAACTTCTTTACTCAGAGAGTGGTGGCTGTGTGGAATGAGCTTCCAGTGAAGGTGGTGGAGGCAGGTTCGTTTTTATCATTTAAAAATAAATTGGATAGTTATATGGATGGGAAAGGAATGGAGGGTTATGGTCTGAGCGCAGGTATATGGGACTAGGGGAGATTATGTGTTCGGCACGGACTAGAGGGGTCGAGATGGCCTGTTTCCGTGCTGTAATTGTTATATGGTTATATGGTTAAGCCTGTGCCCTCTAACTTTAAATCATCTACCCTGAGTAAAAGACTGTAAACATTCACTTTATTCAAGCCCCTCATAATTTTGTCCACCTCAATCAAGTCATCCCACAGCATCCTAAGCACCAAGAAAAAAAGTATCTGCTTATCCAACTTCTCCCTATAACTCAAGCCTGCAAGCCCAAGAAACATCCTGATGAATCTCTTCTGCACCCCTTCCAACTTATGACATAATTCCTATGGGTGGGCGACCAGAATTGCACACCATACTCCAAATGTTGTCTCACCAATAATTTGTATAGCTGCATCATGATTTGCCAACTTTAGTACTCAAATTCCTTCTCAATGAGGGCAAGTGTACCAAATGCCTCCTTCACCACACTGTCCACTCGACTTGCCACCATGCACCCGCACTCCCAGATGTCACTGTTCTGCAACATTCTCCAGAATGTATGTTTTGCCCTGTTTTGACATCCCAAAGTGCAATACCACACTTGTCAGAGTTCTGGGAGTAGATAACGATGCTCGAATGCTCAGAAGTCCAGACTTAAGAAGAACTTCTTTAACAGCACCTCATATTTCACTTAGGCAGCTTACAACACAGAGATATGAATATTGATTTTTCTAACCAAGTAACCTTTGCATCCCTCTTCTCTCCATCCCTCCCCCACCCAAGTCGTACTAGCTTCAAAGTCGTCTTTTTTGGGTCTCATTGTCTGTAACTCGTTTTCACCTAGCCCACAGCTAACAATGGCCTTTTTCTTTTATCATCATTACCTTTTTGCATATATTTCATTTATTTGTTCTACATCTCTCTATATCACCGTCTTTATCTCTCATTTCCCTTTCCTCTGATTCTCAGTCTGAAGACAGATCTTGACCCGACATCACCTATTCCTTTTCTCCAGAGATGCTATCTGACCCACTGAGTTACTGCAGCTTTTTGTGTCAATCTTTAGTTTAAACCAGCATCTGCAGTTCCTTCCTACACACTTCTTCCTCATTGCTATCAGACATATGAACCAATCACCACTGTTCACACCCCTTTCCTGGGTGCCACGTTCTCTTACAGTTAACTCTGCCTCATTTGGTTATTTGTAATTTCACTTTGGTATTTTTGGTTTCACTACTTCAGATTACACTACAGCTTTCACTGTTATATCTATCATTACCGTGAACCGAGAACTCTGAGATTCATGCAAACAAGATATCTCATTGCATTCTTGTGTCTACATCAATAAACTGATCTGAACTATAAATATTAAGTATAGACCGCTTCAGCAAACTTTTCTGTGAAGAATCTTATGATTGTCGCCCTGGACCTTGAAAAACACAGAAGCTTGACAAACACCCTTTAATGAAAAATATCTGCTTTGACAAAGTGGATAAAGATGTGTCAGTGAATGTATTAGGTTTAGATTACCAGTTGTCATTTGATAAGCTGTTGCATCAAAAGTTATTGCAAAAAGTAAAAGCTTATGCTATTTGTGGCATGGATATTGATTGGATAATCGGGACAGAGAGACTGGGCAAAGAGTTCCTTTGTGATTGGTGAGATGTAATGAATGCAACAGGCTTTGGTGAGGTGGAACAGAAGAAGGGTCTCGACCCGAAACATCACCCATTCCTTCTCTCCAGAGATGCTGCCTTATTCCAGCTTTTTGAGTCTATCTAGGGTTTGGGGAGGGGTCTTCAACTTGTGAACATGCTGTGAACAACTTGTGAACATAAATTACTTGGATGAAGGCACTCATGATACATTTTTGCTAAATATGGTAATGTTACAAATGTAGGAAATTATGTTGTGAAGAGAAAATAAGAAGGCTGTAAAAGGATAGAAAAGGATTAAATAAGTGGTCAGGGAGCCAGCAAATTGTGTATAATGTGGGAAAATGTGAACCGATTAGGCAGGAAAAACCAAAGAGATGTATTTTTAAATTTTATCTCAGGTGCAGATAAAATTCAGGTCAGACTGAAGCGCAGGGGTCTTCGGCCCCCTCTTCCTACATTCCTACTGGCCAATGTACAGTCCCTTGAAAATAAAGTGGAGGACTTAAGGGCAAGACTGCTTTATCAAAGGGAGCTGAGGGAATGCTCTGTGTTCTGTTTCACAGAGACATGGCTCACCCCCAGCTCCCCAGACGCAGCGGTCCAGCCTGAAGGGTTCTCCATCCACCGTGTGGACCGTACACTGGCGTCTGGGAAAGGGAGAGGAGGGGGCGTCTGCCTCATGGTCAACTCTGTGTGGTGCTCAGACGTGGCAGTCCTGTCCAACTCGTCTCCGCACCTGGAACATCTGGTGGTGAAGTGCCGTCCCTTCTACCTCCCTAGGGAATTCACCTCCATCATCCTGACCGCAGTCTACATCCCACCCCAGGCAGACGTCCGTCTGGCACTGGAGGAGCTGCACGCCGTGGTCAACAAACACCAGACGTCTTACCCCGAGGCATTTACCACCATTGCTGGGGACTTCAATAAGGCAAACCTAAAGAAATCACTCCCTAACTTCCACCACCATGTCTCCTGCTGCATCAGAGGACCTAACACCCTCGACCACTGCTACACCACCATCAAGGATGCCTATCGTTCTATCCCTCGCCCTCACTTCGGTAAATCCGACCATACCGCGGTGCTGCTTCTTCCTGCCTACAGGCAGCAATTGAAGAGCGCACCCCCAGATGTGAGGACAGTACAGAGCTGGTCAGGGCGGGGGGGGGGGGGGGGGGGGGCAGAGGAACAACTCCAGGACTGTTTGGAGTCTGTAGACTGGGCAATGTTCAAGGTCTCGGCAATGGACGAACGAATACGCCACAGTCGTTACAGACTTCATAAAGACATGTGTGGAGGACTGCATCCCCACAAAAACCTTCCGAGTGTTTCCCAATCAGAAACCTTGGATGAACTTTGAGATCCGCACTCTTCTGAAGTCGACACCAGGGATTCACGTCTGATGATACAGGGGCCTACAAGAAGTCCAGATATGACCTTGTTAAGGCCATCAAAAAGGCCAAAAGGGACTTCTGCTCCAAACTGGAGGATGAGACAGATGTTCGGCAGCTGTGGCGGGTCCTGAATGCAATCACCTCCTACAAGGCGAAACCAGGAGGCAGCTCGAATGTCGGCAAAACATCACTCCCTGACGAGCTCAATGCGTTTTACGCACACTTTGATAGGGAGAATACTGATGTGCCTTCCCGAGCCCCCATTCGCTGTGATGGTATTTCAGTCTCAGTCACAGAGGCCAACGTCAGGAAATCCTTCAGCGGGGTGAACCCTCAAAACACCTGGACCTGATGGTATACCCGGTCGTGTTCTAAAAACTTGTGCGGACCAGCTGGCTGGAGTTTTTACGGACATTTTCAACCTCTCACTTCTGAGGTCTGAGGTCCCCACCTGCTTTAAAAGGGCATCAATTATACCAGTGCCCAAGAAGAGTAAGGTGACGTGCCTCAATGACTATCGACCAGTGGCACTAACGCCTGTGGCGATGAAGTGCTTTGAGAGGTTGATCATGGAGCAAATCAACTCCTACCTCGACAAAACTGGACCCACTGCAGTTCGCTTACCGCCACAACAGATCAACGGTGGATGCGATCTCGCTGGCTCTCCACTCCGCTCTGGACCACTTGGACAACAAAAACTCATATGTCAGGCTGTTATTCATTGATTACAGCTTGGCATTTAACACAATCATCCCCTCCAAGCTGGTTACCAAACTCGCAGAACTGGGTCTCTGCGCATCCCTCTGCAATTGGATCCTCGACTTCCTCATTCACAGACCACAGTCTGTTCGTATTGGTGGAAATGTGTCAGCCTCGATAACAATCAGCATGGGAGCACCTCAAGGCTGTGTGCTCAGCCCCCTGCTGTACTCACTCTATACTCATGACCAAAGATCTTATAGCGGAGCAAGATAGGCTACTCCTGCGAAATGCAATGGACTGACGTGTAGTACGCTATGGAGGGGATCATGGGCATTTTTCCACGCCCATTTTAGTAACCTGAGCCTACCTGACCCGACCCGACTCGCAGTGTAATCAATGTTGTGGGGCAACAGTTTGTGTGGGTTAGATTCATAAATCTGTCAGTTCATACTTCTTGTCAACAATAACATTTGATTCTGGTAATTGTCTTTTTTAATGTTTTTTAAATCATTTCTTTTTAAATGGTTCACAAGCAGTGTTTGAGTTGATTTTGTAGTAACCGGAACCGACCCGACTCGCAGGGTGATTGACATTGCGGAACTTTTTGTGCGTGATATAGGGTTAGATTCATAATTCTGTTAATTCATAATTCTGTTAATTCTTGTTAAAGAATAAAATGTTTATAAACACACATACATGAAAATTATATAAATGTATATAATCATATAACACACACAATTATATTTCTTCTGATCCAATAATGAACTTTATTTCAGACTAGACAAGGGACATTAAATAAGAAACATTGTAAATAAGAAACATTGTAAACCTCCCCGCAACTTCACACACACTAGGCCTTATCCCCCCCGGCACTCCCTCGCCTGCCCCCTCACTACAATGTCTCCCCCCCTCCTATGCCCCTCTCCCTCTCCCGTTGCCCCGGGCCCCGCACTCTCTCTCCCCGCTGCCCCGCACTCTCTCTCCCCGCTGCCCCGGGCCCCGCACTCTCTCTCCCCGCTGCCCCGCATTCCTTCTCCCCGCTGCCCCGGGCCCCGCATTCCCTCTCCCCGCTGCCCCGGGCCCCGCACTCTCTCTCCCCGCTGCCCCGCACTCTCTCTCCCCGCTGCCCCGGGCCCCGCACTCTCTCCCCGCTGCCCCGCATTCCTTCTCCCCGCTGCCCCGGGCCCCGCACTCCTTCTCCCCGCTGCCCCGGGCCCTGCACTCCTTCTCCCCGCTGCCCCGGGCCCCCGCACTCCCTCTCCCCGCTGCCCCGGGCCCCGCACTCCTTCTCCCCGCTGCCCCGGACCCCGCACTCTCTCTCCCCGCTGCCCCGGGCCCCGCACTCCCTCTCCCCGCACTCTCTCTCCTCGCTGCCCCGGGCCCCGCACTCTCTCTCCCCGCTGCCCCGGGCCCCGCACTCCTTCTCCCCGCTGCGGATCCAATCTTTGGCCGGAAGCAAGAGGGCGGAGCAAAATGGCGGAACAAGATGGCGGAATAAGACGGCGGGGGCAGGTTGCTAAAATGAGTCATAAAATCGCCCATGAATCCGCCCATGAGCGTACTACACGTTTGCGTGAGAGTAATCCATCTTGCTCCGCTATAGGATCTTTGCTCATGACTGCGTAGCCGGTCATAGTGTGAACTCCATCATCAAGTTCGCTGACGACACCACTGTTGTGGGACGTATCACCGATTGGGATGAGTCAGAGTATAGAAGAGAGTGAGCGACTGTCCATATGGTGTCAGCACTATAACCTGGCCCTCAACACCAGCAAAACTAAGGAACTGATTGTGGACTTTGGAAGGAGTATGATGGGGACCCACAGCATCGTTTATATCATCGGATCAATGGTTGAAAGGGTCAAGAGCTTCAAATTCCTGGGCGTGCACACCTCTGAAGATCTTTCCTGGTCCGAGAACACCGATGCTATTATTAAGAAAGCACATCAGATCCTCTACTTCCTGAGAAGATTACGGAGAGTGGGTTTGTCAAGGAGGACTCTCTCTAACTTCTACATGTGCACAGTAGAGAGCATGCTGACCGGTTGCATCGTAGCTTGGTTCGGCAACTTGAGCGCCCTGGAGAGGAAAAGATTACAAAAAGTAGTAAACACTACCCAGTCCATCATCGGCTCTGACCTCCCTTCCATCGAGGGGATCTACCGCAGTCGCTGCCTCAAAAAGGCTGGCAGCATCATTAAGGACCCACACCATCCTGGCCACACGCTCATCACCCCGCTACCTTCAGGTGGAAGGTACAGGAGCCTGAAGACTGCAACGACCAGGTTCAGGAATACCTACTTCCCCACAACCATCAGGCTATTAAACTTGGCTCGGCCAAAGCACCCAAGCCACCATGTGCAGTAAGTGGTGCCTTTCAACTTCAAGCCAAAGCACCCAAGCCACCATTTGCAGTAAGTAGTGCCTATCAACTTCAAACCATATCACCCAAGCCACCATTTGCAGTAAGTAGTGTCTTTCAATTTCATGCCACCATTTGCAGTAAGTAGTGCCTTTCAACCTCAAGCCAATGCACCCACGCCACCATTTGCAGTAAGTAGTGCCTGCCTTTCAACTTCAAGCCAAAGCACCCAAGCCACCATTTGCAGTAAGTAGTGCCTTTCAACTTCTAGCCAAAGCACCCAAGCCACCATTTGAAGTAGTGATTTTCAACTTCAAGCCAAAGCACCCACTCCACCATTTGCAGTAAGTAGTGCCTTTCAACTTCAAGCCAAAGCACCCAAGCCACCATTTGCAGTAAGAAGTGCCTTTCAACTTCAAGCCAAATCACCCAAGCCATCATTTGCAGTAAGTAGTGCCTTTCAAATTCAAGCCAAAGCACCCAAGCCGCCATTTGCAGTAAGTATTGCATTTCAACTTCAAGCAAAGCACCCAAGCCACCATTTGCAGTAAGTAGTGCCTTTCAATCTCAAGCCAAAGCAAGCAAGCCACCATTTGCAGTAAGTAGTGCCTTTCAACTTCAAGCAAAGCACCCAAGCCTCCATTTGCAGTAAGTACAGGTGCACAACCTTTTATCCGAAGATCCAAATAACGAAAACCTCCGAATAGCGGACATTTTTTCGGTCCTTGAAGAAAGGTCCTTGAAAACGTTCACCGAGGGAGGCCCGCAGAGGTGACAGCGGAACCTCCGGTCGGTCCTCGAAGAAAGGGGAACTAAATCCCCATTCATAAAAGAGAATGTGAGGGTATATTGCGCGGGAAGGTTAATAATTGACAATTCAGTGTATCGTGAGTCTTGCGTGGGAACATTTTAACTCAGCGGGCAGGCAGCAGCAGATTGTCGCTCCCTTCAGTTTCACCCCACCTACACCCCTCTGTTTCCCGGTCATGTGTGTGACCCCTTCCCTCCCCTCTCCAGCTCCCCGCCCATTGCACCGGCGCGGGGGCTTTGCACTGTCTTCACGTCAGTGATACCAGCAGGTCAGTGCCAGTCACCGGAGACGTCAGGACCAACGGGACACCGACCCCCAGGCCCACTGCAAGCACGGAGATCCCAGAGACCCACAGCCAGCAGCAGCCCAGCCCCGTTCCAACTCCAGAGGAAAACTGCAAACTGGCCGGAGACGTCAGGACCACCAGAAGCCGTTCCCCGAGCTGCGCCCCCTCATCGGGACACCGACCCCCAGGCCCACTGCAAGCACGGAGATCCCAGAGACCCACAGCCAACAGCAGCCCAGCCCAGCCCCGCTCCAACTATAGAGGAACCTGGGTTGCGGATGACGGGGCGCAGCTCGGGGCGTCGTAGGGGCCCATCGGGGAGCGGGTTCCTGTTGGTCCTGACGTCTCCGGCCACTTGCCATCCTCCGGGAACTGTACCGCCCTTGCAGGAGAGTGGGGTTGTTTGCAATTGCAGAGGGAGGGGCAGCGGCGTTACAGTTCCCAGTCTCAGCTCCAGTCCAGGAGGGTGGCCGGAGACGTCAGGACCAACGGGACACCGACCCCCAGGCCCACTGCAAGCACGGAGCTCCCAGAGACCCACAGCCAGCAGCAACTCCAGCCCAGCCCCGCTCCAACTCCAGAGGAACACGTAGGGGCAGAAGCTGATGGTGTGCAAGGTACGTCTTGTTCTTGGGGTGGCGCAGCTCGGGCTGTGGGCGAACTGCCACTTGTCGCCGTAGCGGCCCATCGGGGAGCGGATTCCTCTGGAGTTGGAGGGGGAGGGGGGTATTGTGCTGTTTGATCGCCCCCTGCTATCCCAGGGACAGGGAGACACAGCGGCTTTTTAGACTGGTGGGCAATCACTTCCAAAGTTCTGCCCACACAGTCAGTACACCTCTCCTACACTGCATTTCATACAAACATTTATTCTGCAAGAAAAAACTACATTGAAGACTCAAACTCGCGACCGAGTAACTGCCGGGATCAACGCGCAAACTCGCGACCTTGCGGATATGAGCCGAGCACTCTACCATTGAGCCAGCCATTAAAATCTACGCTAAAAAATTTCCATTCCGAAGGCCGACAAATTCTGAATTACGAAAAGTGTCTGGTCCCAAGGCTTTCGGATAAAAGGTTGTGCACCTGTAGTGACTTTCAACTTCAAGCCAAAGCACGCAAGCCACCATTTGCAGTAAGTAGTGCCTTTCAACTTCATGCCACCGTTTGCAGAAAGTAGTGCCTTTCAACTTCAAGCCAAAGCACCCAAGCCACCATTTGCAGTAAGTAGTGCCTTTCAACCTCAAGCCAAAGCACCCAAACCACCATTTGCAGTAAGTAGTGCCTTTCAACTTCAAGCCAAAGCACCCAAGCCACCATTTGTAGTAAGTAGTGCCTTTCAACTTCGCCAAAGCACCCAAGCCACCATTTGTAGTAAGTAGTGCCTTTCAACTTCGCCAAAGCACCCAAGCCACCATTTGCAGTAAGTAGTGCCTTTCAACTTCAAGCCAAAGCACCCAAGCCACCATTTGCAGTAAGTAGTGCCTTTCAACTTAAAGCCAAAGCACCCAAGCCACCATGTGCAGTAAGTGGTGCCTTTCAACTTCAAGCAAAACACCCAAGCCAACATTTGTAGTAAGTAGTGCCTATCAACTTCAAGCCATATCACGCAAGCCACCATTTGCAGTAAGTAGTGCCTTTCAACTTCATGCCACCATTTGCAGTAAGTAGTGCCTTTCAACTTCAAGCCAATGCACCCACGCCACCATTTGCAGTAAGTAGTGCCTTTCAAATTCAAGCCAAAGCACCCAAGCCACCGTTTGCAGTAAGTATTGCATTTCAACTTCAAGCAAAGCACCCAAGCCTCCGTTTGCAGTAAGTATTGCATTTCAACTTCAAGCAAAGCACCCAAGCCACCATTTGCAGTAAGTAGTGCCTTTCAATCTCAAGCCAAAGCAACCAAGCCACCATTTGCAGTAAATAGTGCCTTTCAACTTCAAGCAAAGCACCCAAGCCACCATTTGCAGGAAGTAGTGACTTTCAACTTCAAGCCAAAGCACCCAAGCCACCATTTGCAGTTAGTGCCTTTCAACTTCATGCCACCATTTGCAGAAAGTAGTGCCTTTCAACTTCAAGCCAAAGCACCCAAGCCACCATTTGCAGTAAGTAGTGCCTTTCAACCTCAAACCAAAGCACCCAAGCCACCATTTGCAGTAAGTAGTGCCTTTCAACTTCAAGCCAAAGCACCCAAGCCACCATTTGCAGTAAGTAGTGCCTCTCAACTTCAAGCCAAAGCACCCAAGCCGCCATTTGCAGTAAGTAGTGCCTTTCAACTTCAAGCCAAAGCACCCAAGCCACCATTTGCAGTAAGTAGTGCCTTTCAACTTCAAGCCAAAGCACCCAAGCCACCATGTGCAGTAAGTAGTGCCTTTCAACTACAAGCAAAACACCCAAGCCAACATTTGCAGTAAGTAGTGCCTTTCAACTTCAAGCCGAAGCTCCAAAGCCACCATTTGCAGTAAGTAGTGCATTTCAACTTCAAGCCAAAACACCCAAGCCACCGTTTGCAGTAAGTAGTGCCTTTCAACTTCAAGCCAAAACTCCCAAGCCACCATTTGCAGTAAGTAGTGCCTTTCAACTTTAAACCAAAGCTCTCAAGTCACCATTTGCAGTAGGTAGTGCCTTTCAACTTCAAGCAAAAGCACCCAAACAACCATTTACAGGCAGTGCCTTTTTACTTCAAACAAACCATATTTTCATTTTCAAACCACATTAAGGGTACTCACAGTTGTGTATACATTTGTTCAGTGTTATTCAGAGCTCAGAGAGACGTGACCCTTGGTTTCATCCATCTTGCAGAGACTGTGTGAGGCATACCACTTCCCGGTTTTATAGTCCCTCCCCCTCCTCCAGCAGGGGCAGCAGAGAGAATGGTGATTTAAAAAAAACCCATTAATATCTCTCTGATTTGTCATCGATGGGAAAAATCCTCCGCACCCGTAAGGCGGAGGGGGGCTCTGAGCGAGGTGACCAAAAATGACGGCCGTAGGTGGCAGCGTTTTGTCGGAAATTGCAGCACAGTGGGCCAAAAGCGGTCAAGATCAGAGATTTAGTAATATAGATAGAAAAAAGGCTGCCCTATATGGCTATGATTTTTTTGCCATCTTACTCACAGTCCTCCTCTGCTGAGGCAGCCGCGAGGATTTTTCCGATCGATGAAAAATAAAAAAGTTATGAGTGTTTAAAAAATCTTGAGATCAGCTGATTGGTCCTCTCGCCTGTCAATCACCATGGTGAAGGTAACGCCCCTTCCGGGGGGGGTGTGGGGCAGGACTATAAAACCCCGGATGCCTGGGCGTGAGTCAGTCACTCTGGAAGATCGCGAGGGAGAGGCCACAACTGTGATTCTAAGCTGTGAATCAACTGAACTGTGAGTCTGCAATGTACTTGAGATAAATGATTTGTTAGCCCTTAATGAAAATGAAATGAGTTGTTTGGCCTGCCTTGTGCTTGAAACTGCAGTGGAAATGGAAATGAAATGAAAATGCAATGAGCTGTTTGGCCTGCCCTGTGCTTGAAACTGCAGTGGAAATGGAAATGGAAATGAAATGAAAATGCAATGAGCTGTTTGGCCTGCCCTGTGCTTGAAACTGCAGTGGAAATGGAAATGAAATGAAAATGCAGTGAGCAGTTTGGCCTGCCTTGTGCTTTAAATTGAAATGGAAATGGAAGTGAAATTAATTGTTTGGACTGCCCTGTGCTTGAAATGGAAATGGAAATGCAAATGGAAATGAGTTGTTTGGCCTGCCCTGTGCTTGAAATTGAAATGGAAATGAAATGGGTTGTTTGGCCTGCCTGAAACCACTAATTTCGGCCCACAAGGCCCTTTTAGTCGAGAAACCAGTCCCTTTTGCCCAAAATGCCCGTATTAGCCCAGGGTGAGAATTTTGGCCCAAAAGGCCCGTGCCTGGCCAGGAAGTCCAGATAAAGTGCCTTTCACTGAGATTCAACAGATTATTTTTTTTAAGAGCCCCTTTGGCCCATCATGCCTGTAATAGCCCAGGAGTCCCTTTGGCCCATCAGTAAGTATTCCCCCTGCAAGTATTAAAACTCACCCCAGTATTTTTCTCCCTCCCTTCATTGGCTCCCTGTGAGATCCAAGCCAGGACAGACTTTCCTCCTTCATTGCTGTGATCTGCAGAAAAAGATGAAAAATGTCTAAAATTGATTCTCCACCCTCTCCCCCTTCTCTCTCACAGTCTCTCACCTATTTTGGGCAGAATTTCGGGCAGTTTCTGAGCTACCAGCCCACCAGCCCTGAGTGACTGAGCTGCCAGCCCACCAGGCCTGAGTGACTGAGCTGCCAGCCCACCCGGCCTGAGTGACTGAGCTGCCAGCCCACCAGGCCTGAGTGACTGAGCTGCCAGCCCACCAGGCCTGAGTGACTGAGCTGCCAGCCCACCAGGCCTGAGCTGCCAGCCCACCAGGTCTGAACTGCCAGCCCACCAGGCCTGAGTGACTGAGCTGCCAGCCCACCAGGCCTGAGTGACTGAGCTGCCAGCCCACCAGGCCTGAGCTGCCAGCCCACCAGGCCTGAGTGACTGAGCTGCCAGCCTACCAGGCCTGAGTGACTAAGCTGCCAGCCCACCAGGCCTGAGCTGCCAGCCCAAGAATCCATTCGGCCCACAATGTCCATACTAGCCCTCTGGAAACCAGTCCCTTCGGCGCACAATGCCCATACTAGTGCTCCAGAAAGCCCCCCCCCAATGGCCACCAATATTGGAATTGGTGAAGAGGTGAAGTATTGCGTTGGGGGACCAGCCCTCCCGTGTGAACATGGGACCCAACAGGTCTCACTTAGTCTAGTCACTGTTTAAAAGTAAAGCAAGGAACTGCTGTAGATCATTAATTATGAAGGAGAAATGGTGCAAGAATTTTTTTTAATCTTTCCTATTCTCAGTTAATTCAGCTCTCATGCATAGTGCTACTTTCATTGTAGGCCACAAATCCTTTAGCGTGAGAGGAAAGCATTGGAAATAAAGACTGTGTTAACCAAGCTTAAAACAATCATTCTTAACTTTACCTAATGAACTTTGCCCGTGTTTGAATAAGATCTTATATCTTTGAAGACCAATGAAACACCCAACATATTTTCATTGATTAATTTTAGCTTGATGTTCTTGTTTCACGTTGAATGAATGTTGCAAGGTCAGAGCATTCATGATTGTCACCTTGTCGTGGTGAAGAAGCTTGTGTGATCCTGAGATCCTGAGATCCTGAGAGCGATGCCGTCTGGAGCTATGCTCCTGGTAGGGCCAGCCATGGTGGTAAGGTCGAGGGGGATGTCTCTAACAAAGAGTAATCCAACCAAGACCTCAACGGTGGAACAGGCGGAGGATGATGGCTGACCTTAGTGGAGTGTCACAACGGCTGGGAAGGCGGATGAAGGCTGCAGCAGAAAAGGGTCTCCGGTCACCTTGGACTCCATGCCACTGGATCCTGACCCAGATCTGTCAAGGACCGTGTGGTGGCTGTCTGTGCACCAGTCTCCCCACGTTAAACAAAGTCAGGCACAGGCGTCCTCCATATAGGGAATCCACCCTACGACCGTATGAAGAGGAGAGGACAGTCATACTCATTTAGAGTGACAGCCGATGAATTTTTCAGATATGATTTAAAACAATTATATAGGCAAACAGAGATCGCACAAGGCCATCTTACAGTGGATTTCTCTGTGGTGTCCTGACAGGTAATATCATTAAAAGAGGACATTTTTTTAAATTTTGTTTCTGAGAAATAATCCATATACAGATTGATTATTTCATTTCCTGCATTAATACAGAGATTGCAGTTCAAATATTTATTCAGCTGTAAAGATATTTTCATCTTAAGATTGCAAAAGGTGCTATATATATATATAAATTATACATTATGTTTGTAAAAGATAATTCAGGATTTACATTCGCATATCTTATTTATACTGTATTCAAACAGCACCAGTTTTTATAACATAGAAAGAACTACTGGAATATACAGTATCTTGAATATCTGATTATGTTCAAGCAGATCAAGTCCCATATCAGTGTTTAACTTTAGATTATTCGTTCATCTATTTTATAACTAACATAACTGCTGCATATGAACTGGTGAAATGCTTTTTAAAAAATTGATTATGAACTATAAATGGATTATAAAGAATAGGCATGATTCCAAATGAGACAAAAGTATTCATGAAGACAATATTATGATTCTTAAAACTTTTTAAGATATTCATATTTACAATACAATCAGGATGTTAATCAAAATAATAATCTGTGTTGTGATGCACTAACATTTGCCGAAATCTCAGATGGAGCAGGGATAAATCAACTTCGCGGGAAGAAAAATGGTTGTGATGGCTCTTACGGCTGAATAGTACACTGAATTTACTGAATTCGTCACATTCGCAAAAAACAATGGCAATTTAGATTATTTGACATGATTGCCCTGTTTATATCAATTGTCTTAAGCCTTTTGAAAGTTCTTTCTACACTTTCTCCGAAACCCCTCCAAACCCTCACTTTACTAAACCTGCAATTTGTTGTCCTCTGCAAGACCGACATTCCTTTCTCCGCGATGTACTTTTCATTTTGCTTTGCTCCCTGCAGCCCCACTATCGCAATCCCTGCAGCCCCACTATCGCAATCCCTGCAGCCCCACTATCGCAAACCCTGCAGCCCCACTATCGCAAACCCTGCAGCCCCACTATCGCAAACCCTGCAGCCCCACTATCGCAATCCCTGCAGCCCCACTATCGATAACCCTGCAGCCCCACTATCGCAATCCCTGCAGCCCCACTATCGATAACCCTGCAGCCCCACTATCGCAATCCCTGCAGCCCCACTATCGCAAACCCTGCAGCCCCACTATCGCAAACCCTGCAGCCCCACTATCGCAATCCCTGCAGCCCCACTATCGCAATCCCTGCAGCCCCACTATCGCAATCCCTGCAGCCCCACTATCGATAACCCTGCAGCCCCACTATCGCAATCCCTGCAGCCCCACTATCGCAATCCCTGCAGCCCCACTATCGCAGCCCCACTATCGCAAACCCTGCAGCCCCACTATCGCAATCCCTGCAGCCCCACTATCGATAACCCTGCAGCCCCACTATCGCAATCCCTGCAGCCCCACTATCGCAATCCCTGCAGCCCCACTATCGATAACCCTGCAGCCCCACTATCGCAATCCCTGCAGCCCCACTATCGCAATCCCTGCAGCCCCACTATCGCAATCCCTGCAGCCCCACTATCGATAACCCTGCAGCCCCACTATCGCAATCCCTGCAGCCCCACTATCGCAAACCCTGCAGCCCCACGATCGCAATCCCTGCAGCCCCACGATCGCAATCCCTGCAGCCCCACGATCGCAATCCCTGCAGTCCCACTATCGCAAACCCTGCAACACGACTTTCGCAAACCCTGCAGCCCCACTATCGCAAACCCTGCAGTCCCACTATCGCAATCCTTGAAGCCCTTTCCCTCTGCAACCCGCCACCAAAGATCCTAAAGCGCGGAGCTATAGGACCTTTGCCCGCCACTGCTTCTACAGTCTCCCTCTTTCGCAGCCATCACTGGGACCAATCGTGCTGCTGTTCCCATGATGCCGAGCGGCCGACGCGCCTCCGGGCTACATTCCATTTCCAGGGATTGTTCTGCTGCTGCCGAGGCTCGCGCCCATGCCCATGTCCTAGGACGATGGCGAGCGTCGCCTTTTGCATCGCATTGTTGCTTGGTGAGTCACACATCTATCTTCACTTGGACAGCTCAAAACCACGAGAGGAGCGCCCGGAATGGTATGCGTTGGATTGAGGCTTCTCGCCCAACCCTTGCCTTTCATCTTACGTTATTTAACACTGCCCAGCCTTGCATGGCCCAACCCCCGGCTCATTGGGGGGTGAAGGAGCCGCAGCATCGGGGTATTTACTCATCGGGTACCACCCGCATCGCAATAGAGCTCAGCGCACTCCCAGCGGCTCGGGCACCGCTCTCTGCTGAGCCATCCCTTGCTCCTCCTTTGACCAAACCGGGCATGTGAAAGATGTCAACGATTTTTTGCTTGCTGGATTGCCCGTTCTCTCTGCCTGACATTAGAAACGGATGTAGGATAAATACACAAAGTGATGGAAGGCATTTGGTGAGGCATTATCAGTGGAGGGCAAGGACAGTCGCCGATCCGGCTTGGGACCGACCTTGATACAATGTTAATGTTTGGCCCATTCGCATTAATTCGAGCACCGTTACGCCCCCACATTGATCAACTTTTAAAATAAGTTTCAACCAGAATGGCATGTTATTGCTAAATACTGTTTTAATAATTGTGGAATCTTGCTTTCATAATACACAGAAATTATGAATACCTACATAGAAAAATAGGTGCAGGAGTAGGCCATTCGGCGGTTCGAGCCAGCGCCGCTATTCAATATGATCATGGCTGATCGTCTAAAATCAGTGTCCCCTTCTCGCTTCCCCCCCCTATCCCTTGATTCCTTTAGCCCTTAGCTAATCTCTTGATTACGGTGGCGTTATCAATACATATTTAATGAATAGTTATTATTTATAGCTAAGGATTTGATTTAAAACAATTAAACAATCCTTTTAAATAAGGACAGAGTAGTTACAAGATGTAGCGTGATTTGGGATGGCGCATATTTTAAAATGAACTGGATGATTTACTCATGAGGGAAGCAGTGGTGCAGCTGGCCCAGTTGCTGCCTCACAGTGCCAGAGACCTGGGTTGGATCCTGACCTTGAGTACTGTCTAAGTGGAGTTTGCATGTTCTCCCTGTAACTGCGCGGGTTTCTTCCCGGTGCTGTGATTCCCCCCCCCCCCCCTAAAGACATGATGGTCTGTAGGTTAATTGGCCTCTGTAAATTGCCTCTAGTATGTAGGGAATGGATGAGAAACTGGGATAACCTAGAAATGGACGGGTCTGTGTGACTTGGTGGGCCGAAGGGCTTGTTTCCATGCTGTATCTTTCAAACATCAATTAAATGTTTATCAAAAGTAGATAGCTCTGCTGCAATTTCTGCTACTTAAAAGCTTTTAAATGTCAGATTAAGTTCAGTTATTTTAAATAATTAGTAAAAACGTCTACTCTTGGTTTTTATTCATAAATAGATTTGAATGATTTTGTGAAACAGTAAATGCCAAGTAGAATGAATTCTGATGCCTGAGTGTAGAATGCTCTGCACTTAAGACATGACAAGATGTCAGATGTATGGTAAAGGCACACAGCTGGTTCAACAAATATTGTTTCCTATTGACACCACTATTGTCCTTCAGCTATAGTTTGATAAGTTGCCACTTTACTGAAGTCAAAAATTAATTTCTTGTGAAGAAATTAATGCAATGAACGAAGTGCCCAGGTTGGCACTCGAGGCACAATAATCCTCATACAATAGGAAAGTGGAGATAAAACATAATATGTTGGAGCTAGATAAATAAGCATCTGTTTTATTGGCTGACTCGTTTTGCATTTTGTCCACCTTTGTCAGTTACAAAGCAATTAGTTCTTAAACTATTTGGTGCTTTGGCAATGGCAGATATGATGTCTAAGGTGGGGATAGAAAATATTGAAGCATGGCCTCTGTATCAAAGAAACGACAATGGAATTTTGTGGAGAAGCTGCTATGGTATGGGTTCATCGGCTAAACAATTACTGCTCTTGCCACCTGTGCTGTCAAATGTATTGATGGAATGTAAATTTGGAAAGTTGCCAGTGAGCCTGTCATCTGGAAAATTCCATGTGTGAGGCGAATCACACAAGATGCAGAGCTGTTTATTCTCTTCTACCAGGGCTTGGCAGATGAGACAGTTATGTGATGCAGTCTTTTCTAAGGCATTCACTCCCTTTTCCCACAACTGCTAATCTTCCTTACCAATTGAGTGAATGTCCAAGACTAGTTGGTTGTATTAGATGTCTGTAATGACTTTATACTGGCATTGCACAATGGAACAAATGCTAGAAACAGGAGTTGGCCTTGGCAGCACTCCACCATAGTTACAGGAGAAACATGGAAGAGTTCTCTGGAAGAATAGTAGCTTCAGAGACTCTTACGAGGTTTCTAGACCAAATGTAGAATATACCTTTTTCAATATGTGTTTATTTTTGTGGAATTAAAGCACAGTTGTACCAATAATTTGCTTTTGGTAGCTAAAATGTTTAGTGTTCTTCAAATTTGTCAATTTCAGTCAACAGCACCAACCTGTACATGTTAAATCCATATAAAATGTATGCAGTCTATCATGGTAAAGTCTAAAAATTAATTCCATTCCTGGCCACTCGTAGGGCAATATCACACAGATGCATAATTTGCACCACTTAGATTTTCTTTTTATAATACTCTTGGCCATTGATATTGTAGCAGTAAATACCCCTTTAATGTTGTGTTGTTTTGAAAAGTCTGTTTCGTAAGCTGTACAGATGGCATTGAAATCAAAATATGGGAGAATAATGGAATCAACAGTTATCTCGTTAGCAGGAGTAGGACTGCTAAAGTGATGGAGGGTGAGTCCAGTTATGTCAAAATGTGTTTAATAGACGGTTTGTCAGAGTCAGTGTAACACATTTTGTCTTTAACACTTCAATTTTGTCATAATATTTACCTAATGTGTCTTCCTTATTTTCTAACTATTTGGAAAAGCACTGACAATTTGATAACACGTTCTTCTAAATATGCTTACTGGCTTAATTCAATTTAACAATAATTTCAGTTTACACTGTACAAGCATTTGTTTTCAGTGTAATGCATTTAAAATGTAAAGAGGGACATGATGACATTTGATGTATACTGTACCGTGCGCCAGTGCCACATTTTGTGTACAGTAAATGTGTACCTGCAATGTGAGCACTTCAGATTAAAAATAAACTCACTCTAAAGGATAATTGCTAAATGACAATTGTGTTTTTAACAGTTAGGGTAAAAAAAAAACTATTTATTTGTATCATCATCTTCATGAATATAACCCCCTGACTACTGAGGGAATAGGCTGTCAGATACCAAATTCAGTTAACACTCTAGTGTAGCAGTGGTGACTGTATCCTCCAGCTCAGGTGGCTGGTGAAGAACTTCTAGCTCTATTCTGGAAAATAAAACTACTTCCTTAACAGACAACATCAATGCTGGATTAATTGTGAAAATAAGGTATATTCATTAACATGGACATTAGATTAAAGCTCCAGTTTCTGGTTGATAATCTGTTAGAACATAGAACAGTACAGCACAGGAACAGGCCCTTTAGCTCACCATTTCTATGCCCAACATGATGCCAAGTTAAACTAAGTCCTCTGCTTGCATGTGATCATTATCTCTCCATTTGTTGCATATCTATGAGCACATTGTAAAATCCTCTTAAATTACCCCCATTGTGTCGGCTTCCACCACCTCGCCAGTTCCTCTTTAAAAAAAAACTTACTCTACATATCTCCTTTAAAAGTTGGCTCTATCAGCTTAAAGCTGTGCCCTCTGGACTTTGACATTTCCATCCTTGGAAAAATAGTCTGACAGCCTGCCCTATCTATGTCTCGTAATGTTTTACACTTGTAACAAGTCTCCTCTCAACGTCTGATGTTCGAGAGAAAACAATCCAAGTTTGTCTAACCCCTCCTTATAGCTAATACCCTCAAATCCAGGCAGCATTCTGGTAAACCTCTTCTGCACCCTCTCCAAAGCCACCACATCCTTCCTGTAATGGGGTGACCAAAACTAAACACAATACCAGGGCTCGAAATTAGCGGTTGCCCGGGTGCCAATGACCACCCAAAGTGCCAGCCGGGCAACCTAAACGGCGAGTCATTTTGCCCGGCTTGGCAATGCAGATCTTCCCATTCATCTTTTACTGATCCCCCCATTCATCCTGTACCGATCCCCTCATTCATCCTGTACTGATCACCTCATTCATCCTGTACTGAACCCCTCATTCATCCTGTACTGATCTCCCATTCATCCCATACTGAACCACTCATTCATCCTGTACTGATCTCTCAATTCTACTGATCCCCCCCCCCATTCATCCTGTACTGAACCCCTCATTCATCCTGTACTGATCTCCCATTCATCCCATACTGAACCACTCATTTATCCTGTACTGATCTCTCAATTCTACTGATCCCCCCCCCCCATTCATCCTGTACTGAACCCCTCATTCATCCTTCACTGAACCCCCCATTCATCCTGTACTGATCCTCCATTCATCCTGTACAGACCCTCTGATCCACACTGTACTGACCTCCCCCCCCCCCCCCATTCTTCCTGTACTGATCAACCCATTCATCCTGCGCTGATCCCCAACCCCCCCCATCCATCCTGTACTGACCCCCCCATTCAAGAAGAATGGGGGGAACAGTCTGAAGAAGGGCCTCGTCCCGAAACGTTGCCTGTTTCCTTCACTCCATAGATGCTGCCTCACCCGCTGAGTTTCTCCAGCATTTTTGTCTACCCCCATTCATACAATATAATACAATACAATACAATTCAATTTATTGTCATTTGGACCCCTTGAGGTCCAAACGAAATGCCGTTTCTGCAGCCATACATTACAAACAAATAGACCCAAGACACAACATAATTTACATAAACATCCATCACATTGCTGTGATGGAAGGCCAAAAAAACTTCTCTTTCCACTGCACTCTCCCCCCCGATGTCAGAGTCAAAGTCAAAGTCAAAGCCCCCGGCGGGCGATGGCGAATTGTCCCGTGGCCATTAAAGCCACGCCGGGTGATGCAAGGTCGCACACCGGGTCTTGGTGTTAGAGCCCCCGGCGCGCGCTCGCAGAGACCCGCCGCCATTCCAAGCCGCGCGGGGCGGTGCTGTAAGGCCCCGCTCCAGGTGCTCTTCAACCCCGCAACTCGGACTCGGTTCATCCTGTGCTGATCCCCCCCCCATCCATCCCGTACTGACCCCCCATTCAACACCACTGACATCTAATCTGAATGTCCGCTATTGTGGCGTTTTGACACCTTTAAACATATTACCAAAAGAACATTTGCTACAGGTATGTCCTTTGCCCATCACGTCAGTTAGTGTAATGTTTAACCTGTCAGATGGGTATACTCAGCGAGAGTGTTTCTGTGCCAATAGCAATAACGACCCATGCTATGGCCATGTCATGATAATTTTCGGTCCTTCACAGAAAACATGCTTGCATCAACCTGTATTGTGCATGGTTAAGCATATATGTTACCATGGTCCAGGTTTTATTAACACAGGTTGATCATACGCTGAATAATCCAACCAGATTTTTGTTTGGAAGTGGAAAGAACTAATAGAAATTGCATTCATTGCAATGTGTAAAAAGAGTTGAGATACTGTATTACAATTTTGCTGCATGTCATTGTGGTATATATCATGTCTTGATTGGTGAATATGTTTAGTTTGTGACTTTATTTGAAGCAGAAATAATATGTGAATGCTTCATTGAGCATAATTCAGACTGGTAACTACGCACTTCATCCGAGCACATTATCGCACGCGTCATGCACACCGTCTTAAATGACCACCTAAACTGTCATTTGGCAACATAAAAAGCTGCCTAGGTTGCCCGGCTGGCAACAGGGAAAAAAAGTTTAGTGAGAGCCCTGAATACTTAAAATGCAGCCTAACCAAACTCATATAAAGCTGCAATATGACTTCCTGACATGTACTCAAAGCCCTGAATAATGAAGACAAGTAGGCCATTTACCTTCTTTACCACACTATCTACTTTTGCCACAAGATCCCTCTGAACATCAATGCTGCTAAAGGTCATGCCATTACTTTCCCTTGCATTTGACTTCCAAAATGCAACACACCACACTTGCTCGAATTAAACTCCATATTGCCCATGAGGTGACAATAAGATTAGAACTGGGCTTTGTTTTTAAAGATCTACTAGACCAGGTGCGGACCCGTTGGGTCCGTCCACAGGGCAATATTCCACCACTGACCCACAGCCCCCAACTGCGCAGGCGCGGCTGAGGGGTTCCCGTCGTGACGCCAGAGATCCCCATTGTGACGTGAGTCACGGCAATCCTCCATCAACTGTACCTCGCCATCCCTCATCCTCCCCATTCCCCCGCATCCCCAGCACTCCCTCCCCCTCCTCTTCACCCTCCCTCTTCTTTCCCCTCCCCCACTCCTTCCCTCACCTCTCCCTTTCCTTTCCCCTACCCTCAGTCACTCCCCCTCCCTCCATAACCCCTCTCCCCTCCCTACCCCCCTCCTCTCCCTCTATCTCCCTGCTCCCCCACTCCTCACCATCCCACCCTCCCACCCTCCCTCCTCACCTCCCCCACTGCCCTCTTCTCCCTCTATCCCCCACTCCCTACCCCCCCCTCTTCTCCCTCTATCCCCCCCTCCTCCCCCACTCTCCTTCCTCACCTCCCCCACTTTCCCATCCCTCTCCCTCCCTACCCCGTCCTCTCCCTCTATCCCCCCCGCTCCCCCACCTCACCTCCCCCCTATCCCACCCTCCCCCCACAATGAAAATCATGATTTTTTTTTTTAATGAAACCTCCCCCCTATCCCACCCCCCCCCCCCCCCCCACAATGAAAATTTCGATTTGTCTTTAAAATAACCTAAACAGTGTTAGCTGTTAATGAAAATTGAAGAATTTGATTTAAATTTTTTTTGAAAATCGTGATTTTTTATGTAATTGAGATTCAGGATCCCATTGTGACATTGTAACGAGGCTGTCGTCAGGGCAAGTGGAAAAGCGGTTTGAAAAGTGATTTTTGTAAAGTTTAAAATGTCAATAACTTGTAAAATGTAACATCAATCCGAACAAAACTTGTTTCATTTACATCCAAGGATAATGGTGAGTAAGGTGGCCCAAAATTTGTGGTGCTATTGTGTACCGTTTTGGCTGGTTTTTGGGATCCCACGCACACGCACGCATATAAACAAACAAACAAGATGAGAGTTTTAGTAATATATACTAGACCAAGTGGGACCCGTTGGGCTCCGTTCCCCCAACGCAATAATCCACCACTCACCCGTTCTCCCAACGCAACCCGTTTCCACCACTCACCTGTTCCCCCAACGTAACCCGTTCCCCCAACGCAATATTCCACCACTCATCCATAGCCCCCGGCTGTGTAGGTCGGCTAATTTTTAACGCAATATTCGACCACTCACCCATAGCCTCCATGGGAGGCCTGGTCCCCGAACGCAACCCATTCCCCAACGTAAGATTCTACCACTCCCCTGCCTCCCCCAACACTGGACATTAAAAATAAATTCCAAATGCACTTCTCCTGCCTCGCCCAGCACTTCCAATTCCAATTCCACTGCCCCCTCTCCCTCCTGTGCTGGCAGGAGCAGGAGTAAGTGTTCTATGATGGCAACATTGTTGCAAATGTAGGAGGACTGTGAGATTCCATTCAGGTGAAAGCTTGGTGGAAGCACAGAGTGTTCCTGGAATGCAACTTTGTACGGAAGTTTGTTATAAGCTGGGGCTGCAAGGATTTAACCGTAAAAATCTTTTGTCTTCATTTATTTTTATTTTTTTTAATTTATTTTTTTTCTTATTTTATTTGGGTTTTTTTAAGTAAGAAAACCCCCCAAAAAATAGAGAGAAGAAAAAGAGGAAAAATAGATAGTAGAAAATAGAAAAAGGTGAAGTGTGTATATAAGAAAAGAAAAAATAGAAAGTAAAATAGGAGAAAAGGACCCTTAAAAAAGAAATTTTCAAATCTTTGTTCGGAGATGTAAATCTATCCACGACCTGACCTGAAATCAGTAATCTTTACGGTACCGCTGCATCACATGATTCCAAAAAGTCGATGAAAGGGGACCAACTCCTTAAGAATTGGTCATATTTATCTATTAGGCAGAGTCTAATTTCTTCTAGATGTGCTATGTCCATCATATTCCTAATCCACATTTTAATAGTTGGTATAGCTGTATTTTTCCAAAATTTAAGTATCAATTTCTTTCCAATTATTAACCCATAATTAAAGAATACTTTTTGGTCTATTTAAATTGATATCTTCTACTATTATTCCAAATATAATCCATTCCGTATTAGGTTCTATTCTTGATTTGAAGAGCTTTGTAAATATATCAAATATATTGCTCCAAAATTTATTAAACTTTGTACATCCTACAAATGAATGTGTTATATTGGCGTTTGAAACAAACATTTATCGCATCTGGGAGAGACGTTTGGGTAGAATTTATTCGACCTCGTTTTTGAATAATATAGTCCATGTAATAATTTAAATTGAATTAAATTATGTCTTGCATTAATAGAGCAATTATGTGTGTTCATCAGATACTTTTCCCATCTATCTTTCGGGATCTTTATCATTAGTTCATGTTCCCAATCTTCTCTTAGTGCCTCTGTTGAGGGTAATTCTCTATTTAATATGCTATTATAAATATATGATATTAGTTTTTGTGAATCAGCCTTAATATTCATTGCTTCTTCTAAAGGGTCTAAAAATATAGTTTGAAACCTATGTATATATTTCTTCATAAAGTCACATATCTGTATATATTTAAAATATTGATTATCATTCAGTTTAAATTTTGATTTTATTTGTTGAAATGATAACAATTTGCCCAATTCATACATATCTCCTACTTTCCTAATCCCCAGTCTATCCCATTGTTTGTATGTTTTGTCAATAAGAGATGGTTTGAATGCAGGATTGTTCAATATTGGGGTTAGTACTGATAGATGATTTAATTTCAAGGATAATTTTATTTGTTTCCAAATTCTTATTGTATTGTGAATAATTGGGTTCTTATACTATTCAATTTTATCGGTGAGAACAAGATCGTTCCTATATCGTACGGGAAACACTCCTCTTTCTCCATTCTTATCCACCCCGACTGGTGAGTGGAATTATCCAACCAGTACATTATGTTCTTAATATGCACTGCCCAGTAGTAATACGTAAAGTTAGGTAATGATAAACCCCCAACTTCTTTAGGTTTACACAAATGCTTTAGTTGAATTCTGTGTGCTCTATAATCCCATATAAAATTAGTGATAATAGTTTTTTGAAAAAATATTTTGGAATATATATTGGGATCGCTTGAAACAAATATATTAATTGTGGTAAGAAAGTCATTTTTATAGCATTAATTCTACCTATCAATGAGAGCGGGAGCGTTTTCCAAAATTTAATCATAACATTCAGTTTATTTAATAGTGGCATAAAATTGGCGCTAAATAATGATTTGTGTTTTCTCGTAATTTGAATACCCAAATACTTGAATTTTTCTGTTGCAATTTTGAAAGGGAATTTTAATAAGTGTCTCGTATCCTGTGGTTTTAAAGACATAATTTCGCTTTTATTCCAATTTATTCTATATCCTGAAGAACCAAATTCCTCAATTAGTGTTAATAAGGTGGGGATAATCGTTTGTGTATTAGTAATATATAAAAGAATATCATCAGCATATAATGACATTTTATTCTTTGAGTCCTTAGTATTATATCCGTGAATATTCGGATGATTTCTAATCTTTTCAGCCAGCGGTTCTATCATAAGGGTAAATAGCAATGGTGATAAGGCACAACCCTGCCTATTACCCCTTGTTAAATAAAATTTTGGAGATAACATATTATTAGTTAATATTCTTGCCGTAGGTTTATCATAAAGTAGTTTAACCCATCTAATAAAATTCTCTCCCATATTAAATTTTTGGAGTACCTTATATAAATACTGCCATTCTACCTGGTCAAATGCCTTCTCTGCATCCAGCGTAACGACTGAAATATCTTCAATGTCCTCTTTGTGAGAGTACATTATATTGAAAAGCCTTCTCAAATTATTAAATGATTGTCTTTTGGGTATAAATCCCGTTTGATCCGGGTTTACCAATTTGTTAATATAATTATTCAGTCTTCTAGCTAGAATCTTTGCTAAGATTTTCCGATCCGTATTTAGAAGTGATATAGCTCTGTAAGAACCCGGTTCATCTAAATCTTTATCTTATTTTGGTATAAGCGTTATTGTTGATTCTGCTAAAGTTTCTGGTAGTTTATTTTCGGTATAAGCCTGCGTGTATAAATTGAGTAATCTTGGTACAATTGACTCCTGAAATCGTTTATAAAATTCGTTACTAAAACCAGCTGGACCTGGGGTCTTCCCATTTTTCAATGAGTTTATTATTTGTTTTATTTCTTCACTAGTAATCCGTGCTCCTAATTCCTCTTGTTCTAAACTGTCCAATTTAGGAAGGTTACAATTATCTAAAACATTTGTAATTTTACTATCATCTGTATTTATTTTAGTTGTGTATAAATTATGATAAAATTGGGCAAACCTTTTATTAATATCCTTTGGTAATGTTAGAAGCTCACCCTTATCAGATTTAATTTTAGTGATAGTATTTTCCTTTTATTGTTGCTTCAGTTGCCTCGCTAATAATTTATGTGGCTTATCCCCAAATTCGAAGTGTGCCTGTTTTGTAATTTGGAATAGTCTTATTACTCTTGCCGATAATATTCTATTGAGATTATATTTCAATAATGTTATTTTATTATGTTTATCTATGGTTGGGTCAGTTGCATTGTCCAGTTCTAGTGATTTTATTTCCTGTTCTCTCCGCTGAAGTTCTCTTTTATTTTCTTTATTTTAAAAACTTTGATAAGAGATTATAGCACCGCGAATGTATGCCTTAAAGGTTTCCCATAATAGTGATACAGAAATACCCGGCGTCTCATTTATCTCGAAAAAAAATGTTGTTTGTTCTTTTATATACTCATAACCCTGCGGGTTATTTAATATTTATGCGTTAAATCTCCAAAAAGGTTTTATACCCTGCATTCCCTCGATTTTAAGTATAAAAGCCAGTGGTGAATGATCGGAAATAATACTATTATGGTATGATGGTTTAGTCGTGAACGGGATTAATTTTGTATCCAATAAGAAATAGTCAATTTGTGAATAAGTTTTATGAGCCGTTGAGTAAAACGAATATTCCCTTCCATTTGGATTTGCTATTCTCCAAACATCAGTTATGTTATTATTTTTTATATAAGTATTTAAAAATTCACAGGTCTTAGTTTTAACAAGACGCTTTCCTACCTTTATTGATTTATCTAAATATGGGTCTATAACACAATTAAAATCTCCCCCCATTATTATATTTTGATAATTATGCTCTGCAATGATATCTACTATTTTCTTAAAAAATTGGGGGTTATCAAAATTAGGCGCATAAATATTTATCATAGTTAATGGTGTATTATAAATTTCTCCCATGACTATAACGTATCTTCCCTCTTTATCAGATATGGACTTCTTTAATTTAAAAGGTATACCTTTCCGAATTATAATGGCCGTGCCTCTTGCTTTAGAAGTAAATGTGGAGTAGTAGGTTTGACCTATCCAGTTTGCCCTTAATCTGATCTGTTCTTTCAAATCCGTTTCTTGTAGGAAAGCAATATCCGTGTTTAATGATTTTAATTGTGCCAGAATTTTACCCCTCTTAATTGGTTCATTCGCACCTCTAATGTTCCAACTACAGAAAGTGAGACCTCTGGTTGTTTATTCGACTATTATCTTGCATTGGCTATTATTACCAGAATGTATGATTCATGTGATGCAGCCAAGTACCTCGAAATCCCGAGTCCAGGGATGTCCTTCATAATTCCTGCACTAGTTTTACATCTCATGGCAGTAGTAAACATAATTAAGGGAAAGAGAAAAACATAAAATGAAGTGTTCACAAAGATTGTTAAATCATACATCGCATAATGGTGAATAAACAAAAAAAGTGAGTGTAAGTAATCAAAAAAGCGATATCTTACAAAAAAAGCCACCTATGGTGGCTAAGATTAATTTTAAATTGACCTCCGTCAATGGAATTATGCACTGGGCTTTGCCCCCCTAGTAAAGTATCATCCAACGTTAGTCGGTTTCCTCCAGTTATAACCAAAATTATCATGTCAGGTCGATTAATAGCTAAAAAATTTAAAATAAAATAGAAGAAAAGCTCGAAGATTTAAAATAAAATAAGAGTTATTATGGGTTAAAGTACCTCATCATTAATCACACTTTTCATTAGCCTATATGTTAGTTAATTCATAATTAGTATTTAGAGTATCTGTCTAACCTCCCCCATCCTTCCTACGATATAGTTAGTCATGTTAGTATAATACATTAAACCTTTAACGTTAATTAAGTTTATTGCTTATATATAGTTAATTAGTTAGTTAGTTATATGCTGTATATGTAAATAATAGATCATATAGTACTGAGACAAAGGGAGACCATCACGACTGTTTTAAATTAAAAAAGGATCAGTCTAATAATTATCAGGGCTGAAAAACTTGGCGCCGAGCCTGCGACCTTGAACATTCCATCTGTTGAGCCTCAGTTTTTCAGTTCAAGATGAAGTTAGAACTGTTATTAAAAAACACATTCTTGCCAGATAGGTCTGTCTGAGAACCGTCTGAACAATTCTAGTGTCTTGTTTGAAACAGAAAAACAAGTTCAGCAGGCGTAATGTCTTATTCCTTTTTTTCTTGGCTTTTTGAAACCATTAAATATAAATAACTTGTGAAATATAACATCAAATCTGAATTAAACTTGACAAGGGCGACGACAGGAAAAAGTTGAGTAAGGTTCTGCAAATATTTTAGCGCTACCGTGTACTGTTTTGGCGTATTTACGATCACACACACAGATAGAAACAAGACGAGACTTTTAATAGTGTATATAGATATAGATATTTTAGTATGTTTGTCAGACATTTTGCAATCCTCTCTCCCCCCCCACTCTCTCCCCCCCTCCTCTCTCCCCCCCTCTCCTCTCTCCCCCCCTCTCCTCTCTCCCCCCCTCTCCTCTCTCCTCCCCTCTCCTCTCTCCCCCCTCTCCTCTCTCCCCCTCTCCTCTCTCCCCCCCTCTCATCTCCCCCCTCTCATCTCTCCTCCCCCTCTCTCCTCTCCCCCCCTCCCTCTCCTCCCCCCTCCCTCTCCTCTCCCCCCCTCCTCTCCCCCCCCTCCTCTCCCCCCCTCCTCTCCCCCTCTCCTCTCCTCTCCCCCCCTCCCTCTCCTCTTCCCCCCCTCCCTCTCCTCTCCCCCCCCTCCCTCTCCTCTTCCCCCTCCCTCTCGCCCCCCCCTCCCTCTCCTCTCCCCCCCTCCCTCTCCTCTCCCCCCCTCCCTCCCCCCTCCCTCTCCTCTGCCCCCCTCCTCTCCCCCCTGCCCTCTCCTCTCCCTCCCCTCCCTCTCCTCTCCCCCCCTCCCTCTCCTCTCCCCCCTCCCTCTCCTCTCTCCCCTCCCTCTCCTCTCCTCTCCCCCCCTCCCCTCTCCCCCCTCCTCTCTCCCCCCCCTCCTCTCTCTCCCCCCCCTCCTCTCTCTCCCCCCCTCCTCTCTCCCCCCCTCCTCTCTTCCCCCCTCCTCTCTCCCCCCCTCCTCTCTCCCCCCTCCTCTCCCCCCCCTCCTCCCCCCCCTCCTCTCCCCCCCCCTCCTCTCACTCGCCCCCCTCCTCTCCCCCCTCCTCTCCCCCCTCCTCTCTCCCCCCTCCTCCTCGTACTCTCCCCCCATCCTCTCTCCCCCCTCCTCTCTCCCCCCTCCTCTCCCCCCCCCTGCTCTCCCCCCTCCTCTCTCCCCCCTCCTCTCTCCCCCCCTCCTCTCCCCCCCTCCTCCTCTCGCCCCCCCTCCTCTCTCGATCTCCGCCCCCTCCTCCTCTCCTCCCTCCTCTCTCCCCCCCTCCTCTCTTCTCCCCCCTCCTCTATCCCCCCCTCCTCTGCTCCCCCCTCCTCTCTCCACCCCCCTCCGTCTCCCCCCCTCTCTCCCCACCCTCCTCCTCCCCCCCCTCCTCTCCCCCCCGCCTCTCCCCCCCTCCCCTCTCCTCTCCTCCCCTCTCCTCTCCCTCTCCTCTCCCCTCTCCCCCTCCCCTCTCCTCTCCCCCCCCTCTCCTCTCCCCTCTGCCTCCTTCGCCCCTCATCCTCTCCCTCACCTCTTCCCTCCTCCCTTGCCTGCTCCCCCCCTCACCCCCTCTCAGCACCCCCTCTCTCTCCCCCTCATTCTCACCCTCTCTCTCACCCTCTCTCTCTCCTCCCCTCCTCCCCCACCTTTCCCCCCTCACCCACCCTCCCTCTTCTCCTGCTCTCCACCCCCCTATCCCTCTTGCCCCTCTCTCTGTGTCTCTGTCTCTCTGTCTCTGCCCCTTCTCTCTCTGCCCTCACTCTCTACCCCCCCCCCCCCTCTCTAGATGTGACTGCAAGTTGGGGGCTATGCGTCAGTAGATAGGGTGGTTATGGGGTAAAAGGAGCAAATTAATAAGATTATTATAATAACAAGGGGCGTAATTAGCGTGAGTGGGTGGGGGGGGGGGGGTAGTTAGTGTGTGATACTGCATGCCGCCTCCCCCCCACAACCGCACGTTGGGGGAACAGACCCAACGGGTCTGCACTTGGTCTAGTATTTTATAAATGGTGTGGCATCGGTCAAGATTTCAAGGTTTCAAGGTCAGTTTATTGTCACGTGTACCAATTAAGGTACAGTGAAATTTGAATTACCACACAGCCATACTAAGTGAAAAGTAACAAACACACAACCCATAAAAGTTAACATAAACATCCTTCGCAGTGGATGCACATTCCTCACAGTGTTGGAAGGCAATAAAGTTCCATCTTCTTCCTCTTGTTCTCCCACGGTTGGTGCAGTCAAACCGTCTGCAGTTGGGGCGATCAAAGCCCCCACAGCCGACGATCAGAGCCCCTGTCGGGGTGATTGAAATCCGGGTGGTTGAAACTCTCCGCGGCATGGAGCTCCCAAGTCAGCCTTTTCCTATCAGAGACCGCGGGCTTCACGATGTTAAAGTCCACAGTCCCCGGGGTTGGAGCTTTGATACCCGGCAAATGGATCGCTAGCTCCGCGATGTTAAAGTCCACAGGCCGCGCGGTTGGAGCTTTGATACCTGGCAAAGGGATCGCAAGCTTCACGATGTTAAGGTCCCGCAGACTCCCGCGGCTTGGAACGCCGGATCGGTCTCCGGGAAAGGCCGCCAACTCCACGATGTTCGGCCGCAGTGGGGACGGAGATATGATACGGAAAAAAATCGCTTCTCCGTCGAGGTAAGAGATTGAAAAACTGCTCAATCCGGTGTCATGACACCGGATCAACAATGACTGGGCTGGCACTTACAGCAAGGCCATCCCACACAATAGGCTTTACTTTCAATCACGAACAATATTGACGTGAAGGTCCAGGTCCGCACAGCAGTATAGTCCTGTAGTGCATCCTGCTAGGATGCTTTATGTAGTGCATTTGTAGAAACTGGCAAAAGTAATTGGAAATATACCACATTCCCTTAGTCAACTGAGGCGTTAGAGGCATTGATGTGTTTTGTTGGTTGTAGAATCAGTGTGGTGGGACTATGACCACGTTAGTGATATTTACAGTGTATTCAGAAAGTATTCAGACCCCTTCACTGTTTCCACATTTTGTAACGTTACAGCCTTATTTTAAAATGGATTAAATTCATTTTTTTTATCATCAATCTACACACAGAAACCGTACCCTCCGAAACTCCCTGGTCATCATGTCCCTTCCCACCCAAACCACCCCCTCCCCAGGTACTTTTCACTGCAACCACAGGAGATGCAACATCTGTCCCTTTTCCTTCCCCCTCGACCATCCAAGGACCCAAACAGCCTTTCCAGGTGAGGCAGAGGTTCACTTGCACCTCCTCCAACTGCATCTACTGTATCCGCTGTTCCAGGTGTCAACTTCTCTACACGCTGCGTACGCCCTCAATGCCGGGGGGGGGGGGGGGGGGGGGGGGAGTGGAGGAGGGCCAGGCAGCAGCAGCAAAAATGTCGGCGTATTTGTAGGAGAGCCGGGCGGCAGCAGCTGTTATGGTGGCTGGCCAGCAGGAGGCGACACAATGAGTGAGTGGGGGTGTGGGGGGATCTTATAAAAAATGTGTAGATTAAAACAACGAAATTTAATGAGGATTGGATTTGCGAAAGTTTTTGTGTGTGGTTTTGGCGGACCAAGGAATCAAAGGCCAGATCCTCAAAAGACACCCTCAAACAAATAAAGACACAAACAAATAAAGACACACACATGGGGGGGGGGGGGGGGGGGGGGGAGAAGAGGGGAGAGGAGGATGAGGAAACGGGATAGATTTGGGAGGGAAAGGAGAGCGGGGTAGGGGGTGAGAGAGATGTGGGGGAGGGGGGATGGGGAGGAGGGGGAGAGGGTGGGGGTAGAGGGGAAAGAGTGGGGAGAGTGGAGAGGAAGGGGGATAGAATGGAAGAGGTGAGGAGCGTAGAGGGTCGGGGGGTGATGAAGGGACCGAGTTGGGGACGGGGTGTGTGGTTAGTAGGAAGGGTGTGGGGGAGGGATGGGAAGGGAAGGGGAGGAGAGAAGGGGTAATGAGTGTAACGTGGGGAGGGGCGGGTAGCGGAGTGTGTGCGAGGACGCGGTGAGTGGTGGAAGAGGACCCGGGTGGGAAGGGGTGGGAGCAGAGGGAAGGAGAAGAGAGGGTGGGGGAGGGAGAGGATGGTTAGGGTGACGTGGAAGAGTGGGAGGGAGGGTTAGAGGGAGTGGTGGAAGAGGGACAGAGGGGGAAGGGGGTGGTTGTAGAGAGGGAAGGGGGGTGGGGGAGAGAGGGATGGGTGGGAGAGGGAGAGGGGTGAGGAGAGGGAAACATAGAAATTAAGTGCAGGAGTGGGCCATTCGGCCCTTCGAGCCTGCACCACCATTCAATATGATCATGGCTGATCATCCAACTCAGTATCCTGTACCTGCCTTATCTCCATACCCCCTGATCCCTTTAGCCACATCTAACTCCCTCTTAAATATAGCCAATGAACTGGCCTCAGCTACCTTCTGTGCCAGTGAATTCCAGAGATTCACCAATCTCTGTGTGAAATTTTTTTTTCTCATCTCGGTCCTAAAAGATTTCCCCCTTATACTTAAACTGTGACCCCTTGTTCTGGACTTCCCCAACATCTGGAACAATCTTCCTGCATTTAGCCTGTCCAACCCCTTAAGAATTTTGTAAGTTTCTATGAGATACCCCCTCAATCTTCTAAAATCTGGCGAGTACAAGCCGAGTCTATCCAGTCTTTCTTCATATGAAAGTACTGACATCCCAGGAATCAGTCTGGTGATCCTTCTCTGTACTCCCTCTATGGCAACAATGTCTTTGAGCATTGGGCATTGTGACATCACACGATGGAACGTTCACCAGGGGCTGGGGCTGGTGCTGCTTCTATGGGTGAGAAGCCAGTTTAGTTTTGAAATATTGGGGGGGGGGAAAGGATTTGATTAAAAACGTGCACTTAAACACGACGAAATGTAATGAGGAGCGGATACGTAGAAAGAAAAGTGAAATCTCTACCGAAATGGAAAAGATGTCGGCGATTCTTCGTCTGGTTTCGGAGTTGCAGTGAATCAAAGGAAGAAATGCAGCCGGAAGCCGTCCATGTAAATGGATCCATTCCGATTGGACATCTGCGAGCATTGGGCATTGTGATTGGACATCTGCGAGCATTGGGCATTGTGACATCACACGATGGGAACGAATCAAAAGGCAGAAAGGCAGCCGGACGGACGGCAGGCGACAGGCACAGACTTTTATATATTAGATAGAAGATAGATAGATAGATAGATATGATAAATTAATTCTGCACGCATGAGGAAATGAATTGGAGCTGGCCCAATTGTATTACTTTGCCTTGCAGCCATAAAATCCTTATTCAAATGAATGCATTGTTGCAGAGCCCAGGAATAGATTTCAATATTTAAGTCTGTGGACGTCAGTGGTAGCGTGATATCAGGAATCCTGCACTGGTGCCAGGATTTCAAATGTTTACATCTCATATTTTTAACAACATTGAGAAAATGCAGACTCTCAGCAATTCCATCAATCACATCCTGCAATTATTTCTCATTATCTGCCCCCCCCCCCCCCCCCCCCTTCTCCCTCTTTGGGTTTCCTCACCCCCCCCCCTCATCTAAGCTAGCAGTAGTTTACAGTGGCCAGTTTACCAACCCTGTCTGTGTAATATGGGAAGAAACTGGAGCACCCAGGGGAAATCCATCTGGTCTCCAAACAAATAGAGCTCGAGATTGAAAACCAAATAATTTCAGTGTAAACACCTCAACCTTGTTGAGTTTGTTGGCAGTTTTAATCTGGGTATCACACCTCCAGCAACCCAAATTCAATCTCGACGCTGTCTGACTGTGTGTAGTTTGTATGTTCCTCTTCTACAGCTTGGATTTTCCCAGATAATTTGGCATCATTGCACATCCTAAAGACATGCTGTTTGTGAGGTTAATTGAGCACTATAAATGACCCCTGCTGTATGTGGATAGCAGGTGAATTGGGAGAGGGATGATGGGCATGTGAGAGATGGAAATGCTCTGACAGCTAGCATTGTCTCAATGGGCTGGATGGCCTCCTATGCCATAAGAAAATACAAAAAATATGACCACATGTTATAATATGGTAACATTCACCCAGGGAGAGTGTTTCAGTATCTGCTGCCTGATGCCATGTTGTGGCCCACGGACCAGTCCGATTTGCAGGTCAGCAGCAGCAGTGAGGCCAGGATGTTGGTCTAAGATTTCGTCTTGATTGAACTCAATGTTACTTCTGTCATCGTGCTCTCCAAGTCATCTTCCATAAGTTTGAGCTTGTGCAGTACTTTGCCCCTCTGCGAAATCATATCAAGTCTTCTTCTCTTGTAAGCATGAAATCCTCACCACTGCTCAGTGTAGGTTGTGGAGTAATTCTATAAATTGGTTGTAGCAGGGACTTGCAGGAGTCCAGCCAGTAACTAGTCGGACACGAGGTGTGTACACTAGACGTGTTTATTCTCTCCAATACAGCTCCCTACTCCTCACAGGACACGGGCATTGCCCGGCCTTAAATACAAACTCAGGTATCAACCCAGTGACTAGCGACTCTCACACCAAGACGCCGCCCTCTAGAGCCGATGGTTCGTTGTGCCCTTGGGTTGCCACCAGGTGCCGCCACATGACCCCCCCCCCCAGAATCAGAGGCACCGAACCGGACGGGATGCCGAACGAGGCGGCCCGAACGCGTAGATACAACCCCACGCCCCGGGGGCTTGCTCGGTTCGGAAGAATCTCCGGGAAACCAGGACGGCGGACGCCCGCGACAGAGCGGTTGAGCCACATGGACTGGCTCACTCCGGTCCAAGTGGGCCGGTTTCTAACGAGCCACAGACACAGTTTCACGCCCGGACGTGTCGATGCACCTTTGATGTCTGGCACGGGATGCACGTCCGGGCCCAGCGAGTGACCTGTTTCCGAAGTCCGTGCCACATACACCTTGCGGCCACCATAGCGACTGTGGCCCGGATGGATGGGTGGGCCAGCCCATGGATCACCTCAAACACGCGACTGCACCAGGCCACCGGAACAATAGGCCTCGGCTGACCCGTGGATACGTCACAGAGGATGGAACCCGAGGGACCCAACGGCACGTCCTCAAGCACCAAGCCAGAGATCGCAGTGCGGTACGCCGGCACCTCATCATCCGCCAGCTGGGCCGCCGCCTAGGCAGGGTAATCTATTCCCGAGGCCGGGTTAAGCACGGCTGCAATTGCCGGACAAAGTATCCGCCACGAGATTGCATTTCCCGGCGATGTGTCGGATGTCCGTTGTATACTCCGAAATAGCCGCCAGATGGCGCTGCTGACGGGCAGACCAAGGATCCGAAACCTTCGCGAAAGCAAACGTGAGGGGCTTGTAGTCCGTGAAGGCTACAAAGGAAGGCCCTCGAGGGAATACCGGACGTGTCGCACTGCGAGGTGTAAGGCAAGCAACTCCCGGTCGAAAGCGCTGTAGATGGCGCGAGACCTCCAACAGCCGTTAACTGACTGTTCCAAAACGCCGCCGACCACAGAGTCCGAGGCATCCACGGTAAAGGGCTGTGGGGACGTCGGCCGACGGATGCACATAGTCGCCCGAGCCAAGGTCTCCTTCGCCCCTTCAAACGCCGCCGTGGCGACAGCGTCCCACTGTATTTCCCGTTGCTTGCCCGTCAGCAACTGAAAAAGCAGCCGCAAAAGTTTGGCAGCCGCCGGAACGAACCGGTGGTAAAATGAGACCACACTACGAACTCCCAGAGGTCACGTACAGTAGCAGGCCGCGGGAACTGGCGGATTGCCTCAACCCTGTCCGGCAAAGGCACTGCTCCATGCCGTGTCACCCGATGCCCAAGGAAGTTGATGGCCGAAGGCCGAATTGGCACTTGCCAGGGTTAATTACGAGGCCTTGGTCATTGAGGCGCTCGAAGAGTAGACACAGGTGGACGCAGTGTTCCTCTCGCAAGCGACTTGGCAAGAGGATGTCGTCCAAATAGATAAACAGGAAGTCGAGCCCGTGCACCATGGTGTCCATCAGGTGCTGAAAGGCCTGCGTGGCGTTCTTAAGGCTGAAGGGCATCCGCAGGAACTCGAATAACCCGAATGGGGTGTTAATTGCCATCTTGGTGACATCCTCCGGTCGCACGGGGATCTTTTTTTTATTTTTATTTAACCTTTATTTAACCAGAAGTCTCATTGAGATTACAAATCTCTTTTACAAGAGAGTCCTGGCCAAGACAGGCAGCAGCACAGTTCCACAGTTACAGACAATCATTTAAAAACAACAGAGAACATATAAATAGAGTCACAGTCAGAACATCATCAAACAAAGCATGTACAGACAGAAGAGCCCGCTTCAACATCATTAAGAAGGGATTTAAATCTGTTTATAGAAACCAGCTCCTTAAGTTTCAGTTCATTCTGCAGCTGGTTCCATGCGAAGGGAGCATCATAACTAAATGCCCTTTTCCCCAGTTCAGTACGGACTTTAGGTACAGTTAGTAAGAACAAGTCCTCAGAGCGGAGCTGATAAGCTCCTGTGCTTTTTCGAATTACATACTTCTGCAGGTATGAAGGAAGAACACCGATCTGGTGATATCCCCGGACTAGGTCGATCTTGGAGAAGAACCTAGCCCCGGCCAGATGTGTTGACAGGTCCTGTATGTGGGGAATAGGGTAACGGTCAGTGGTCGTGGCCTCGTTAAGGCGGCGGTAGTCCCCTCTGGCACCATGTGCAGCGGGGAGGCCCATGGGCTGTTGGAGCGTCGAACAATGCCCATGGCCTTCATACTCCGAAACTCTTACTTCGCTATGAAGAGCTTGTCAGGAGCGAGCCTGCGGGTGCGGGTGTGGAGCAGTGGACCCGATGTCAGAATATGGTGCATGACACCGTGCCTCAGGCTGGGCGAGCTGAACTTGGGGATGACAATGTCCGGAAACTCAGGCAGTACCTGGGCGTAGACATTGTCCACCGTCGCTACGGGGTTGCTGACCGGCGCAGTGGAGCACAAGGAGATCTTCTCAAAAGTTGACGCGTGTACGAGACGTTGGCCCCTCATGTCCACGAGGTGCGACTGCGCTCGCAAGAAATCTGCGCCCAGCAGTGGCTGGGCCACGTCCGCGATGATGAATGGCCAGGTGAAATGGCACGAGCCGAAAATGACAGGAACAGTGCGGCCACCATATGTGTGGATTGAACTGCCATTCGCAGCAGTTACGGGGGCCCCTCTTACCAGCACGAAGGTTGAGTCCAGATGGGGGCAATACGCTGACCTCCACCCCAGTGTCCACCAAGAACCTGAGCCCCGTGCACTGGTCCCAGATGAGCAGTCGATGGATCCTGCCGGCCATCGGCGGCCGGCGCTGTCGTTTCCCGGAAACGAACATGGCTGGCGGCAATGGCGGGCTGCTGAACCCCAGCGCTGGTGGTAAAAACACCACATTCTTCTCCTTGGATCTCCTGGGTCCTGCTCAGCCATCCTCCTCTCCTGTGCCACTTGTCTTGTCTGTGGCTCTTGTGGGCGTGGTCCTCTTGTGGGCGTGGTCCTGGGTCGCTGGGCCTGCCAGGGCGTTGAATCAATCCGGTCCAGCGATTCCAGGGATTCCAGCGGTTCAAGGTATTCCAGTGCGCCCACCTGCTGCTGGTCGGAAAGCCACAGCTCATCAGCGCGGGCCGCTAGCCAAATGGGATCCTCGAAGCTCTCCCCCGCGAGCTGCTGGCGGATGTCTAGAGGCAACTGCTGCAGGTAAGTAAATTCAAAGAGCGGGCAGGGCAGGTGGTCGCCCATGAGGGCCGAGGGAATCCGGTCGCCGAGCCCGCCCATGTTAAGGACCTGACCGCGCAGCATTCGGCTCGGCCCGTAGATCCGGAGCAGCAGCTCCTTGAGGCCTGTGTACTTACCCACCGCCGGCAGATTATCCAGGTAAGGAATGACCCGACAGGCCGTCTGCTGGTCAAGGGCGCTTACCACATAGTGATAGCGAGTCTCGTCGGCTGTAACCCCGCAGATGTAATATTGGGATTCGGCCTGTCGAAACCAAACCCCCGGCTGCAAGGTGCAAAATGTAGGTAGCTTTCGGCCCAGTCGGCCTCCAATACAGCTCCCTACTCTTCATTGGACAAGGGCGTTGCCTGGCCTTAAATACCAACTCAGGTATCGACCCCGTGACTAGCGCCTCCCACACCAAGACGCCGCCCTCTAGAGCCGATGGTTCGTTGTGCCCTTGGGTTGCCACCAGGTGCTGCCACATGGTTATATTATCCAGACATGGTTATATTATCCACCATTTATGGGAAGAAAAGGGTCCAGATAACACCGATTACAATGTGTTGTTTCACTTTGTTGGGTGTCAAATTAAATCCTCTGAATTTAATCTAAAGAAATTGGTTTGGATATTGTGGAATAATGACTATGAAGCTGAATGTTAATCGTCATTACCCTCTGTAAGTTTTTTTTCCAGTGTTTCGCCAATGTGTATCAGATTTCAGCAATGGAACAAGTGTTTGTTGTGATTCCCATGACGGCCATCCATGGGAAGCTCCTGTGCCATGCCTGAGGTGATACTGTGGGTGCTTTCCTAGAGCTTGTGACGCCCCACGTGTTGCTTTTGGGTTGGTGTTCTCCTTTCATGGCTCTGTCACTTTCCTTTGTAAATTCCTACGTAGGAATCACTCCAAGCCTTTTTGTTGATGTGTGGGTTGCTCATGCTGACTGTAATCTGCTTAATTATTTCAGTGAGGACATAGTAAATCTCTTGAATAAATTCACAAAGCATGGAGTGATAGCTATTTTGATTTATTTGTAATACCAATAATACATTTCACGCACAATATATTTGGATAGAATATTGGAATAATTTGGCATGATATATTTGAGGCGAACAGGTGATTTTTGATGAACAACTCCCCAAACTCTGCCTCTGTTGTCATTTTAGTCATCTTGTGTCTGGGTCTCTGTAAAGTGATGACTGTGTAGCATCTTGATTATCATTGTATAGTAAAGCTCCATTTATCCAGCATGCACAGGCATTGGTGTGCCAGACTAGCACATTTTTGGGGCTCTTGGAAGTTAACACTTCAAACATTAAAAAAAATAGTATACTGTAACGTTTCGGTAAACCAGATGAGTTCAAAGGGAAAGCAGCTGTAAGGGTGGCGAGCTGTAAGGGTGGCGAGGTGTAAGGGAGGCAAACTTCACCTGGTGCGCCATAAACCAAACCATTCTCAATCGGTTGGAGAGTGTGTTATTAAGTTTTACTATTTCATTAATCTAAAACTGATGTAGCATGGTCATTTTATCCAGCAAATGTGTTGACTGCAGTGAGCAGCTCTGAAATGTAACTCCAAAGATTTTTTTCTCTGCACTGCTTGTTTATATTTTCCACAGATTATGTAGGAAAAAGTGTAGTAGGTATCAACTGATGTGAAATCGGTTTGAAATATTTCCACTAAACTTGTGTGCTCGGTGAGGTACGTATTTTTTAATGTTGGGAAGTGAGCTTTCATACCTACTATCAACATTAAATATTTTGCTTTTTTTAGAGGCAGAGGAAACCGCTTTGTAATGTGTTTTAGGAAAAGCATTCTAACTGTAAAATCTGATTTATTTATGTCATTTGTTATTTCCTCACAAAATTCTCTGTTTGAGATTGCAAATTACCTGATTTTTCCATGCCCGAGAGAAACTGGGTTGGTGCTACCCCTGAAAATGTTGCAACCACAGACGTCCTTGAATTCCGTTCCAATGACTCTTGAATATCAACTTTAGCAGAACATTTATGAAAATTAACAAATAATTAATCAATAATTTTATGTTGTGCCTCACTTGTTTACTTTTAAATTCTGACTAACCTTGGATAACTATTTTGAATAATTCACTAATCAGATTCATTTTAAATGAAAATTATAATTATTATAGGTCAATATTGCTTGTGATATTAAAATGTATTTAAGTCCTTGCATAAGTGCTGAATAAAATTATGTTGCATTAAATTAAGGTGGTTATACAGTATTTCCCAGTTGTTCACATGTATCGGTCCTTTCTGTCCTGGGGCTCCTCCATGGCCAGAGTCCCACTGCAAATTGGAGGAGCAGCACCTCGTATTTCACTTGGGTAGTTTACACCTCAGCGATATGAACATTGACTTCTCCAATTTGAAATAGCAGAATGTTCATTTTTAAAAGGCATCCCAACAAATGTCTATTTGGATTAAACTACTTGTAAATATTTAGTGCAACTTTTCAGTCAGTAACTCGTATAACACTGTTATACTAGATTCCCAACTTAAAACTGGTATCTTTTGCCAAAATAAAAAGATGTAACATTTCCTGATAGTTTAGTTTTATTTTTTTAAAAGTTTCTTTTATTGTTGTCACATGTACCGAGGAGTTCTTGTGAATGCTTTTTTTTGGCATGCTAATGGCCAGTTCTCACGGTGCGACCTGAAGCAAGATGTCACCCGAGTGAAGTGGTCGTGGTCCAGCACGAGTTCCGCACGATAAAGAGTTCCCACGATAAAGAGTTCCCACGGTACTCGGCATTTCTGTTATTTGTGCGAGTGACTTGTCCGTCTCCCGATCTTTCCCGTTAATCTTGAATGAACATCGTGGACTGTAGTGTTGTTAATCATGTGGCACAAATGATGTTACTTTTTTTCACACACTATATTGTTTTTTTTCACCCGAGCTCTTTAATGAGCTGAAGAATAATCTGGTTTTTTTTAGACAAATGTTGTTTGGTGTGATGCACCTTCTCTCAATATGTGCAAGAAGTCGTCTTTTTATTTTGTCAAATAGGAATAAAGACTGTGTCTCACATTGACCGTGATGATTGTCTTATTTTATTATCTACTGAGAGGTGAAACTTTCAGCCTGAAGAAGGCTCTCGACCCGAAACGCCACCCGTTCCTTCTCTCCAGAGATGCTGCCTGTCCCGCTGAGTTGCTCCAAGCAACTGGTGTCTATCTTCAAAGGACTGACCACCGGGCTGGATGTCGGGGCTGGCGTGTTGCGTTTCACAGACCGAACTGTCCAATTAATAGTAACAGATGGGCACTCCCTCTCAACCACATTCTCTTGCCTTCTCCCCATAATCTCCTGACAGCCGCACTAATCAGGAATGTATCTATCTCTGCCCCTATTCTTCACCCTTTTGACAGTAGTTTTGTTTTATTGGAGACGCGGGAGACAGCGGATGCTGGAATACTGAGCAAAACACGAAGTGCTGGAGGAACTCGGTGCATTTGTGTTTAAGAAGGAACTGCAGATGCTGGAAAATCGAAGGTACACAATAATGCTGGAGAAACTCAGCGGGTGCAGCAGCATCTATGGAATGAAGGAAATAGGCAACGTTTCGGGCCGAAACGTTGCCTATTTCCTTCGTTCCATAGATGCTGCTGCACCCGCTGAGTTTCTCCAGCATTTGTGTGTGTGGGTGGGAGTTGGGGGGGAGGGGGGGGGGGGGAGAGATAAGGCAGCCTGAAGAAAGGGTCGCATGTCCATTTCCCTCCGTAGATGCTGCCTGGCCCGCGGAGTTCCTCCAGTCTTAGAAACTGCTTTAGACAAAAAGAGACACAAACTGCTGGAGTAAATTAGCTCAGCAAGTGAGGTACCTGAACACTCAAAAATGAAAAAGAATGAAAATGTGATTATTTCACCTCCCTTCAACTATTTTGTGTTTCAGCATGAGAGGGATTATAACATTAGAGACATTCATCTTGTAGTGATGTGTTAATGAAGAATTGCAGACATCAATCTGATAGTAAAAAATATATTTATTTAACAATGAGGTAAAACAAGCACTGACAATCAAACTGCTCAGTTACTCGGGGGTACACACAATTGCTGGGGAAACTCAGCGGGTGCAGCAGCATCTATGGAGCGAAGGAAATAGGCGACGTTTCGGGCCGAAACCCTTCTTCAGTTACTCACCGTTCGCAGGAGTTCCCACGGTACCCGCAAGAGTTATTACGGATATCGCACGGGCCACTGCGTTCATACAATGTTGCAACGCTCACCAAAAAGTGCTCAAGGTTTGAATTTTCTCCCGACCTTACCAAGTCACACGACTACCTGCCGTTAGCGCCACGGAGGTCCTCGGTGATCCACGAATGCCGTACTGCTATCGCAGAAGGTTCCCACGATGTTAAATCTTGTTAAGTCTTGCTTCAGGTCGCACAGTGAGAAAGCCCTTTGACAGTCAGAGATAAAATTACACATAAATACAATCAAGCCAACCACAGTGTACAGATCAAGGATGTGGTCTTAAGATCAGATGCATATATACCTGCAGAGACAGGTAAAATAGAAGTAACATTTCAGTATTTATCTTCATGAGAACATATTTTTAATTATTTGGGATTATTTTGTGCTTTAAATTGAGAGATTTACATGGCTGTCAGCAACATTATTAATGTGAACTGCTAAATTGAAAATAGTTGATTAATTGTATTTAATATTATAAAATAAATCATGAGGTTAACTTTGGAATCCTTTAATGCATTATTAAAACAGCATTTTTACTATTTCATTTGAGCTCCTTTGGGGATCAAATACTGAAGATAGGCATTGTGCATCTTGACCAGTTGATCAAAACAATCTGTACTAATGAGTATACTACCATTTATTATATAACTAATTTTTTTGTGCTATTAATATTTTTTCTCATTCCTCTTAGTTTATTCCATCTTTTTACAAGTGCAATCAGATCGGAATCATTACCCATTTTCTGGAGTCCTTTTTGTGCACGTTTTGAAGAGAGAGTACTTTAAAGGGGAATTTCCTCCCTATTCAATGAAACTTGGTGAGTATTTTTCTGCTGATTCCTTTGAATTGCCCTAAACTTACAATAGACTTGTTGAAACTTTGTATACATTTGCTTTGAGAAATGTAATTTTGGCCTCTGAAGCAAATTTGTTTTGTAAGGTCTTTGCCATATAATATTTTGGATGACTTTCAAATGGAATTTTAATTTGCACAAAGCTTTGGAGATGAGAAGCTGTACAGGAATGCACATTATTTTGGCTACATGTGCTTCTTGTTATACAAAAATTAAAATTATTTTTTCTGTGAAAACTCACTCTTTACCAATTTGTAAATTATTATAATTATGTACTTAAATTATAAATCTCTGTGTACATGTACAATTATCACTCATCTGTGCTAGTGAATAGCAGAGTTGGATTATTTTAGCCCCAATATTGCCACAGTTCTCCCCGCCACAGGCACCAAGAGTCAAGTCAATAGAGTTTAATTGTCATGTGTCCCAGATAGGACAATTAAATTCTTGCTTGCTGCAGCACAACATAATATGTAAACATAATACTGAACAGGACATAAAAGTTCAGTGTGTTTATATACCATAGACCACATATATACCCAATAAATAAACTGATAAAGTGCAATAGGCTGTTATTGTTCAGAGTTTATTTGATGTCGTGTTTAATAGCCTGATTGGCTGTGGGAAAGAAGCTGTTCTGGATGTTCCAGATTTCAAGCTCCTGTACCTTCTCACCGATGACAAAGGAGAGATGAGTGTGTGGCCAGGATGGTGTGGTCCCGTGCGATCTGCTCCATGGTCAGATAGTCGGCGACTAAACCGTCTCCCCACCTGGTTTGCCAGTTGAGGAGAGGGATGTGGACCCCCAGCAGGACCAAAAACAAGACCTGTCAAAGGGCGGATGAGCTCCTAGCGAGCTAACGGCCATCCACACTTAAGTAGACGTTGCGATCAGTGTCGTACATAGCATTGTAAGGAATGATGATAAAGCGCACACACACACCAAAATCCTATACTTCCAGCGGCGGAAGTCCGCAGGAACTTAGCAACTGGTCGAGAAACTGGCCCATCTGTGCACCATGACGACGGGTCTTTAAACCCTGGGCCCACCCCAGGGAGGGATCAGTCTCACTTAAGGACTAAGGCAGCTGCACCCCTTCTTAATTGCAAGAAGTTATTGATGTTTTAAACTTTCAAAGCATTTACTATTCGTGAGGAGTCAAGGTCTACCGAGATGGCAGTGTGTGGTTGGAGATGCAGGGTTGATGTCCTGGGCATTCAACAGCATCATCGTGTCCACCGAGACATGGAGTTCAGGTTTGACAATGTAGATGGCATGGACCACATCGCATCATCAGCGTGGATTACATCTAGAGCGACGCAAATGGAGCAACAGTGTCATGGACGCTGAAGCGTACAGCACTTTTCAGACCATGAGCTCGGATCACCGAGTGGTGGCAATGCGAGTGAGGCTTAGCCTGAGGCAGCCTAAAACCCCTGTCCCACGGTACGAGTTCATTCCAAGAGTTCTCCCGAGTTTGCCCTGATTCGAACTCGGAGATTTACGGTAATGGCCACTCGTCGGTACTCAGGGCTCTCGTGGACATTTTTCATCATGTTGAAAAATCTTCACGAGTATTCCCGTGCTTACCAGCCGTTAGCGAGTCTTCCCGAGTACCTTCCGTTTGCGCCAAGAGACGTCCCCGAGCTCCAACGCACTCCATTCTGGTGACCTCCGCGACGTAAAGTTCATGCTGCGCCCACTGCTGAAGCTCCGAGCCCGACTCCGGGAAAGGCCGCACCAATCTTTGGTGTTAGGCCGCGAGGAAAGCGACATGGAAAAAGTCGCCTCTCCGTGGAGGAGGCGACCGTAAGCAGTTCCCCCTTTACCCCCTCTCACCACCCCCCACCGAGAAACATTAAAACACACATTTGGACATACTAAAAAAAAACAAAAAAAGTAGAAATGACTAACACGCTGCTGGCAGGGCAGCCATCTTGCAGCGCCCCCACCGACCTCATGGATGTACAGATTCACGACAGCCCCTTCACCATGGAGGAGCTGTGAAAAGTGAAGACCTCGCTGAAGGAAGTAAGGAGTCCAGGTCCTGATAAACTGCGAGCTCGACGACATAATGCACAAGTTCAGCAACACAGCGCTAATGACGAATGACAAACCACACAGTGGTCACAATCCAACGTCATCCCCGCCCCCAAATCTGGGAGCCTGAACAAGACTGACAACTATCGTGGCAACAACCTGACATTTGTCTTGGCCAAAGTCTACAACCACTTGATTCTCAACTGGATTAGGGATGCTATTGACTCGTATCTATGTTACAATCAGAAAGGCTTCAGAGAAAAGAGGAACACGGTCACACAGACCCTCGCCTTCCGAAGAATCATTGAGGAGGTGAAGAATACCAACCTTCTTATGACTGTCTTATGTAGATTATGAAAGAGAACTGGCAGGGAACATAAAAACTGACTGCAAAAGTTTTTATAGATATGTGAAAAGAAAGAGATTAGTTAAAACAAATGTAGGTCCCTTGCAGTCAGAAACGGGTGAGTTGATCATGGGGAACAAGGATATGGCGGACCAATTGAATAACTACTTTGGTTCCGTCTTCACTAAGGAAGACATAAATAATCTGCCGGAAATAGCAGGGGACCGCGGGTCAAAGGAGTTGGAGGAATTGAGTGAAATCCAGGTTAGCCGGGAAGTGGTGTTGGGTAAATTAAATGGATTAAAGGCCGATAAATCCCCAGGGCCAGATAGGCTGCATCCCAGAGTACTTAAGGAAGTAGCTCCAGAAATAGTGGATGCATTAGTAATAATCTTTCAAAACTCTTTAGATTCTGGAGTAGTTCCTGAGGATTGGCGGGTAGCAAACGTAACCCCACTTTTTAAGAAGGGAGGGAGAGAGAAAACGGGGAATTACAGACCAGTTAATCTAACATCGGTAGTGGGGAAACTGCTAGAGTCAGTTATTAAAGATGGGATAGCAGCACATTTGGAAAGTGGTGAAATCATTGGACAAAGTCAGCATGGATTTACAAAAGGTAAATCATGTCTGACGAATCTTATAGAATTTTTCGAGGATGTAACTAGTAGCGTGGATAGGGGAGAACCAGTGGATGTGGTGTATCTAGACTTCCAGAAGGCTTTCGACAAGGTCCCACATAAGAGATTAGTTTACAAACTTAAAGCACACGGCATTGGGGGTTCAGTATTGATGTGGATAGAGAACTGGCTGGCAAACAGGAAGCAAAGAGTAGGAGTAAACGGGTCCTTTTCACAATGGCAGGCAGTGACTAGTGGGGTACCGCAAGGCTCAGTGCTGGGACCCCAGCTATTTACAATATATATTAATGATCTGGATGAGGGGATTGAAGGCAATATCTCCAAGTTTGCGGATGACACTAAGCTGGGGGGCAGTGTTAGCTGTGAGGAGGATGCTAGGAGACTGCAAGGTGACTTGGATAGGCTGGGTGAGTGGGCAAATGTTTGGCAGATGCAGTATAATGTGGATAAATGTGAGGTTATCCATTTTGGTGGCAAAAACAGGAAAGCAGACTATTATCTAAATGGTGGCCGACTAGGAAAAGGGGAGATGCAGCGAGACCTGGGTGTCATGGTACACCAGTCATTGAAAGTGGGCATGCAGGTGCAGCAGGCAGTGAAGAAAGCGAATGGTATGTTAGCTTTCATAGCAAAAGGATTTGAGTATAGGAGCAGGGAGGTTCTACTGCAGTTGTACAGGGTCTTGGTGAGACCACACCTGGAGTATTGTGTACAGTTTTGGTCTCCAAATCTGAGGAAGGACATTATTACCATAGAGGGAGTGCAGAGAAGGTTCACCAGACTGATTCCTGGGATGTCAGGACTGTCTTATGAAGAAAGACTGGATAGACTTGGTTTATACTCTCTAGAATTTAGGAGATTGAGAGGGGATCTTATAGAAACTTACAAAATTCTTAAGGGGTTGGACAGGCTAGATGCAGGAAGATTGCTCCCGATGTTGGGGAAGTCCAGGACAAGGGGTCACAGCTTAAGGATAAGGGGGAAATCCTTTAAAACCGAGATGAGAAGAACTTTTTTCACACAGAGATGGTGAATCTCTGGAACTCCCTGCCACAGAGGGTAGTCGAGGCCAGTTCATTGGCTATATTTAAGAGGGAGTTAGATGTGGCCCTTGTGGCTAAGGGGATCAGAGGGTATGGAGAGAAGGCAGGTACGGGATACTGAGTTGGATGATCAGCCATGATCATATTGAATGGCGGTGCAGGCTCGAAGGGCCGAATGGCCTACTCCTGCACCTAATTTCTATGTTTCTATGTTTCTAACCTGCCGGCCGTCCTAACCTTCATTGACTTTAAGAAGGCATTTGGCTCAATTCATCGATGCAAAATGATGAGGATTTTGAAGGCTTACGGTATCCCTCCTCGTCTCCTTAGAGCAATTGAGGATAGGTTGTCATTCCTGGATGGCGAGAACAAAGTGTTTGAGATCCTCGAGGGGGTCTTACAGGGAGGACCTCAGCTTTACAATCACCCCAAGGCGTTCGAGAAGAATCAGGCCAGTCAACTTGTCAGACCTCGGTTTCGCTGATGACATCGTCCTGCTGTCAGTCCAGATTAGGGAGGCACAGGAGCTGCTTGGCAGGATCGATACGGAATGCGAGAAAGTGGGCCTCCACCTCAACGTTGGTGACCATGAGCCTCTCAAGACGTGGCGGTGCATCTCTCAAAAAAGTGGTGGACTTCAAGTACCTGGGAGCGAGGATGCAGAGCTCGGAGAATTACATCAAGGTCCAGAAAGTGCTTGCATAGAAAGCCCTCAATAACATGGGGAAAATCTGGACGTCTCGGATATCTAAGGGTCTCAAACTGAGATTCTTCCATGCAACTGTGGAGACCCTATTATTGTACGGGTGTGAAGCATGGACTCTCACTTGAGCACTGTCCAAGTCTATCGATGCTCAGAAAAGTTCAAAATGTCAGTTGGAGGGACCCCATCACCAAAGCCCAGCTCTATGGAGAAAATCCACCTCTGGCCGAGAAGATCAGGTTGAGAAGGATGACGCTCGCTGGTCACTGCCACTGCCACCCAGAAATGCCAGCAAACAAGGTTGTGCTGTGGGAACCCACTCATGGAAGACGTGACCCGGGACGGCCAATCAAGACGATGCTGAAGACGTTGATGGAAGACGCTTGTGTAGAGACAAAAAATGAGCTTGCAAGCTGCATGGAGGACAGAGATGTGTGGTGCGTCCGTCACCGTGCCCGTCGGAAACCAGCACCATTGCGTCGCTAATGTTTTCAACGATGATGATGATCAGATTGCCAAAGTTGTCACGAATCGTACATGAATAATGGTGACTTGGCTGAGTACGTCATCAAATTCAGACAGAAAATAACTAAATAGAAATGTAAGTGTCAAAGCAAAACCTTTTTAATGAAGGTTGATTGAAGGCTTTGAAATGTGATACCTAACAATTTTAAGGCATTGACTCTTTGATCTGTGTTATCATGAGTGCCTTGGCGGTGAATATGACTATATTGGCATCGTGCCCAAATATGACATTTTTTCAGCAATAGGTAACTAGAACTTATTGGAAAACATTTACAGTGCATATTGTGACAGAGTTTATCTTTTTTTTGTTGACAAAGTTTATTTGTCTCTTATCATATTGATATCTTGACTAAGATCACCAAATTTGGCACGGTAAAGGACTGATGCTCTAGTACATCACTCAACTGAACCACCAAGGGAACTAATTTGAGATTATCAATTATCTACATTATCAATTATCATGACTAATTATCAATGAGATTATCAATTATCTACATGTCTGATTTTGCTGCACCAATAGTAACCATGTTTGGCAATCCTAAATGGAATGCACTCTCAGGTTATTAAACCATATTGGATCAAAATAGAATTCAGTGATTGAAATAAACAAATCCAAATTTTATTTTCTGTGGTTTTGAATTACTTGGCTCACATGTTGCACATTTTGGTTTAGCTGATGCCAAGATTGATCCGATTACGTTTAAGACAAATCTGAAAGGATATCCAGACAGACCTGGCTGGTTGCGATACATTCAAAGAACTCCATACAGTGACGGTGTACTTTATGGATCACCAACCATTGAGAATGCTGACAAACCAACAATAATTGAGGTATGTTTGTGACATTGTTGTTCTGAAATTCAGTCGATTAATTCTATAAATACACAGTCTATAAATATTTTGATCCACTAAAAAATAACTGATACAGCTATTATGTTTTAATATAAGGGATGTATAAAACTATCTTGTAGTCTATATTTCCTCACAGCATAGAAAGTGGTCATTTGTCCCATCAAGTCCCTGCTGAGTCAGAGTATTCCCATACCACCACTAAACATCCCTGTTACTTATTCTTTTCACATTCCCATCAATTCTGCATCCACCTATAAAGGTGTCAATATATTAAATTGACCAGTTAATCTACCAAGTGGCAAAGCTGGCTTATGCGAGCAAACCACAGCAGGCAGAGGAAACCCATTCAGACACAAGTAGAACATAAAAAAATACTTCCAGGATGGTAGGAATATGCTTGGCTTGCTGGTGCTGTGAGGGAGCAGTTCTTTTAGCTGCATCACTATGCCACCCCGATCTATTTCTGAGATGCTTCCACATACCTTGCCACACAGAACAGAATTTCCACTCTTTCTCAAGTGAAGGAATGGCAGCAAAAGCAATTCCAAATAAATTCTTTGCTTTTGCAATGCATTTAGAATTGAATGGTCGGTTTGCTTTGCTGGGATTGGTTAAAGAATAAATGGAATAGGAGAAGAAGTAGAACCCAGTTACATGACTTGGTGGACTTTGAATAAATGTAACTGGAAAGTGAATTAATTGGGATAAAAGTAAAGAAGTCCTGAAAGGTGGAGAAAGAGTCAGAAACAACATTTATAAAAATAGAGGATTGAAAATCTGATAATTGATGATCTCCAGATTAGATGTGATCAGGAAGAAGGTTAAAGTATAACATAGGTTCAAGGTGAAGGGGAAAAGATTTAATAGGAATCCCAAATTTAAGAAACAGTTAGACAGGTACATGTATGGGACAGGTTTCAAGCTTCACCCTTTCAAGCTTGATAATATCTTTCCTATAACATGGTGCCCAGAACTGAACATAATACTCTAAATGCAGTCTCACCAACGTCAGATACAACTGCAACATGACCTCCCAACTTCTATACTCAATACTCTGATTGATGAAGGCCAATGTGCCAAAAGCCTTTTTGACCACCTTGTCTACCTGCAAGGAACCATGCAATTGCACTCCTAGATCCCTCTGCTCTACACACCTCAGACGCATACCATTCACTGTGTAGGTCCTGCCCTTGTTAAACGTCCCAAAATGCAACACCTCACACTTCTCTGTATTAAATTCCATCAACCATTCCTCAGCCCACCTGGCCAATTGATCAAAATCCAGCTGCTATCTTTCACAACCATCTTCACTATCTGCAAATCCACCCACTTTTGTATCTTCAGCAAACTTGCTAATCTTGCCCTATATGTTCTCATTCAAATCATTGAGTTAGATGACAAACAGTAACGGGCCCAGCACCGAACCCTGAGGCACACCACTAGTCACGGACCTCCAGTCCGAGAAGCAACCCTCCACCATCACCCTCTGCTTCCTTCCATGAAGCCAATTTGCTATCCATTCTGCGATCTCTCCTTGGATCCCATGTGATCTAACCTTCCAGAGCAGCCTACCATGTGGAACCTTGTTGAATGCCTTACTAAAATCCATGTATACAGCTCTGCCCTCATCGACCTTTTTGGTCACGTCTTTAAAAAAGTCAATCAGATTTGTGAGACATGACCTCCTACGTACAAAACCATGCCGACAGTCCCTAATCAGCCCATCCAGATGCCTGTATAAACTATCTCTCAGAATACTCTCTAGTAACTTTCCAACTACAGATGTTAAGCTCACTGGTATAGTACCCAGCATTTTCCCTGCAGCTCTTCTTGAATAGAGGCACAACATTTGCCACCCTCCAGTCTTCCAGCACCTCTCCTGTATTTAAGGATGACTTGAAATTTTCAACTCTACTCTAGTTTTCCACAATGTTCTCAGATATATCTGATCAGGCCCTGGAGATTTGTCTACCTTCATACACGATAGTACCTTCGATACTTCCTCAACGGTAACACTGACTGCTCTCAAGAAACTTCCATTAACTGCCCCAAGTTCCTCCGTCCTGCTTTCTTCTCGGTAAATACAGAGGAGAAATATTAATTGAGGACCTTGTCCATTTCCTGTGGCTCCACACAGAGGTGAGCACTTTGATTCCTGAGAAGTCTCACTCTCACTCTCTAGTTACCCTTTCCCCCCAGATGTATTTATAAAATCTTTTGGGATTGTCCTTAATGCTACCCGCCAGAGCTATGTTCTGGCCCCTTTTTACCCTTCTGATTTCCTTTTTCAGTTTACTCCTTAGTTCCTGAAACTCCTCCAACGATCCCAGCTGCCTATACCTGTCCTATGCATCTTTCTTGTTTTTGACCTATGCCTCAATTTCCCTCGTCAGCCAAGCTTCCTTACGTATGCCTGCTTTGCCCTTCACTCTAACGGGGACGTACATATCCTGAGCTTTTGTCAGCACACTTTTAAAAACATCCCACTTAGCTGATGTTCCTTTCCCCTCAAATAACCTGCTCCAGTCAACTTGAGCAGGACCTTCTCTCATTCCCTCATGTTGGCCTTACCCAGTGGAGCATTTTAACACGTGAGCCCTCTCTGTCCCTATCCATAAATATCTTCAAGCTAATCGAACTCTGGTCACTGGTCCCAAAAGGCTCCTCCACAAACACTTAAGGGCCTGTCCCACTAACGTGACTTTTCAGCGACTGTCTTCGACCTTCAAGCTCGAGCTGGATTGGCCGTCAGCGATGAAACCGTGAAATATCGATTTTTTCCATGGCGACCTTTTTTTACTCGCGGGCATTTTTCAGCATGTTGATAAAAACGCTGCGACCTAGCTGAGGCCTCGAGTACGCGGGGACTACTCTCGAGCATGAAGGAGAGTTTAATCCAAGGTAATTTTGAAAGTAGCTTGTAACTCTCCCACAAACTTTTTTTTTAACCAGCCTGCCATGTAGGATCCTGTCAGGTCATTCTAAATTTTATGTAGGCCATATCAAATGCACTCCCTAATTAACTCACTTAGTTACATTTTCAAAGAATTGAGTTGACATAGCCTTTACTTGACAAATCCATGCAGACAGTTCCTGATTAATGTTGTCCTTTATAAACCTAAATTCTACACCGTCTGTTAGAATGGGTTCCAGCGGTTTTACCCACCATTGATAAGCTAACCGGCCTGTAATTTGATTTACTCTTTCTATCCATTTAAGCAATAGTACAGTGTTAGTATTCCACCCATTCTCTGGCCCCACTCTGCAGCTAGAGAACCTGTATTATGTATGTGGTTCACCAATTTATTTCCTTTTTCACAGTTTGGGTGGGATATATTCAATAGTTGATCCATTTTCAAAATTAAATTCCTTCATAATTTGTCTTTTAATATGTTTGTTTAATCTACTATTTTACCTATTTTAGTTGAACCACAGCATTGACACCATCTCTCAGTTTTATGAAGATAGTTGCAAACTATTACGAATCTCAACCTTAGGTCCTATTCCTCTCTTACTATATTTTTGGACCATGATAGGCCCTACTCCTTACTATCCTCTTGCTGTTTATATTCCTGAAACAAATCTGAATTGTTGAATTGCCAACATTTTTTCATATCCTATTTGTTTATATTATTTATTTTAATTATTAATTCAGTTCAGTTTAGTTTATTGTCACGTTTACTGAGGTACAGTGAAAAGCTTTTGTTGCGTTCTATCCAGTCAGCAGAAAGACAAAACATGATTACATTTGAGCCATTTACAGTGTATAGATACATGATAAGGAATAATGTTTAGTGCAAGGTAGCCAGCAAAGGCCAATCAAGGATAGTCCGAGGGTCACCAAAGAGGTAGATAGTAATTCAGCACTGCTCTCTGGTTGTGGTAGGATGTCAGTTGCCTGATAACAGCTGTGAAGAAACTGTCCCTGAATCTGGTGGTGTGCGTTAATGGAAAAAACAGTAAAATGTAGTATTAAGAGATTTATCTTTGAGAATGGATCAAATGCCAGGCTGAATATATCGCAAACTGTTTTAAATGGAAAGAACTTGCAGAACCCTGACCATAATGTAAGCTGAGGAATGGGGCCAGAGAACTGGAGGAATACTAACCCTGTGCCGTTGCTTAAAAAGAATGGAAGGAGTAAATCAAATTACTGGTCAGTTAATTCCCTTTGATGTACATCAGTCAATTCCCTTTGATGTACACTACCCCACTTTCTATGCTCTTACATGGTTTCTGCTGAACTGATATCTGACATAAGCTTTTCCTTTATCTTTCTCACCGCCTCACTGGGCCTGCCGAACTTCGCCGCCCCACCGACCATCCGCCCACCGGGACCTCCCACGCTTCGCCCGCTGACCCGGTCTCCACTCCCCGCGGGCTTCCACCATCGACTCCACCGACTCTCGCCACTCCACCGCCCTCCAGCAGCCCGCAGCCATCGCCTTACCTGCAGCCTGGACTCAGCACCGGGCCTGAAGCCCCCCCCCCCCCCCCCACCCTACATCAGTCTGAAGAAGGGTTTTGGCCCGAAACGTTGCCTAGTTCCTTCACTCCATAGATGCTGCCGCACCCGCTGAGTTTCTCCAGCACTTTTGTCTACCTACATCTTTCTCCTTTGCTAACTGCACCGTGACAATCAAGGAGCTCTAGATTGGAGTGTGCCACCTTTTTGTGTGGGAATTTATTCACACAAAGCCTCCTCCCTCAACGTCTCTGTTGTTTAGAAACTAATTTATCTTCATGGCTGGTTCCAGTTTACTTTTGCTAAGTCACATTTTAGTTTACTAAAATATGCTTAACCCTTGTTTAGATTCTTTACTCATCTTTTATTCTTTCCTTCTCCATAACTGCGCTATCCCCATTTTCCTGTACATATCTTTCATCCTATACCTGTACACTGTGGACGACTTGATTGTATCATGTACAGTTTTTCTTTTGATTGTCTGGCACGCAACGTAAAGCTTTTCACTGGACCTTGGTATACATGACAATAATAAACTGTACTAAACTAAATCTAACTGAATTGTAGGTAAACACAAAATGCTGGAGTAACAGCACGACAGGCAGCATCTCTGGAGAGAAGGAATGGGTGACAGAATTGTGATTACAATCGAAGCAGTGCTCCCCTGTGTGTTCTTCTTTCATCTACCCAACTTTAATTATGAAGACTAAATCTCAAACTGCCCCTTCTGCAACTTCATCTTGTTGGGCTTGCCACACAGTGGCTTAAAAAGTTGTCCTGAATGCAGTTGAGGACATCTATGTCCCTTTGAATTGATAGTATTCTGATGAAAATTATGGTAATATCTTAGTGAGGGGCAAGATGGGAAGCTTAATGTCACAGGGTTTTCATTTGAGATGTAAAGGAGGAGTGTTTAATACTGTGAAGAAATGATATATTTCGGTGTATCTATCAGTCCCATCAAATTATGTGCCTTGTTCATTGTCTGTTTCTAGGTATGATTCCTTAAACCTATCCAGACTTTTTTTTGTCTTTTTCCGAACCTTAGCTTTCCCTTCCTTTTCAAACCTTCTTATTACTTTTCCAACGTTTTTTTTTTGGTTTAAACCAGTATCTGCAGTTCCTTCATACTTATTAATTTTCCATCCTGGGTATCAATGTATGGTAAACTTCCCATTTACCTATCAAGCTGATTTTAAACCTTCCCCACAGTACTTGGGGATATTATTCAAGGTCCTCTAGGGTTGTGACCCACCTGTCCTATATAGGCCCTAATTTATCCTAAGATAGACACAAAAAGCTGGAGTAACTCAGCGGGACTGAAGAAGAGTCTCGACCCGAAATGTCACCCATTCCTTCTCTCCAGTGATGCTGCCTGTCCCGCTGAGTTACTCCAGCTTTTTGTGTCAATCTTCAGTTTAAGCCAGCATCTGCCGTTCCTTCCTACTAATTTCTCCTAAACTGGTCCTAGTGCTCCAGGAATCTAAAGCCCTTCCTCATGAACCTTCTCACTAATAATGTGTCTATCTGCACTTTCCTCCTATTTATATTCCTTTGAGGTTCTACTTGGTAATCTGCTACTTCCTTTGAAAGTTTAGGAACCCAATCAATTCTCACCAACTTCCACAGATTCACCATAGAAAACATTTTATCAGGCTGTAATTTGGGAACAGCTCCATTCAAGACCGCAAGAAATTGCAGAGAATTGTGGACGCAACCCAGTCCATCACACAAACCAACCTCCCTTCCATTGACTCCTTTTACACTTCAAGCTGCCTCGGCAAGGCCACCAGCATAATTAAGGATGAGTCTCACTCTTGTCCCCTCCCCCATCAGGCAAGGTGTACAGGAGTGTAAACATGCACATCTCCAGATTCAGAGACCGTTTCATCCCAGCTGTTATCAGGCAACTGAACCATCTTATCAACAACTAGAGAGCGGTCTTGAGCTACTATCTACCTCATTGGAGACCCTCGGGCTATCTTTAATCATGCATACATGAATTACCCATACAATTCTGCAAGACAGTAAAAAGAAAAAGGACTAAAAAAAATCAAGGCATTTGTGCAAATTAAAATAGGAAAAAAAGTCTTGTAGTGCAAGAGTTAATCAATGCTGTTGTTTTGTTGCGGTAGGATTAGAGTTGTGCAGATTGTCATAGGAAAGTACAGTAGCTGTTCCTGAACGGTGGGTGTGTGACTTCAGGTTTATGTATCTCCCTCTTCATGCAGTGTGAAGAGGGCAGAGCGAGGGGAGTGGGAATGCCTGCTGATAGATGCCCCCTTGAGGCCGTGCCACATGTCGATGCTTTCGAAAGAGGGTTAGATGGTGGATCCACAGGTCGCGATGGCCTGTCATGTCTACCCCTTCTCTTGCAGTTGCATGGTCCCCATTCTGATGAAAATAGTTTATTCTACAAAATGGAATATGTTAAGTTGGCAGAGAGCATCAGAAGAGTGGCGCTGTAGGTGGTTAAGGTCTGGCTGTGATAGAATTTTGATTTAATTCTGATTACATTTCTTATGTTTATGTGGAAATGATTTCCTATAATAGGCATTCAATAAAATGAATTTATTTGCATTAAATGTGCTACACATTTTGTCTCCTAAACATTTTGAATATTGACCAATGATATCTGGTCTGATCTCACTACAGAATGTACTCTAGCTGATGTCCTCTTGACCACTCCTCTCTTGTGTAGCTGAATTGCCCACAATTTTCCTTTGGGAGTAGCTAATCAAACTATTGTTCCACATGAAATGCAGCAGCAAATTTGTGGCACGTTTGTAACCAAATGAACAAAGTGCTCACGTGATTCCTGTTTGGGTATTTACATACAGTAAAAATAATTTCACTCATTCAAATCTGGTTTCTACCTGGTTGGAAAAATACATTTATACATTTTGCAAAGAGCAAATGGTATTCAAGAGCTTATCCTTTCATTTGAAGGGTTTCTACAGAGTAGAAACTGGTATTGTACTCCCTCGTCATAAGAGTTAATTATTCCTTTGTTTCAGCACTAAAAGTGCTGGTAGAAATTGACCTTTGAATGTATTCATTTAATTTCCATATAAACAATTTACAAATGTCCATTGTGTACTCACTCAATCATATTTTTCATGGTGTCATAAATATACAGCATGGATGCAGGTCATTCAGCCCACCATATCCACGCCGCTCAATGCGCATATTTCCGCACTAATCCCCTACCCTTGCCCCATACCCTCCTTTGCGTCATTGATTTAAGTGCTTATCTTGAGACTTCTTATTAGCGACCCCGCTTCAACCACTCTCTGCCTTGCATCACTCTCATCACTCTCTGGGTGAGAAAAGCCCTCCGATAACCTCTCTGAATCTCTTCACTCGTATCCTAAATTTACGTCCTTTTATTTAATTACCTGCTAAGTATTTTAGTGTTCCAGTGTGTTCATTTTTAATATCCAATGATGTAGTAGCAAGTGCAAGGCAGAGTTTATACACTAAGTGGCATAGGAATTTATATATTGCAATATAAATATATTTAAATTGTTGGTCATTACTTTTAAGCACGGTGATTTGCTTTTTGATCTTTTGGCAGATCACTGCTTATAACAGAAGAACATATGAAACTGCACGCCATTCTCTGATTCTCAACATCGTGGCTTTAAATGGTGAGAAACAATCAATCTATGGTTTGCATAGGGAGAGTAATGTCTTTGGAATAAAAACAAAACAATGTTTAAAAATAGAGACCAGCATGCACTAACATTTGCCTAAAGGATTTTGGTTAACATAACCTAACATAACCGAACCTCCATTATTTCTTTCCCCAATATAAGACTCTTACCCAGAGTAGGTGAATCGAGGACCTGAGGACATAGGTTTAAGGTGATGGGTAAAAGATTTAATAGGAATCTGAGGGGTAAATTTTTCACACAAAGGGTGGTGGATGGCGTTTGAAGATGGCGGCGCGTCCACACGCAGTGGCTTTGCGCTCTCCAGACCGACTCAATTCAGAGCAGCCCAGTACCGAACACGGCTGTGGAAACAAGGTACTTAAAACCCCCAGAACCCCTAGAAACCCCAGTACCCCCAGAAACCCCAGAAAGGGACTCACCACCAGGACGGGGAAATCCAGTACCCTGACCGAAATCCCGACGGGTCGCACATGGAGCCGAACGGAACTGCTCAACATCGGACGTGGCTGCGAGAAACTGGCGTGTGAGTACCACAGTACCCTCACCAAAATCCCGTTGGAGCTCGGCAGAACAGCCCCCTGGATCACCACTACGGAGGGTAGGAGACGGAGCAAGCCCCGGGAGAGAAAACAGAAACGTGGAAGGCAAGCGGGGGTGCAGGGCAGGCTACGGAGGGCTCAACAAAGACCATCGCTACCAAGCGTCTTTCTCACAAATGTCCGGTCACTCACCAACAAGCTGGATGAGGTAAGGCTCTGGATCAACACCCAGCGATCCCTGAAAGACTGCTGTGTGCTGATCTTCACAGAGACCTGGCACAGCGCGCTGGTTCCCAATGGGGCTGTGGACCTGATCAACCGGTCACTGCATCGTGCCGATAGAACAAAGGACTCCGGTAAGAGCAAGGGTGGCGGGCTCTGTATCTATGTCAACAATGACTGGTGCACCAACCACACTGCAGTAGAGAGCTACTGTTCCCCAGACCTGGAATACCTAGTGATTAAATGTAGGCCCTTTTACCTGCCTCGGGAGTTTACTGTGGTTATCATCATGGCCATATACATCCCACCACAGGCTAATGCTAACCTAGCGCTAGCACAGCTACACTCGGCCATCAGTAAGCAGCAGGATGCTCACCCCGACGGTGCCTTCATTGTTGCAGGGGACTTTATTGTCGCAGGTCGACCTACGAACTGCACTCCGCAAATTCCACCAGCATGTGCAGTGCCCTACCAGGGCTCAAACACACTGGAAAAAGTGTACACCAACATCAAGGACGCTTACAGAGCTCTCCCCTGCCCATCCCTGGGACAATCCGATCACCTCTCACTGTTTCTACTGCCGGCATACAAACCCCTCATCCTCAAGACCAAACCTGCAATAAAGACGGTCAAAATATGGCCCGAGGACGCCACCGTACAACTCCAGGACTGCTTTGATCGCACCGACTGGGACCTGTTTGCACAACAGGCTACCAGTGGTACAGAGGTAGACTTGGAGGAGTACACATCCACTGTGCTCTCCTACATCGACTTCTGTGTGGAGACTGTCACAGTGGACAAGCAAATAAAGAACCGGAAACCCTGGATGAACAAGGAGGTTCAGAATCTGCTAAGGGCACGCAACAATGCCACTAAATCCAGTGACACTTCAGCATACAGTGCTGCCAGGTCAAACCTGAACAAAGGTATAAAAAAGGCCAAAGACATCCACAGGCAAAGGGTGGAAGACCACTTCAATACTGCGGACACCAGAAACATGTGGCAGGGTGTCAGGGACATCACTGACTACAGAGCAGCCCCACCTGCCCCCACAGTGATATCTCACTGGCCAACGAGCTTAACACCTTCTTTGCCCGCTTCAAAACTGGCAACACCACCAGGAGTGGAATAACCCCGGCCATGGCGGAGGGACAGGTCATAACATTGAGCACTCAGGATGCACAGTGCGCTCTGCGAAGGGTTAATCCACACAAGGCTGCAGGCCCGGACGGAGTCCAGGGAAGGGTACTAAAGGACTGTGCTGTACAGCTGGCTGAGGTATTCACGAGGATCTTTAACCTGTCTCTATCTCTGCCAATGGTCCCCAAGTGCCTGAAGTCAGCTACCATAGTGCCGGTGCCGAAAAAGTCAAAAATCACCAACCTGAACGACTATCTTCCGGTTGCCTTAACACCAATATCCATGAAGTGCTTTGAATGGCTGGTCCTCTCACACATCAAATCCAGCATCCCTGCCTGACTGGACTCACATCAATTTGCATACAGGGCAAATAGATCCAGAGGATGCCATCTCTCTGGCTCTTCACACTGTCCTGACTCACCTGGAAAGGCAGGGCACGTACGTGAGGATACTTTTCATAGCTCTGCCTTCAACACGGTCATCCACACCAAGCTCACCACCAAACTCCACCAGCTAGGCCTCAGCTCGTCGATATGCGACTGGATCCTGAATTTCCTGACGGAGCGACCGCAGGCAGTGAGACTGGGCCCGCACCTGTCCTCCACTATCACCCTGAGCACCGACACACCACAGGGCTGTGTACTGAGCCCCATGCTCTACTCCCTCTTCACACACGACTGTGTTCCTGCATTCGACACCAACACCATTGTCAAGTTTGTTGACGACACAATGGTGATCGGACTGATCACCAACCTTGGTGAAACACACTACAGAGCGGAGGTGCAGAACTTGGCGGACTGGTGCTCGGGTAACAACTTGTCCCTAAACACCTCTAAAACCAAGGAGCTGATTATCAACTTCAGGAGGACACATAATGGGGAATACGCCCCAATCTCTATCAACGGGGACAGTGTGGAGAGAGTGTCCAGCTTTAGGTTTCTGGGCACACACCTTTCAGAGGACCTCACATGGTCCACCAACACTGCTGCGCTGGTCAAGAAGGCACAGCAACGACTGTTCTTCCTGAGAACACTGAAATAGACTGGTCTGCCCCAACAGCTGCTGACAACCTTCTACCGCTGCACCACAGAAAGCATCCTAACATATGGCACCTCTGTGTGGTATCTCAGCTGCACGGAGGCGGAGAGGAGAGCTCTTCAGCGCGTCGCCCACAGAGCGCAGAAGATTATTGGGACACAGCTACCAGCCTTGGAGGGCATCTACTATACACGCTGCCTCAGGAAGGCCGTCAGCATTCACAAAGACTCCTCACACCCTTGTAATAGTCTGTTCGAACTTCTACCTTCCAGCAGACGTTACAATGCCTTCTACGCCCGCACCTCCAGACTCAGGAACAGCTTCATCCCCAGAGCTATAGCTGCTCTGAACCGGCCCTGCTGAGTGACCCCCCCCCCCCCCCCCATGAACTCTCCCTCGGATGGTCACGTCGCACATTGACCTGGCACAGACCTATTTGCACTTTAGACTGTTTTACTGTTTTATTAATTTTATTTTTTTATTTTTTAGAAATCATGTTTCTCTGGGTATCTACATTTTTAGTTGTTTAAGTTATGTCATCAGATGGAAGCTGCATACCAAATCACCTATGTGCAATGACAATAAAATGTATAATTATTATTATTATTATTATTTTTTTTAATTATTATTATTATTATTATTATTATTATTATTATTATTATTATAATAATAATAATAATTATTATTATTATTATTATGTATGGAACAAGCTGCCAGAGGAGGTACTTGAGGCAGTAACTATCCCAACATTTAAGAAACAGTTAGACAGGTACATGAATAGGACAGGTTTGGGGGGATATGGATCAATGCTGGCAGGTGGGACTAGTGTAGCTGGGACACCTTGGCCGGTGTGGGCAATTTGGGCTAAAGGGCCTGTTTCCACACTGTGTCACTCAAAAACAAAAAAACCTGGCTCGGGATATGTCTGTCCTTTAAAACTGGTTCTGGCCTACTTTTATCTTATAGCTATGGAAAAGAAAATGTTAAAATTGTCCTATCACTGACAAAAAAAAGGAGAGCTGCAATTGGCAGATATGATAACCCCACCTCACTTGTAACCGTATACTGCTTGCTAGCTCTTACCGCACCCCTCTCTTCCTCTCATACTGGCTATCTTCCCTCTACTCTTTCAAAAAGGGTCTTGACCTGAAATGTTGACATGCTGAAATGTTTTTAAAAAATGTTCAATGCCTTTACGGAAAATAGTTATAAAATGAAAAGGTTCATTTGGTGAAGGTAAAATGAAAAATCTGGATTCAATCCAGCAACAAGGGAAAAGAATACAAAGAGAAGCTATTAGGAGGCAGATTTCTTGCATGTCTGAGCATTGGTTAAAGATCCCTTGTTTGAACTTGTAAATATTAATTGTAAAATATTTTTATGCAATTGCAACTGCAAATAAATGATTTGTCAAATCCAGCTACAATGCAAAATTTGTGCAGGAAAGCTTTAACTAATGGAAACAATCCCCTCCAAGCTGGCTACCAAGCTCTCAGATCTGGGTCTCTGCGCATCCCTCTGCAATTGGATCCTCAACTTCCTCATCCACAGACCACAGTCTGTCCGTATTGGTGGAAATGTGTCATCCTTGATAACAATCAGCACGGGAGCACCTCAAGGCTGCGTGCTCATCCCCCTGCTGTACTCACTCTATATTCGTGACTGCTTAGCCGGACATAGCGCAAACTCCATCAAGTTCGCCGATGACACCACTGCTGTGGGACGAATCATTGATGGTGACGTGTCAGAGTATAGAAGTGAGATCGACCGATTGACCAAATGGTGCCAGCATAATAACCTGGCTCTCAACACCAGCAAAACCAAGGAACTGATTGTGGACTTTGGAAGGGGTAGGATAGGGACCCACAATCCCTTTTATATCACCGATGGTGGAAAGGGTCAAGAACTTCAAATTCCTGGGCCTGCATATTTCCGAAGATCTTTCCTGGTCCCAGCACCCTGATGCAATTATAAAGAAAGCGCCTCTACTTCCTGAGAAGATTACAGAGAGTCGGTATGTCAAAGAGGACTCTCTCGAACTTCTACAGGTGCACAACAGAGAGCATGCTGACTGGTTGCATCGTGGCTTGTTTCGGCAACTTGAGCGTCCAGGAGCGGAAAAAGAATGCAGAAAGTTGTGACCACTGCCCAGTCCATCATCGGCTCTGACCTCCCCACCATCGAAGGGATCTATTGCAGTCGCTGCCTCAAAAAGGCTGCCAACATCATCAAGGGCCCACACCATCAGGTAGAAGGTACACCACCGCTGCCATCAGATAGAAGGTACAGGAGCCTGAAATCTGGTACATGCAGGTTCAGGAACTGCTTCATCCCCACAGCCATCAGGCTATTAAACTCGCCATCAAACAAACTGAACTATAATGGCCAATTGCATTTTATCTGTTTATTTATGTGTATATATATGGTCTATGCTATATAGACACACTGAACTGTTCTGTATTTATGCTTACAATACTCTGTTGTGCTGCAGCAAGCAAGAATTTCATTGTCTTATCTGGGACATGACAATAAACTCTCTTGACTTGATTTGTTTAAACTCAAAATCAAACTAAATACTGAAAATCTGCAATGGCAGAAAATACTGGAAATGCTTAACAGGTCAGGCAGCATCATGGAAAGAGAAAAGGTTAAAATGCTGTCTCTTACCGCATTTGCTCCTTCCACTGATGCTACCTGACCTGCTGAGTGTTGCAAACACTTTCAGTTTTATAACTACATTTAGTCTATTGGCAGAACTCAAATTAGCTGATTAATCTGCTTATAACTTTTAGGGGGGATATCTGCTGTCCTTATACCTGACTAGTTATATTCTAACTTGCTAGTCTCTGAATAGCTATGTGAAGTGGTCGAGTAAGCCATTTAATCAATATAATATCTAGGAATGGATAGAAATAGATGTCATCGGGTGGCGCTGCGCGCGGCAGCCTCGCCATTTGTGTGTCATTTCACCCTATTTGTTATTTTTAGTCTGTCTAAAAGTATGTTTTTGGAGGTTTCTTATTCTTTTTTATGTGGGGGGTGGGGAGGGGGAAGAGAAGAAACTGTCTCCCAGTCACTTCCTGGTCGAGGATGCGTTTTTTCTCTGAGTCACATCTTCGCCCCCCCCCCCACTCGGAGCCGACCATCTGGATTGGCGCGGCCTTTCATGCCGGAGACTGGCTAGAGCTTCAGCAGTGGCGCAGCATTGAATTACCATCTTAGAGCAGGCGATGCCTTACCGGGGATCGCCGTGTTGAGGCTCCGGAGTGTTGGGACTGCTGCTTTAACATCGTGGAGCTATGGTATGTGGAGCTTTGCTCCTTTATTCGATTCCTCTTGTTATAAAGGCTAACATGCCATTCACTTTCTTCACTGCCTGCTGTACCTGCATGCTTACTTTCATAGACTGATGTACAAGGACCCCCAGATCCCGTTGTACTTCCCCTTTTCCCAACTTGACGCCAATTAGATAGTAATCTGCCTTCCTGTTTTTGCTACCAAAGTGGATAACCTCTCATTTATCCGCATTAAACTTAATCTGCCATGCATCTGGCCACTCCCTCAATCTGTCCAAGTCACCCTGCACTCTCATAGCATCCTCCTCACAGTTCACACTGCCACCCAGCTTTGTGTCATCTGCAAATTTGCTAATGTTACTTTGAATCCCTTCATCCAAATCATTGATGTGTATTGTAAATAGCTGCGGTCCCAGCACCGAGCCTTGCAGTACTCCACTAGTCACTGCCTGCCATTCCAAAAGAGACCCGTTAATCCCTCTTCTTTGTTTCCTGTCTGCCAACCACTTCTCTATCCATGTCAGCACTCTACCCGCAATACCATGTGCCCTATTTTGCCCACTAATCTATGTGGGACCTTATCAAATGCTTTCTGAAAGTCCAGGTACACTACATCCACTGGCTCTCCCTTGTCCACTTTCCTAGTTACATCTTCAAAAAATTCCAGAAGATTAATCAAGCATGCTTTCCCTTTCGTAAATCCATGCTGGCTCGGACCAATCCTGTTACTGCTATCCAAATGTTCGGCTATCTCATCTTTTATAATTGACTCCAGCATCTTCTCCACCACCAATGTCAGGCTAACTGGTCTTATCCCGCTGACTTTAACATTGCGGAGCCCTGGGACACCTTGCCGGAGGTCGCCAGTGTTGGAGCTCCGCCCAGCTCGGTCTGTGGACTTCGGGAGCCGCGGTCTCCGGTAAGAAGCGGCCTATTCGGAAACTCCAAGCCGCTGAGAGTGTTCTTCCGTTCCAACGTCGGAATTCCGATCATCCCTGCGAGAGGGCCAGAACATTGGGTCACCGTAGCGACGATTGCAGAGGGCTCAAAGGCCTCGACCACGGGTGAACAAAAAGGAAGATGACTGAACTTTATTGTCTTCCCTCACAGTGGGAAACGTTGATGTGGGGATGTTTATGTTAAACTCTCGTGTATTGTGTTCTTTTTTTATTCATATGACTATATGGTAACTCAAATCTCACTGTACCAAATGGTGCATGTGACAATAAATGTAACTCGAACTTGAACTTGAAATATTGATCCTGCCAGTGATAACTACTTACTTGGTTAAAATTAGCTTGAGGATTATCTGTGTACATGGATAGCATTTGGCCTCAGCAACCCTTATGCTGCATCATGATTCCTGATAAGGGATGTGTCTTTTGAGCAACCACAGTTTTTAACTTGACTCAAATTCCTCTTGTTTAAAGATTATTCCTTGCCATATCAAGCGGAGTTTTTTGTGAAGAACATGAATGTGGAAGAAATGTTGGCGAGTGAGGTCATTGGTGATTTCCTTGGTGCGGTGAAGAATGTTTGGCAGCCGACTCATCTCAATGCTATCAACATCACCTCGGCTCTCGACCGAGGTGGGCGAGTGCCTCTTCCCATCAATAACATGAAGGAAGGGTGAGTTTAATTGATCTGCGTCTGATTCTCAGTTTAACTTGTTTCCATCAGCTTCTGGCATATCAAGTTTGATTTCCTCAGAACACTGGTACCTTTGAGGATGAATTGCATGGGATGATTCTAATCATTGTAGGACCTGCTCTCTTGGTGACACCACTTTGGGATGCAGGTCGGAACGCTTAGCCCCACTTTTCTAAGCTTGGGATAAGAAACCGTTGGGATAAGAATTTCTTGGCTTTGCTGTTCTTTTTCCCCAGCTGTTTTCTCAGCCATGCAGGAGGAATCATCCCTGTTGGGCCTGACAGAAGCAGAAACGGAGGAATGGGATCAAAAGGATTTTGAATTCTGGCTCAGTTTGGGGCTCTTCTGCCACACTTCCAACAAACTTTTGATTTGAGGGATTGTGGATTTCCTTCTTGGAATTCTTATTAGTAGAAGCAACTAAGCTCCTTTTGCTAACATGGGTGTCCTATGATGTAGAATAGGGTTGTGGCCAATGAAATTGCTGCCATGTTTTTGTTGTCCGATGGAGTTGGAGATAAATTTAGCACAGAGCACTGTGGAGAGGCCGAAAACAATCTGCTTGTGGTGTGGAAGTGATGGGCAGCTCCATTAGCAATTGCTCATTAGAACACTGGACTTCAGTGACACGGGTTTCTGAGAAGTCATCTTAGGGGAACTGCAGTGGCTCCATGGAGCACACACCTATGTCAACTGACACCAGTCAGTTCAGCCGTGCTGATGCCTGTCATTAAGCCAATGCAAAATGTTGCCAGCACAGAGATGGTGCAGAGTGTAGTTTGCCAATTAGTAGCTTCTTTTTATCTGTTCAAGTCTCTGGGGCTGATGCCTTCTTTGAGCAGGGAGTCTCAGTGACTTTATTTAGCCATGATTGTAGATGGCAAACTGCAAGATGTTGTAACTATCTCCAGTCCCAGTCATTAAGCAGTCAAATGTCTGACAAGCATTGTTCATTGTTTGAGGCCCAAATTGTTTCTTGATCATTCACGTCTTGTTTCTGCTTTCCTCCTCCTTTCAACAGCTTGCCCAGCTATGTATCACATCTAATTATTCTCACAGTCACTGTTCAGGAAATACCAGATAAATCGTCCATATCAGGGACATTCTTTTTTTTTTAGGTAATTGAATTATCCAAAATTATTCTTTAGCGTCCACAATATTATTAAAAACAATAAACACTGGCAGAATCAGCTGCAGCCAGAAACTAACTTTAAGAAATGTATTACTTTAACATGTAAGTGGTGATATATAAAACGTAATAGCTCAGATTGCCCCCTTCCCCTGCTGTTTAGTGTTCCTAAGGAAGATTACTAGGTAGAGCATTGAATATCAGAATAGCAGCACGAATGTATAGCAGCATTGTACACTGATTAATATCATGATGTCTCTACTCTTCATTCTTTGGGCTGAAAAAATATGCATGATATGATGTCTCTTGCAATTCGCCCCATAAGTGCCTTGCATGTGATTGATGTCATTTTGGCAACCAGAAGTCAAAAGTAATACCCTCGGTGCTACAGTTTAGATTTATTGTCGTTAAGGTTTCCAACTGAATATAAATGGATATATTTTGATTCCTTACGTCTTGCTATTTTACTTTACTTCAGACTTTAGAGATACAGCACGGAAACAGGCTCTTTGGCCCACTGAGTCCTCACCGACCAGCGATCCGCACACACCAGCATTATCCTACACACTAGGGACACTAGGGCCAAATGACAAGTTTTTACCGAAGCCAATTAACCCACAAACCTGTACATCTTTGGGATGTGGGGAGGAACTGGAGCACCCAGGGAATTCTCACGCGGTCACAGGGAGAACGTACAAACTCCGTCCAGACAGCACATGCGAACATGGGTCTCTGGCATTGTAAGGTAGCAGCTCTATTGCTATGCCACTGTGCCATTAGTTGCAACTTCATAAAGTTGCAAATGGGTTTTTACGAATTTGCCATTTTAAAGTGCAATTATTATTAGATGTTGACCATCCATAGTTAGTTGCTCACTTTGTAGATTCCTTGTTGCTCCCAATGACTACAATTATGGACGTCTTCTTGCACAGGGTTTACGTCATGGTGGGTACGGACTTGGTGTTTTCATCGTGTCTAAGAGAGGTGGAAACTCCTCAGAATCAACAGAAGTGTAGCCAGGAAATGGAACCCAGCATTAGTTGTGACAAGAAATTCAGAGCCCAGTTTGACATTGACTGGTGTAAACTGTCTTTGGTAAGTCAGAAACCATCGCTGGTGATTTTATAAAACTATTTTGCAGTCACTTTCTTGGAGCGGTTCTCGCACAATTTGATATTCATTTTGATCTTTACATGGGGTATTATGTTACATTTATGTTATGATTTGGCCCATCCTGTTCATGTTATTGTTTGTTGTCCACGAGTTACACAGCACACAAACAGGCCATTTGGCCCAACTCGTTTATGCCAACCAAGATGCCCCATCCAAGCTTGTGCCATTTGCCTGCACCTAGCCCGTATCCCTCTGAGCTCGTTATGAGGACAGACAGGAGTTTCTGTGGCAGCAAATGTGACTCTAGACACAAAATGCAGGAGTAACTCAGTGGGAGAGGCAGCATCTCTGGTGAGAAGAAATGGGTGACGTTTCCTGTCGAGACATTTGTTCGGACTGAAACTCAGTTTCCCCTAACTCTCAGTCTGAAGAAGGCTCTCGACCCTAAACGTCACCCTTTCCTTCTCCAGAGATGCTGCCTGTCCCACTGATTTACTCCAGCGTTTTGTGTTTATCTTTGGTGTAAAGCAGCATCTACAGTTTCTTCCTACATTCTAGGATGGTATGTTGCCTCCCTGATTGCTTGCAATAATTACAATAAGTTGGATATCTTCCTGCACAGACCTTATGACATGGTGGTTGTAGGATGTCTCGGGGCAGCTGCAGAACAGTCTCAAGGGAGAGCTGGAGCCGCCAGAAGCCGTTCAGCACGTTGGCATAAATAACATAGAGACAAAAAGGGACAAGGTCCTGCAGAATGAATATAGGATGTTAGGTAAAGGGATAAAAACCAGGACCTTGAGGGGAGTAATCTCCAGATTACTCCTGGTGGGATGTGCTATTAAGGTAGGATAAGGAAGTTGCGTGGCTGAGGTGTTGGTACAAGTGGCAGGGATTCAGATTTTGGGGCCATTGGGATCTTTTCTGGGGCTGAGGTGACCTATTTCTGCTGAACTGGAGGGGAACTAATATCCTAATATCATGGTAGGCAAATTTGCTTGTGCTATTTGGGAGGGTTTAAACTTATTTGTCAGGGGTTAGTTAGGAAGTTAGTGCAGAAGTCAATGACCACAGGTTCAGTAGAAAAGATAGGTAAGAGCATAGCATGGAATGAGGAAAGACAGTTGGACTAAATTGTATTTATTGTCATCGGGGATTTTAAATTTCCCAATATAGATTAGGGCTGTCATAGTGCCAATGGGATTGGATAGAGTTGAATTTGCTAAGTGTGTTCAAGAGAGTTTCCTCAGGCAGTACTTAAAGAGACATTTTCGGGAGAGAGCAAAGCTTGACCTACTCTTGGGGAATTGGGCAGGGCAAGTGGGCAAACCTTTTGGGACCACAGTTCCAGGCCCACAAGTTAATCTTCTAAATTCGGGTAACGTCAACATTGATGGTATTAGACAGGTGCTTGCAAAAGTTGATTGAAGTAGGTTGTTTGCGGGCAAAGGGATGTTTTGAAAGTGAAATGCTTTTAAAAGTGCAAAAGTGAGAGTCCAAATTATTCATGTTCCTTTCAGACTGAAGGGTAGGACAGAGTGGGAATAAAGAACTCTGGATGACAAGAGAAATTGAGGGTCAGGTCAGGAAAACGTAATAGGCATGGGCAAGTTTGGATCAAGTGTATCAAGGAGTTTCAGGGACTGAGGAGCATACTTAACAAGAAAATTAGTAGGGCAAAAGGAATACATCTGGCAAATAATATGAAGGAGAATCCAAAGAAATGTTATGTACATTAAGGGGAGAAAGGTAAATGAAAAGCGAGAATCAAGCCCTTCAGAAACCACGTGATCATCTATGTATGGAGCCACATGAGATGGGCAAGGTTCTCAATGAATATTTCTCCTTTGTTTTTACTGTGGAGAAAGACATGCAGACTAGGTAAGTTATTGGAGATGTCTTGAGGACAGTCCATATTACAATAGTAGAAGTACTGGACATCCTAAGAAGCATGAAGGTAGACAAATCTCCAGGGATCATTTATAACCAAAGACACTGAAAAGCTAGTGAGGAAATTATTGAGATATACGAATCATCATAAGATATGAGTAAGCTGCCAGAAGACTAGAGGGTGGCTAATGTGGTGCCTATATTTAAAAAGATCTGCAAAGAAAAACCTGGAAACTGCAGACAAGTTACCCTGTGGTAGGAAAGTTACTGGAGAAGTTTGGTAAACGGTAGGGCCTGGGGATTTTGGCACCACACTATCGACCTGTGACTCCACTTCCAGGGAACTATGTACGTGTACTCCTAGATCCCACTTTTCTACAATACTTCGCAGGCCTCTAATGTTCTATGTAAAGGTCCTGCCCTGGTTTGACTTCTTGGAATCCAACACCTCACATGCTTCTGAAATAAACTCAATTTACTATTCCTCAGCCCACTTGCCCAGCTGATCAAGCCCTGCTGTAATTCAGATAACCATATTCACTTTCTACAGTATCATCTATGTTCATGTCATTTGCAAATTTATTGATCATGCCTTGCACATTCTTAAACAAATTGTTTGTATAAACCACAAACAGCATTTGGTCCAACAGAGACAACTAGTCAACTATCATCTACTCTGAAAAACAACCTTCCATTACTACCCTTTATTTCCCACCATTAAGCCAACTGGACACAACAAGTTGCTGTCAAACCTGTCCTTTTTCGTGATTTGCTGTAAATTGCATGTTTGCACTTTACCTCTTTCATTATAAAACCCTTGATCCTTAATGCATTTTTAACCATATTCTCAACATCTCAAATCACATTTAAAAATTAATATACACGTACACTTAGATTTTTCTCTCGTTAACCTCTCTTTAGGATTGTATTCTTTATAATAAATTCCTCCAATTGTTGTCTTCCTTTCAAAATGGATTTATATTTTCATGCAATAAATGTACTTTGCCATGCACCTGCCTGTTCCTGTTGTTTGTTCACAGTGCTCTTCGCTGTTCACTGTTTTTCCAAGGTTTGTACAAGTTTTTAAGTTATTGCTTCCACAACTAAATCCAGGTCATGAATGAGTATCAATAAAACTGTTATAATTTTCCACCCATTTTTGATGTTTGAGGAGAAGTAACTTGTTGGAAACAACACTTGTTCTTTCAACGCTTCCTTTCCCACTATCCAGTAATCTTTTGGGTGAGGCAACGATTCACTTGCACTTTCTTCAATCCAGTGTTCAAAATGTGTCCTCCACTGCACTGGAAGGGGGAAGAGGAGAAATGGGTGCAAATTAATGAGGGGCATGGGGAAAAGGGGGGGTAAAATTGGCGGTGGGGAAGGAGGGGAGTAGGGGGGAGTTGTTTGAAGGTTTCTTACCTAAATAGAGAATACAGTGTTCCTACCGTTGATTTGTAAGCTACTTATACAAAATAGGTGTTATTCCACCAGCTTGCATGTGACAATGGAAGAGGTCCAGGATAGAAAGGTCAATATGGGAATGTGAAGGGGAAGTAATATGGTTAGCAACCGGGAGATCCAATTGGCCTGTCAGACGGAGCACAAGTGTTTGGTGAAATGTCTGGTATGTAGCAACTGTGTGTGTTCACCATTCTTTCAACACTGGGTGTATTGATGTTGGCCAAATCAATATGCAAGGAATATGTACCAATTACTTGTTCTCCTCTTTGTATGAAAATATTATGATCAAGTGTAATAATAACATTTCTACCTTGCTTTAAGTTGTATTAAACAAAGCCGTACTGTGGTACCATTTTTATACGAAGATTGGTATGTCTTTACCTTAAAATAAATAAAACAATGTTGTTGGTAAAGGGGCCATCTTAACTCTGCTCCTACGACTTAATAGAGGGTCAAAGAAAACAGCTGAAATGGTTAATAGGTGTATTTGTTATGCACCACATATGGAAATACCATACTAGTGCAATCGAGTATTGGTTCTATAAACATCAACAAATGCTTGAATTTATTGTGCAATTTTCAGTGTCATTCACATGAGTTTTGAATTGTGGTGCGCCAGCATATTAAAGAAAAATAATTTTAAAAAGCAATATGAAGACACATTTCTATTTTCTTGCAATTTGGTGGCAGGTTGATAAAACGAAAAATCCTTCGGTGGCCCATAAGGAGGTTCGAGGAGATGGTATCCTGCCTGATGATGGAGAGTATAAGCCTCCTTCAACTAACCTGAAGAGCAAGGATTATTACACAGACTTTGTTATTACACTAGCAGCACCAGTTGCTGTTGCAATGGTGCTGTTTGTTATCCTTGGTTACATCATGTTCTGCCGTCGAGAAGGAGTGTAAGTACCTCGCACTTCTGTCAAAATGCATAAGCACTGACACTCAAAGCAGTACATCTTCAGTACATCTATCCCAAACACAGTTATGTTATATCATAAAGGAAAAACTACTGGGAAACTATTTTACCTGTTCTATTTCAGTACCGACTAATAATATTACAGGTTATTAGAAGCAGGCAGAAAACATAGACTGTCCATATCATTGCACAAATTCATATTTCAGCTCCATCCATGCAAATTTATTTTCTCAAGCCTTTCAGTCTGTTTCATTCCATGTCTATTTATGTTTGGCTGTCACGTGTTTGTATGTGCAGTTGCTCTGGCCCTAAACTTGCAGGCAGATACTGACAAGTGCATTCAATTATAAACTTCTCAACATCTGCCGAAGGTGGGTCCACCAATATGCAAATATTTTTTGATGTTTCAAATACCAATGGCTATTATTTAATTCATTAATTTTGTTTTGTTCCTAGGCAAAAGAGAAACATGCAAACACCAGAGTAAGTGTCTTCTTTCCTGTTATGTTTCAAATTGAACATTTTCAATTTTTAGCTACACATTTTTTTTTACTTTTCAGAGCGTAATCTGCTACTGTTGGCTTCAGAGTCTGTTCCATCCTTGTGTGTCCTTTTGAGTTTTTACACTTCTCATAGTTCATTTCATAGTTCATTGCTGACCCATAATGAGAATTACAGTTATTGCAGTCAGCTCCCTAGATAGCGTAGCAAGTGAGCTCTTGCCTGTTCAGTTACACATGGAATCTTATGCCTTAGGTTTTTGAATGTATAATGCCTATTTATAATGAAATGAAGCACCTTTTGGCTTCACTACTAGTTTAGAGTCTCTTACTCCCAATAAAACTAATGAATTTCTCTTGAGGGAAACTAACTACATGCTTTAGATAGATAGAAAATGCTGGAGTAACTCAGCGGGCCAGGCAGCATCTGTGGAGAGAAGGAAGGGGTGACGTTTCGGCATGAGACCCTTCCCGAAACGTCACCCCTTCCTTCTCTCCAGAGATACTGCCTGTTCCGTGAGTTACTCCAGCATTTTGTGTCTATCTTTGGTTCCTTCCTACACACATCAAACTACTTGCTTTGATTTTTGCAGTAGAGTTGCATTCCATTTTTACTCATTTAAAGCAAGACTATTTCCTATTGTCTAGAATACAGTATAATTATAATTGAAATGCATTTTAGCTACTTGCATTTGAACAGGAGCATTCTTTTTGCCTGAGCATCACTGCTGTCTTCAGCTGGTGTTCTTTTACCATTAGTGTATGAACTTGCCCCTAGTTGCTGTGCTTGACAGCTCCCAGTGGGTGTGATTATGAAGTTAGGAAATTTGATGTGTGAGGAGCTACTTAGTCCACGCAAAGGTGCTCTGTCTGATAGCTTTGTGCCATGTGAGTTATGGCAGCTCTCGACAGACACAAACACAACTCCCACAATCAACTTGCCTGTTTGTTTGCAGTTTCTGCTGGCGGCACAGTGCCCAGGTGTTGGCAGTTGCCAGCACTTGTGCTGCACAAAGCCAATGTGCTAACAGCTGCAAATGAAAAGTGCTGGAGAACTCTTGGCAATCTGAGAATGGGAGACAGACAATTAACTTTCAAGCTTATTGGCTTTCGTCCAAGCAACTGTTGTGAAGAGAGAGATGTTTCTGTCACTTCTGCTCCCATACGCTGCCAGGAATGGTTCATGTCTTTTAAAATTAGGAACAAAATAACATACTTTGGCAAATGATTCTGAAGATCTTTCTTAAAAGAAAAACTCCCAAGAAATATTTCAGAGTTGGGCACAATCAGTGACATTGACCTTGCTCGAACTCTGAGTATTATTTTTAATCTCCTATTTCTATATGAATATTGGTTATGCTAGCAGGCAGTCTAAATCTTTCTATTCGTAGTACTATGCAATCACTAATCGTCAAGTGTACCTGATTAAAAAAAAACTCCCTGTTTGCTTCCCCCCCTACCCCCTCCCCCCCTCCCTTGCTCCACCTCCCCACAGCAACATTTATGGTGGTTCCAAGTCTACCTCTTATTGTTTTGTGTTCCAATTTTGTTTTAACACCCAGTTGCTATAGCAGTGGCATTTGCAGAAATCCTTTCTGTTGGCATCAAAAATTTAGGATATTGTATTATTCATTACGATTCATTGTCTCATCAGCCAATGTGTCTGTGGACAAAGTGAACCACTTGTGTATATCATTTTAAAGCAGGACTGCTTGAATTCACCAATCCAATGCAAAAGTTTCATTACTCTGCTTGGCAATGAGTGGTTCGTATCTATTGAGGAAAAAATTATCCTTTCTGGTTTGACTTGTGGAAGAATATAACAGCAATTTTTTTAAACTTCTAAATAAATTTCAATGATGGGTTAGGTATAGTTTAAAAGGCAATAGCTTTTAATATTAATTTACAACCTGTCAACATTGCTAGCAAGGTCTGCATTTATTCCCCACCCCAAATTACCTTTGAAAAGACGGTGACAAGCCTCAGTAAAGGTCACAAGATCTTTGATGGTTTTTTTTAGAAAGAATACAGTGAGTGAACTTTACCCCCGAGACCAACTATTGCTTTGGTCGATTGTAGCCACTTTAATTGGAAAAAAAACTAACAATCTAGGCTTGAAAATGTTTTTGCCGCAGGCCCCTTGCTTTATTTCTAAATGGAAACTGAGGGAAAATTTGTCTTCTCAGGCTAAAAGCTTGATCCAGTAATTGCTTGTGATTGTCTCCTGCTTGTGAAGTACAGTTCCACTAACTTTTCCTGGAATTCCCTGCTCTATTGCATAGTTAGCACAAGAGGTGAAATTAATTTCTGACCACCTGACTTTTTGCCTATTAGTGTGCAGCAATGCACATAACTTTCATATAACTTCAGGGATTTTTTTTTTGTCACAAGTGTTAAAAGTACTTTATATTCCCTGGTGTCCTGTGTACTTGAAATGTACTATGTCTATGTACTATATTTACTATAAATAACAGATGGTATTAGATATCATATACCTAGAATTAAACAAAGAATGAACTATTAATTACCCACGGGTATTATTTTCAATACATTTCCTTGCAGTAATTAAACTTTTTAAATGAGCTATAATAGATTTAAATAGGCAGTTAAAAAGATATCTAATTTCAAAAAAATTAATGGTCCTGCACAGTTTAAAGTGGAATCCTGCCCTGAAAGATAGATATTTAAGCTTCTGCTCCTTTCGAATAGGATTTCTACTGCATCCTACATTCATCTTTGAATGTCAGTATGTTGCTTTGAAATGATTGAGATACTTCACAATAGAATGTATGAGGTTGAAATCTGACACAGTCTTCTTAGTCATTTAAAAAATAATTGAGATTTTTGAAGAGGTAACAAAGATGATTCATCTGGAGAAGGATAAAGGATGTCGCATGGTCTTCAATAAAGCATTTGACAAGGGCCCCCATGGTAGGCAGATCCAAATGATACGAAGGATCCATGGTGACTTGGTAATTGAATTCAAAATTAGCCATAGAAGAAGGCAGTAGTAGAAGGATGTTATTCTGACTGGAAGTCTTTGACCTGTGGTGTTCCACAGGGATCACTGCAGAATCCTCTATTGTAAGCAATTAGGAATTTCATTTTTCTATTGCCAGTACATTTGATAATGAACCACTCTATATATTACTAAAACTCTCATTTTGTATCTATCTATCCATCCATCCATCCATCCATCCATCCATCCATCCATCCATCCATCCATCCATCCATCCATCCATCCATCCATCCATCCATCCATATCCCATTTGATCATGGACCTACACCAAAACGGTACACGATAGCGCTACAATTTTTTGCACTACCTTACTCACCATTGTCCTGCGGTCATTTGTATGAAGTTTAGTTCAGATTGATGTTATATTTCACAGGTTATTGATATTTAAAAGTTTAAAAAAAACACTTTGAGAACAATAACTTGGCAGATGCTGGACAGTTGATGAGAGATTCTGGTAATTTGCAGCTATGATGTCACAATGGGATCTCACAGTCCTCCAATCACAATGGGATCTCATTTACATAAGCTGCCATGAACATTCCACCACCCGACAATGACATCACAATGGGATCTCAGCTGCCAATCAACAGTGTTGGGATAAGCTCCACCCAGTGCAATGAGAGATTTCTTACATTGGTGTAAGGAGAGGTAGGGAGTGGAGGAGAAGAAATGTTATTTAAACATTGTGTTTAGTGGGGGAGTGCGATAAGGGCGAATGAGGGAGAGAGTGACTGAGGGAAGGGAAAAGGAGAGGGAGGGAGAGGTGAGGGAGGGAGGGAAGGAGGAGAGGGGAGAGAAGAGGGAGGGTGAAGACAAGGGGAGGGAGTGTATGAGCTGTGCCTGCACAGTTGGGGGCTACGGGTGAGTGGTGGAATATTGCATTGGGGGAACGGGTTGCATTGGGGGAATAGGTACATCACCATGGAATTTCATTTGATTGATTGATTGATTATACCTTTAATAATCCTTTACAGGAAATTACAGTGCCACGACAGCTTCAAGACAGACATAACACCACACATTTCCTCAAATGGCTTCCATACTTAACAAGTTAAAATACAAGTTAAAATACAATTAATTAAAAAAGTGCAGTTATTTATGCGCATTATATAACCTTATAGCAGCTGGTAAACAAGACTTCCTATGTCTCTCAGTTTTGCACATTGGTGCAATCAGTCTCTGACTGAAGATGCTGCTCTTGATCACCTTCAGGGCATGGAGTGGGTGAGTGGGGTTGGTCATTATTGAACCCAGTTTGTTCAGAGTTCTGGCCTCTGCCACCTGCTGGACCGTTCGTTGCTCAGCCCCGACCACTGAGCCGGCCTTCCTGATCAGCTTGTCCAGTCTGTTTTTGTCCGCTATGCGGGCGCCATCTCCCCAACAGGCCACAGCAAAAAACAGAGCACTGGCCACCACTGAATGGTAGACACTGCACAGTAGGGGTTGGCAGATGTTAAATGACCTCAGCCTCCTTAAAAAATACAGTCGGCTTTGTCCCTTCCTGTACACCGCCTCCATATGACACTTCCAGTCCAGCTCACTGTCAAGCTGCACCCCAAGGTACCTGTGGTTAGCGACCACCTCCACCTCAGTGCCCTTAATGGTGATTGGTGTTGCTTGAGTCCTCCTCCTCCCCCTCCTGAAGTCCACAACTATCTCCTTGGTTTTTTTGGTGTTAAGATGGAGGTTATTGTGCGCACTCCACTCCACAAAGTTACTTATTATGTCTCTATACTCCTCCTCATTGCCCCCTTTAATGAGGCCGACAACAGCTGTGTCATCCGAAAACTTCTGCAAAAAGCAGCTGTTGGTGTTATATTGGAGATCCGCTGTGTAGATGGTAAACAGGAACGGAGCCAGCACAGTTCCTTGTGGAGCCCCTGTGCTGCTCAAGATGGTGCCCGAGACACTGTTCTGTAGGCGCACGTACTGTGGTCTGAGGGAAAGGTAATCCAAACACCACAGTACCAGTGATGGATCCACTTTCATCTTCTCCATCTTCTCCCCTAGCAGTCGGGGCTGAATTGTGTTGAAGGCGCTTGAGAAGTCAAAAAATGTGAGCAGCAAATCTGGAATCGCTAATCTCATTTAAAAAAACAAGATTTCTTGGGAGATGGCTTTTCATTGTGGGGGGTGGAATAGGGCAGAGGTTTCATTTACAAACAAAAAACACTTTCCTTGTGGGGGGATGGGATGAGGGGAGGTCCCGATTGGTCCGGCCCCCACTTGGGGGGAGCGCAGAGTCGAGCTGCCAAATTAGCGAGCTGCCAAATCGTTAACAATAAGATTGTTTTCATTTAAAGGGGGGAGGGAGTGCTGGGGGATGAGGGAGAATGGAGGAGGATAGGGGTTAGAAGAGGGATGGTGAGGTAATGGAGGTGCGGAGGGGGAAGAGGGAGGAGGGGAGGGAGGGGGTGGGAGGAGGAAGCAGAGGAGGGTTGGTGGGTGAGTGGTGCAATATTGCGTTGGGGGAACGGGGCCCAATGGGTCCCACGGTCTAGTAATTAATAAATTTGTTTGTGTGCATATATAAATAATTTGGACAAAGATCTAGGTGAGCTGATTTGTAAGTTTGCAAATGAGACACTAATTGTCAGAGTTGCGGATAGGGAGGAAGATTGTCACAGAATGTGGGCAGAGACATGGTAGATGGAATTGAATACTGACAGGTGTTAGGTGTGGCACTTTGGGGAGTCAAATGTGTAAATGGTAAATGAAGAGGATGGTAAAGGGGTAAAGGCTGGACGTTTAGGAGCATTGATATACAGTGAGATCTTAGGGTACAAAACCATGGCTCCCTAGAAGTGGCAATACAATTAGATAGGATGGTAAAGAATGCATACAACGTGCTTGTCTGGACTAGTCAGGGCATGAGTATAAATATCTAGAAGTGTATCTTGCAGCTGTACAAAACTTTAGTTAAGACCTTTTGGAGTATCGTGTGCAGTTCTGATCACTACTTTGCTAGAATGATGTGAAGGTTTTGGATTGGACTTATCCTTGATCGCACTTTGCTGACTTTACCTTGCACTAAACGTTATTCCCTTATCATGTATCTATACACTGTAATTGGCTCGATTTTAATTATGTATTGTCTTTCTGCTGACTGGATAGCGCGCAACAAAATCTTTTCACTGTACCTCGGTACATGTGACAATAAACTCAACTGAACTGAAACAGAAGATGCAGAAGAGCTTCACCAGGATGTTGCCTGGATTAGAGTAGAGATTTGGAAAAATGTTTTTTTTTTTCAAGAGCGATGGAAACTGATGGGATGACGTGATAGAAAATTATAGAAACATTGAAAATAGGTGCAGGAGGAGGCCATTCGACCCTTCGAACCAGCACCGCCATTCATTGTGATCATGGCTGATCGTCCCCTATCAATAACCCGTGACTGCCTTCTCCCCATATCCCTTGACGCCACTAGCCACTAGAGCTCTATCTAACTCTCTCTTAAATCCATCCAGTGATTTGGCCTCCACTGCCCTCTGTGGCAGGGAATTCCATAAATTCACAACTCTCTGGGCGAAAAAGTTTTTTCTCACCTCAGTCTTAAATGACCTCCCTTTTATTCTAAGACTGTGGCCCCTGGTTCTGGACTCGCCCAACATTGGGAACATTTTTCCTGCGTCTAGCTTGTCCAGTCCTTTTATAATTTTATATGTTTCTATAAGATAACCCCTCATCCTTTTAAACTCCAGTGAATACAAGCCTAGTCTTTTCAATCTTTCCTCATGTGACAGTCCCGCCATCCCAGGGATCAATCTCGTTAACCTACGCTGCACTGCCTCAATCACAAGGATGTCCTTCCTCAAATTAGGAAACCAAAACTGTACACAATACTCCAGATGTGGTCTCACCAGAGCCCTATACAACTGCAGAAGAACCTCTTTACTCCTATACTGAAATCCTCTTGTTATGAAGTAATCAAATGCATAAATTGGCAAATAGTCTTTTTTTTTCCCCAGAATGGAAATGTTAAATACTAAAGGTCATAGGTTTAATGTGAGAATAGAAAGTTTAATGGAAATTCCAGTGCAAGGTTTTCAACATTGGCTGTCTGGAACTTGCTGCCAGGTGAGGTGGTAGAAGTAGATACATTTAAGAAGCTTTTAGACAGGCACATGAACAGTCTGAGAACGGAGTGATGTAGACCATGTGTTGGCAGATGTGCAGTTTCAATTGGCAATATGGTCAGCACAGACATGGTGGGCAGAAGGGCCTGTTGTTGTACTGTTATTTGTTATGGGTAGAACGAATGTGAAAGGCTTTACTGAAGTTGATGCAGACTACATTAACTTGACTGCCCTTGTTTATATGCTTTGCTACATCTTAAAAAAATCTATGATTGATCACACAAGATCTCTCTCTAACAGAGATAGTGCAGACCAAAGATTATAGAGGAGCTATAACCTTTGGCGCAGACCATCTTTGATTAATCTTCATCCGTTCAAGTGTAGAATAATCCTGTCCCTCATGTTTTTTTTCCAATAACTTCCCTAACATTGACATTGGAGTTGATCTGTAATTAACTGGCTTATCTGTTTTTGAATAGAGGTATTACATTTTTCTGTCTTCTAATTATCTGGTACTAACCTGAGACCAACAAAGATTTAAAAATCTGTCTACGCCCCAAAATGTCCTCACTCTTTTTCAGAGTTGCCTAGGATTCAACTCATTATGGGCCTGTCCCACTTAGGCGATTTTTTAGGCGACTGCAGGAGACTATGCGGTCGCCACATGTTCATGGGTGGTTGCCGGGTAGTTGCCTTCATGGTCGTAATCAGTTCCCGCATTCTGGGAACGGTCGCAGCCTCATTATGCAAATTGATGAAAAATTAGCGGCGACCAGAATGAAGCCGCCATGGAGAGTAGCGAGAATTCTCGTGCCGTAGGTGGGTCGCCAGGAGGTCCTAGTGGGTCGCCAGGAGGTCCTAGTGGGTTGCCAGGATGTCGAAGGTTCTCGGAGGTTGTAGCCGGTGCTGACTGGTGAATTTTATTGGCTCATTAGATATAAAAAAAGTAAGCATTAGTTTTCAGAACCAAGGATAACCACCCGGTATTGTTAATGTCTGCCGAGCTTCACAGCCGTGTACCTCTGGCTTCTTAAAAGTTGTCTTCACTCCTTCTCCCCTCTTCTCCCCCTATCTACCCCCCTCTTTTAAAGGACTTGCATGACCCTTCCTGTACAATGTGCTTTCACTGTCTTAATTACAGCTCCAACCTTCCTGTTCATCGTAGTGTGTCTGTATCACATTGGCTTTGCACCGTGTGAATTTCACTCAGACAGCGCTCCCCCTGCTTGCCCTGTCCCCCGCCTGCATAACGGGCTGGTGAAGGAAGCGATGTGTGTGTGTGTCCCACTCTGACAATCGCTGTTCCAGTTGCCGTTTTTTCAGGCGACTGCCGGCGCCTTGATAGTCGCCTGAAAAATCACCTAAGTGGGACAGGCCCATAAGGCTCTTGGGTTTTATCCCCATTTTAAGCACGCTAGGAGGAACCTGCTTAACTACCACACTTCTCTGCCCAGTTTCTGCGTGCGTCATTAGGTTGTGTCAAAAACAGGCACAAGAATTTAATCCAAATATATTGCACACTGTGCAACTATTTATTGCTGTCGTTGATTATATCTAGTTTGCTTTTGAGTTCCTTGTGTAGTTGTAAATTTCCATTAAAATATGATCACCTTTTGCTGTGTTAACAAGAATCCAGAACTAATTTCCAAAGACAGAATAATGAGCAACAAAGAGCTTTGTCTACAAAAGAAAAACATCAAAGGTAGTCTCCAAAGTTTATATGGAATCTTCCCATTTTTATTTTCATGGTTTTTCAGCATCCAGTTGGTGCATCATAGCTCCATCCAGAAGTCTACCAAGGAGCTTCGAAACATGTCGAAGAACCGGGAAGCAGCTTGGCCTCTCTCCACACTGCCAGTGTTTAACCCTGTCACTGGCGAGATCATGCCACCCCTTCACCACTCAGACAACTGTGACACCTCCAACATGCCACTAATGCAGACACAACAGTGAGTGCTTAATTCATTGTGCATTATTAGATTGTTTTTTGTGTCCAGTGCAACAGTGATCAAGAGAATGGAAAATTTATATTTCTATGCAACTGGAGATAGGCTTTGCTTAAATAACTTGTGTGTTGCTGTTTAGGAATATCAATCCATGAGCTCCAGTTTATACATCCATTTCTTTGCAACCGTCCTTTGGCATGGGACTGGGTTTTGTGATCTAAGTAGAACCACACCACCGCTTGTCGGCAGAACTGCCAGAGTCCCCCTTAATTATTGCTTCCTTTGTCTACCATTACACCTGGAGAGACTGCAACTACTAATCAGGAGGCAAAAAAACAAACTGTCCGAGGAATTCAGTGGATCATATAGCATCAGTGGTGGCAGAATGATGGTCAACATTTTAAGTCAAACACCCTGCATCAATAAAAGGGCAGCATAGTGACGCAACTGGTAGAGCTGTGGGCAAATGGGACAACCAAGCGATACGGCATCTTAGTCAGCATGGAGGAGTTGGGTCAATGAGCCTAGTTCTGCACTGTGCGACTATGATTCTGGAAACAGCTGGAAGGTGATAAGAGGTAAATCAAGAGACTACACTTCTATCCACTTCTACTCGCCATTACCACCTCTGCTCTCCTCTTCCCTGGATGCATCCCCTTATTTATTTCTCCCTTCCTTCACCTGGTACCATCTGCCCATCTTCTTACCTATTGCCCACCAGCTCATTCCCCACCCCTCTCTCCCCACTTTATCCTGGCTCTCTCCATTCTGTACACGACCATCCCTCTGCCTCCACACATCCTGTTGCACCTACTGAGTTCCTCCAGCAGTTTTTATTTTGCTTGTAGAGTTCACTAATTATTACTGATTTAATCTCTTGCCAATTTTTTTGACTTTATCTTCAAGGTAAAAACACATGGCTTATAGTATGGATTAAATATGAAGTTAAAGTTTTCTTCGAAGAATAGTTTCGTTTTGTGAGGACATGAAAATAGGTTGTCGGCTGAGTACTGATCTTGCAGAGTAAAATACCATTGTAGAGAGCCACAGATGAAGCTGAAATATTTTCTTCCTCTTATTATACAGCAATAGTTTGAACAGAGACCAAGTAAATGGGGGAAAATAAGAAAAGCCCGTAGGTTGGGCAGTGGCTTTAGAAATAGATATGGTTTCATGCCATCGGGACTGGAAAAAGTTTGAGATTTGACAGGTTTACAGTAAGTTCAGACAGGCATATAAGAGGGGAGCTAAATATTTATTCTGTCATTGGTTGCAGTCAAGAAAGATATGTTGTACATTGCCAGAGGGATTATGGTACGAGGCAAACGGGGAATAAGATTGCAATGTAAAACAAGGAAAGATAGGCCCAAAGAGGTGTGGAAGTTAGTAACATAAAGGAATAAAAAAACACATGTTTTCATCCAGGTTGTATTCAGTGGTTGGGTGTGCCCCATCTTGATTATAGAGACCATAAATCATGCATGATTACTTTTCCAGACATGTGACGTTCATACCTCAATGGGAGCCAAAGAAATAGAGCAATAAATTATAACCTTTTGTTCTCAAAGAAAGGACAAAACCCTTTGCCGTTATTAGTGAATCAATAATGGAAAAAAACCATGCAATCCATTAAGGTGAATGAAGTTATAATATTAAATATTTGATAGGACTATTTGGATTTTAGTGTTTAGCCTTTACTAAATCTAAACTTTAGCCTGTTTGACTTGTTATTTTTATGGTCTTTGTTAGTAAATGGTTTGTTGATTGGTTTCCTTTTAATGTGTCACCGAACAATTTGTAAAACCAAGAAAACTGAAGCCTAAGAATAGGAAAAGAAAGACAAAAGTTGTTATTCATCTCAAATGCAAAATCTGATTCTAACTGAATGTTATCTAATGAAGCTGTGTTTTGTCCTCCAGGAATCACCCATTACAGACACAGCTGCCCCAGCAGCAAGGTGCAGGTCAGTATCCAATATCTGTCTCACCAGCCATTACCTGTTCAAACCACTATCACATTGATTACCATGTACCTTAATGGAAGAAGAACCCTTCTGAGTATAATTGTGTAACTTTTGGTGGTATTGTTGTTAAATTGAAATGCTATGGCTTGGTTAAGCCAATATTTGTTGAATAGTAGTTATGTCAGAATACTGAGGAAAAGAACCTTTCCATCACCATTGAGTATGCATTGAGTAAACATTCATTCTATTCATACATTTTCATAAAACCAGAATAAGGCAATTGATACTGCAGCAATTTTTTGTTCTCTTTCGAAAGTGCACACAGTCATATGAAACACGATGTTTAGTTCTTAATCCATATTCAAATCTTTTCCTCCATTTTGCTTTCCTGATTGGAGGAGAATTTTGTATGTCGACATTTCTGCAATTTGAGGCAAGTGAAAATCATTTTATTCAAAAATGTATTTGAAGTAGTTCTTTTACTGTCACAAAATAGAAAATGTGAGCAAAAGCGTTTTGGAAATTGAACTCCTTCACATGGTTCCACAGTAACTAGTTTTTTGTTAACATTGAAGGCTGGATTTTTTTGTTTGAGTAATTAATAAGGACATAATTTGATGAATTACAGGTATAAATCTGTTTCCTAAACCCTATCCTTCAGTATAATATGTCAAAATGTTTCCACCTGTGCACTGATGATACCCAGCTCTATTATTGCTGTCATGTAATTGTCGCAAGACAGGTCCTGCATTGTTTGACCAAAAACTATTTGCCATATAATGATGGCAATTACAGTTTAAAAAACACTTAACTATAGAGCCTGTGAATGCCCAAGGCTGAAAACTGCTACATAAATATGATATCGTGGCCAATGAACATCTAATTGGAGTGGACAAAAAGCTGAGAAACCATTTCTATCGGCTGGAGGCTGGAACAAAACATAGCATAGCACAGAAAGCAGTGATTTCACTCCTAAGCTGCATCCATCAGTGCTCTCTCTCTAACTAGAGCAATCTACTTCCATTTTTCCCAACCTTGCATCTTAATGTCTTGCATTTCATGATCTATTAAATAAAAATGAATCCCTTATTTTATGTTTGGGCTAAAATATTTTAAAAATTGTTACCGTTGCCTCCATATTAACAGTTGTTACGGACAGTAAAAATCGATCCAATGCTATACTTTAAAGTTTTAAACTTGTTTGTAAAAAACAATTAATTGGCTAATGAGATAAGCATCATATCTATCTATCTGTATTACTAAAAGTCTGATCTTGACCGCTTTTGGCTCGCTGTGGTGTGATTTCCGAGAGAACGCCGCCACCTACGGCCGTCATTTTTGGCCACCTCGCTCAGAATCCCCCTCCGCCTTCCTGGACCAGAGGATTTTTCCCATCGATGAAAAATCAGAGCGATATTAATGTTTTTCAAAAAATTGCCATTCTCTCAGCTGCCCCTGCTGGAGGGAGGGGGAGGGACTATAAAACCAGGAAGTGGTGTGACTCAGTCTCTGCCAGATGGAGGAAGCCAGAGGGTCATGTCTCTCTGAACTCTGAATAACACTGAACACATGTCTACTCAACTGTGAGTGCCCTAACAATTCTCTGCAAGCCCATACACCATTGGACCCAACATCATGGTCATTAAAAAAGTCTGACTAGCTCAGTAATTAGAAATTTGCCTGACCTAGACAAGTAAAAAAGAAAAACAGAGCTTGTGTACCAGCACCCAGAATGAGTATTGCAGCTCTGGAGCTCAGTGATGGTTGCAATAGAGTAGGTAAAGCTGCTATTTGATTGTGCTGTTGGAGGTTTCATGTTTAATTAATTATTCTCTTTTTAATAGATAAATGGCAAACCTGAGGAAGGAAAACTGAATGAAGCATTTACCTGATTCCACTTCTTCTGTATACTGACCAAATGCATGATCTGTTTTTACTGTGCGCTAACGTATTATTTTAAATCTATACTGCCACTGCACTTCACAAATATATATTATACATTTTATTCCAGCATTGAAAAAGCAGCATTTTTGCACATGTTTTATACAAGCAATTTAAATAATTTTATTTAATTTTTGTTAAAAAAGGAAAATGTTTGTATTGCATGTAGAGAAAATTGTCAATTACCTAATAATGTCCAAAGCAATGTTACATTGTGTCATTAATAAATAACTTGCATATTCAGTTTCTGCAATGTATGTAATCTTTTCCTTTGAATCTCACGCCATCCCTCTCATAGTCAGTAATAATCAAAGATAGGTATTAATTTCCCATGAATATGGCGAACCAGCTACGTACATAGAAACATAGAAATTAGGTGCAGTAGGCCATTCGGCCCTTCGAGCCTGCACCGCCATTCAATATGATCATGGCTGATCATCCAACTCAGTATCCCGTACCTGCCTTCTCTCCATACCCTCTGATCCCCTTAGCCACAAAGGCCACATCTAACTCCATCTTAAATATAGCAAATGAACTGGCCTCAACTACCCTCTGTGGCAGAGAGTTCCAGAGATTCACCACTCTCTGTGAAAAACGTTTTTCTCATCTCGGTTTTAAAGGATTTCCCCCTTATCCTTAAGCTGTGACCCCTTGTCCTGACTTCCCCAACATCGGGAACAATCTTCCTGCATCTAGCCTGTCCAACCCCTTAAGAATTTTGTAAGTTTCTATAAGATCCCCTCTCAATCTCCTAAATTCTAGAGAGTATAAACCAAGTCTATCCAGTCTTTCTTCATAAGACAGTCCTGACATCCCAGGAATCAGTCTGGTGAACCTTCTCTGCACTCCCTCTATGGCAATAATGTCCTTCCTCAGATTTGGAGACCAAAACTGTACGCAATACTCCAGGTGTGGTCTCACCAAGACCCTGTACAACTGCAGTAGAACCTCCCTGCTCCTATACTCAAATCCTTTTGCTATGAAAGCTAACATACCATTCGCTTTCTTCACTGCCTGCTTTCAATGACTGGTGTACCATGACACCCAGGTCTCGCTGCATCTCCCCTTTTCCTAATCGGCCACCATTTAGATAATAGTCTGCTTTCCTGTTTTTGCCACCAAAATGGATAACATCTGTACATAGGGCCAGATGCTGACAATTCCCATTTAAATGACAAAGCTAGAGCTCAAACAAGATTAATGAAACCCATTGATTACCACCTGGCACCCGTGAATTAGTATTCATAGAGATCTAGGATTGCAGGTACATTAGCCCGAAAGTGGTGTCACAGGTAGATAAGGCGTTCAAGAAGGCTTTTGGTACATTGTTCATCAATCAGGGTATTGAGTATAGAGATTGGGATGCTATGTTACAGTTGTGCAAGACATTGGTGAGGCTGCATTTGGAGTATTGTGTTCAGTTTTGGTCACCCTGGTAAAGGAAAGATGGTAAACAGGAAAAAAAGCAGAGATTTACGAGAATGTTGCCAGGACTGGCTGTACCCCGCCCCCCCCCCCCTGTACTCGGTCCGGCCCTGGCTGTAGACTCCAGCCGTCAGCTAGGCTGCCGCCTGTGCTCCAGTCCAGGCCCCAACTTCATCTCTGGGCCCTTGGTTCCCGCAGCGGCTTCTTTCTTGGCCCTGGTCACGGCCCATGTCCCAAGCCCTGGGCTCGGCCCTCACTCCAGTTCCAGCACCAGGCTCAGCTCCAGCCCAGGCCCAGTCCCCGGGCTCGGCCCGCGGCACCATCTTCCCCACCAGGTACCGGGCGGCCTTCGGGCGCTGGCCTTTGGGCGCCGGCCACCACTCCTAATTCACCGCGAGCGCAGGAGTGCCCCTCCCTCCTGGAGTGTCCCGTCCTGCCCCGCATTGTGACTTCACTCAGATTTTTTTTTCCAAAAGTGGGTGAGTTTGAAGAAATTGGGCTGTTTATAAAATTTCAAGGTTTAATAACTTCGGAAATATAGGTGGGAATGAGACAGGAAGATGTTTATCGCGATGACTGAGCGAATGTGAGTAGGATTTGTGAAAATGGGAAGGCTGTGGCCTAGCGTTTGGAAGAAGATAGGAAAAGCAGATTGACACATCGTGGGCATGAACACAGGACAGACTTTTTGTATTATATGTTGTGGTTCAGTATTATTAGAGACAAAAACGCAAATAAAATCAGTCATCAAGCAGTACAATCTTTATTTCGCCAGGCGGGTGTGGCAAAACTTTTAACAGTATGCAGACTATACAGAGCTCTCATCCCCACACACAGGGACAATGATCTCAGTAGATTTATATATAGCCCAAAACATGGCTGCTGAAGGTGAGAGTGAACGCTGGCGCGATTGGCTGCCGCTGCTCTCTCTCCGAATTGTGTATTGTTGGTATATATGTTGTTTTTGTTTCAATGTTGTTTAATTGTAAGGTGTCATGTTTGTTTTAATTGTAAGGTGTCCTTGAGAGTCCTGAAAGGCGCCTTATAAATAAAATGTATTATTATTAATAATCAACGATTCAGCAATACCTGATCTACAAAGCATAGTACAGCCTCTTGCTTCTTAAGATTGACAGATCCTTAAGATCGACAGCTTCTTAAGATTGACAGGTTCTTCTGGCAGAGGAAGGATTAGCCATATATGGTTATATGAGAAGGTTATATTTCTGCAGAACAAGCATTTTGGTTTTTTCTACTTATGACGCACATCATAATCTTATAGAACAAGGATTAGTCTGAATTATCTCTAATGTTTATATTATAGAGGAGAAATTCCTGAAGCTGTGCTTGTTATCTCGCTTATGTTATTGGAAAGGGGAACATCAGCAGTCTGCTAGCTTTGTTACTGAAAGCAAAGGTTAGTGCGTTTCGCTGCCTTTGCGATTTAATAGGAGGTGAAAGCTGGTCTTAGTTTCAGCTGAATCCATTTTGTAAGTTTAAATCATTATTAACTTCCACATTTGTGATATAGGAAGATTTCCCACTTTAGATACTGCTTCTGCTTTGTTGTTAACTAGATTTGTTGCAGCATTACTGTACATGAAATCTGTGCTGACACAAATCGCTCCAGCAAAGTAAGAAGGGAGAGTTGAAATGGTTGGCAACCAGGAGATTCCGTACGCTTCTGAAGTCAAAAGTAATGTCCAAAGCTTCGGCACAAAGACCACAAGTGTTCAGCAAAACAGTTGCGATCCTACATTTGGTTTCGCCGATGTACAGGACCCCACGTCGGGAACACCGGATGCAGTTAATGAGGTTAGAAGAGATTGCACAAGATGCTGGCAGCATGCAGGACTTTGAAATTCTGGATAATTATAATTGGCAAGCTGAGAATGCAGGTGTGGATCCCCTTCAACAGGCCACTTATTAAATGGACTTTGCCACATTGGCTGAGGTGGTCGAATTGTGGGACACTATTTAAACATGTTTTTTTTAAATAAGCAACAGCTCCTGCAAGAAAAATCAGTCATTTAACCCAGTTAAATCATAGTAATGCCCAGAGGTTTATTTAAAAAAAAGTGGATTCCCTGGGCTCTGGTGCTATTTTGACTAGTTAGGAATGTACATTTGACAGGTCCATGTACAATCTCATTTTGTGTCAAGATAGGGATGGGGAACAAGAATTTACAATGAAAATGTATTTAAAACCTAGTAGGTTGATTAATTTGCTTTGATGCATTCCATATTAAAAGAAACAAGTCTGAAAAATGTTTTGCACATGAACTTTATGATGCAATTTCTAAAGCATACCAAAAAAGACACTTTTTACAAGGCAGGTGTTAACGTTCTATACATTTCAAGTGCAAACAGATAAAGAAATAGTTTAGGTGTACAATAATTAGGGAAGTTTTTACTTTTCATATACACTCCGATTCAAATCATCAATGAATAAGGCCAAGTCTGAAATTTGCACATTCACTGATCTCTTTGTTACACTTTTTTAATGTTAGACTTAAATTGTAAGGAAAATATATTCAGACAGTAACTGAGTAGCGTAATGTACGTCTAAATTATTTCATGTATAATTTGCAAACTGCAGCAGAAATACAGCATTATGTAGCTACAATAATTTAATATGCCTTCCCATTATTACTATTAAACAACTGAAAATATCCAGATGCCTAACATTTTCACATATTTCACAAAAAACAGCAGTATAGTATGTCATCACAGGAACACAAAACATTGTAACTGCATCACAGAGCAGTCTCACTCAAAATCAGTAACAAGGAATTTTATTAGGCACCATTTGTTCCGCAGTTGTTAGCATACAAGAGATTCTATGTAAAAGCCTCCTATTTGGCACTGGTTATTATTCATAAAATAGGACTATTAAAAATGCAATGACTTGTGAATCAGGAGGCAAAGATTTTGTATTTAATCTTGGAAAGTTTCCTAAACTACAAAAAGCACGGCTTCACCTGGGACCCAACACAAGACCTTCCCAATATTTCCGCTCATGGTCAGTTATTTCAAAATAGTGCCAAAAAAAGATTAAACAAATGTTAATTGAAATAAATAATAACTTGTTTTGAAGATTAAAACATTTTAGCTTGTAGATCATCAGTGCTCCTAGTCAAATGAATGGGTCTGCACTAGTTGTAGCTGAGGTAAAGATAAGTGATCAGACAATGCAATGGTCAAACCTATGGCAGACAGAGGCAGATCGATCCACCCTTCATAGGTGCTGTATAGTTAACTACTAGTTCTTTATGTTAGCTGCTGGCAAGTTACCAGAGTAATCCAACCATTATCTCCATGTTTCCAGTTACATTTTACAGTTGTCCAGCAGATAAAGGAGGTTGCAGGTGAGTGAATCAATATTCTTGACATTTGTCATTCAAAGAAAATGTCTGCTTTATCGATTTATGTCACTCTCATTGAACAAATTAAAAAATAAAGAAACTCTCTTTCAAAAGAACTTAGTGTCAATATAGGATTGCAGATTGAATTTCAATTCTAGCTACTTCAGCAGCCAAGGAAATAATTCAATAATTACTTTTAATTGGTCTGTTGCATTTTTAAACTATTTGCTTCAAATGTTTGCATGATTTTCTGACAATTGGTAGTTAATCTGCAATAAAACAATAATGTTTTTGGATCAGTGACATGAAACAGAAGTGATACAAACTTTCATTAAATTTCCCATTCGCAAGGAAATTATCTTTTTGCTGAAAAGTGAAGAAATTACATCTGCATTGGTAAAGCTCCAGCCTTAAATTTGTTCTTTACAAGATAATGTTTATTAACATACTCAAGATTGGCCAAGTTGTAGGATCTGTAAATAACTTATGGTCACCATTCCTGCTGAATTATACCAATATACTGTAATATACCAATATATTTCCAGAGTGTTAATGGAATTATGTATGTTGTGGAAGGAATTGCAGATGGTGGTTTACACCGAAGATAGACACAAAATGCTGGAGTAACTCAGCGGATCAGGAAGCATCTCTGGAGAAAAGGAATAGGTGAAGGGTCAAGATCCTTCTTCAGAATAGAATGCGTGTAAAAGGGATCATTACACTATTACATGTGGGGACATGAAACTGACAATGCTGCTGCCCCAAACAACTTGTGTGACTCCATAAGAAAAATCAGTCACAGCTCATTGCTGAGGCTGGTGTTAAGGAGCTGGGACAAGCAGAGCACTTGCTCTATGTGTTGACAGAGAGATGTGGCTTGGCTCTCTTCTCACCAGCTGTTGGATGTGATGAAAGTTGCCACCTCCTCACTTTGTTGGCTGCATAGCTCTTCCCAGCCTGGAGATTTCTCTTAGGCACTGTGCTAGGTGGCCAGCAACCACCATTGATTTGTTATGCAGAGGTATCTGGGTTGGGAGTACTGTGTAGCTAAACAAATGAGGGCGGAAGTAGCAACTTCCATCACATTCAATAGGCACTGAGGGGGAAAACAATAGGAGCCAGGTTGTCATTCAACAGGGATGGGGAAAATAGTAGCATCCATCACATTAAAGACCAGGACCATGGCAGTCTGCCCACTGATGGACGAGGCTTGAGCAGCTTACATCCGTCTTTCTGACACCATCCCTTACAAACAGCTGATTCATTGCAAAGGTAGCAGAGAGCACAGGGACAATATTTGGGACCAGAAGACCAAGAATGCTATAATAAATCAGTGGTCTGCAGGGCAACAGTAAATAGTTAATCAGTATACTTGATAACAATCTTTTAAAAGTGTCCATTATTAAACTGATTTCATTTGAACTGTTTAATGCTGCTATTTTGCAGTTACATTGGCCATCCCAATCAAATGCTAGAGATCCCTTCATTTACAGGGCTGAGGACAATGAATTTCCTGAAATAAATAAGGATCTACTCTGTTACTATTGAGATTCAGGTAAATCAGAATACAAATCTTTTCACTCCATGACAAGATGAACATGCAATGAAATATGTATTAAATGTACATTCAAGCCAGGAGTAATTTTATTAATGTTTAGCATAACCAAGTATTTTGCAAAGTTCAATAAAAATGTGTAAAAAATCTTCAAGCATTAATGCATATGAAATTTGCCTCATGTAGAAGAGTAAGAACCCACATTTTTGAATGATATTTCATCTTTACAGCACTAATCCAATTTGAAAAAGGCAAAAATATTTCACAGGCAATATTTTAGAAAGCTGCAAAATAATTGTAAACAATTCAGCTAAAAATGTACACTATACAATAAATAATTTTCACACCACCCTGGAAATCTGCCGCAAATGTAAAATTTTAAAATGAAAATTCAACGTTTTATTTGAAAAAAATAAGTAGCACTTTCAGAAAAAATTCAACACATATCACTCCATTGAGCTTGGAGTCACAGCTTCACAAGTGCAAAATCTCAAAAATAAAATGTATTACAAAATGTGATCAGTTTCCGAAACATAACTCCAAATGTGAATGGTGATACTGAAACATTGTTCCCAAGTGCAATAATAACCATTAAAAAAAAAACATTTAGTATTATGCTTGTAGTAACATAGGAATTTCTATAACTGCAGGAATTTATAAGAGGCAGAAATCTGATTAAGTTCAGTTGCTTCTTCAGCCAAATTCTTTTATGTTAAGTTTAATAATACCGAAAGGGCCTCATCATAAAAAAAATGTCCCACTTTTGAAAGAGATACAGACCACAGAAAGTACCCACAAGCCAAGCATTCTGTAATGCACATGCATTTAGGGAAACATCATAAACTGAGTCGGTGCAAAATATACTCAATTGATGTTTTTGACTTTTAGAACAATGAATAAAAATAGCAATTTAATAAAATAACGCTGAAATAACTGTGGCAATCACAAACATAATAGTGCAGATTTATTACTGGAAATTTAGCTGCACTGTGATAACATTCCAATTCAACACCTGGTTTACCCCGTTCAAAAAATATTAAGTGCTGAACCAGAGTTCTGTGCTAGAACACGTGCATCATTTGATATTAATGATGACAAAGTATTCAACTGTACAGAGCACTGAAGCAGAATACAATCACATGCACCTTTTTTCAACTAGACAAAGCAGAACATTTAGCCCAAATCAGCTAACTCATACACTTATGTCACTGATGGACCAGGCTATGGCTTAACCCACTTATTATGCAGGGAGGAAACCTGAGATTTCATTGAACAAAAAGATTACACATTTTATTCTTGATTCCAGTGAATTTGAATTTAGAAAATTACTTGGAATATCGCTGACCTTAATCTTACCTGCTTTCAATTACTCTTAAGCAAACATGTCAAAATAGACCGTTTAAGATGTTTTATGGGTTCCAAATATTGAATTCTTCAAAAAGTGTTAATGTCATACTTCAAGAACTAATTGAGTTTCCGCATGTCTGGTTTAAAAAAAATGTCTGACGTTGGACTATCTGCAGTGAAATACACAGAAATATTGAATAATAAACTATGTGCAAGAAGACAATTTTAAAATAGTACATCACAGGCCCTATACACGTTGGCTTGAAACAGTGAGGAAAAGTATATTTTTTAAAACAACTTTACCATGATTTCAAAGACAAATAGTAATGATTTATGGCACCCTGATCATTACAAGAAGTTCATGACTATTTACAGCATTTTCATGATGTTTTTATGTTAACAATAAAGCTAGTGAAAACAAGCACGTTATGGTATTTACACATCACCTGATGGTACTGGATAGAAACAAAAGAATTGTATTCTAAAATAATTTAAAAATCATTCATCAAAACTAATCAAAGTCTAAGTTTTTGTAAAATCACAGAATCTTTTTTCGTACATGCACATTTTTCAGTTTGGCCATTTCCAAAAAAGAATTTATACTGATGAAAGCTAGCAGATTGTGTACTATAGTTGGGGTGGGAGATTGCAACCTTCATGTGGTCCGCCCTGTTTCGACGAATGCAATCAACCTGGCGTGCACAATCAAGTAAGATCAAATAGAACAAATTGTCCTACAACTTTAGGCTGTTCACGCCATACGCAAGAAGTGTACTATAGTTCAAATTTAATATGAAACTTGGAGGAAGGCATAATTATGTAATAAAATTTCTCAGCTCCTCCTGCATCCCCCTTTATTATCCCTGCTAAAATAAATTTCAATAGTAGCAAATGCATTTGTCTTGATTTACATTTTACACAGAAACCAAATTGAAGCAAATTGTTGCTGTTTCGTTACAATTCTTAACAATCTCACAAAATAATTAATTATACAATTTGATCACAAACTAACATTGAAACTGATGATTGAATTGTTCCAGCTTAATTTACACACAGTTGATCACTTCTCTCACACCCAAAACAAAGGTCCTTAATTAAGCCACTGCTTCAGTCCAATGGCAACATTATACCATGTTTTGAACGTCAACTCTCGTCCATTCCACAATAAAATTAATCAGGCACTGTCAGTGGATGCAGTTTTTAGTCAGCTCTATTTTACCAACAATGCAACACCAGATTTTGAAGTAACAAACACGCCTCTGGAATGAGAGGGTGAAATAAATATTAAAGCTGTAATTATGCCACCATTGCACCTATAATGATTAACACACCAAAGTCTCTTCTTTTTCACCATGACCACCACCAATCCATAAAAGGTAAAACATTAAGTGTTCAGCATCCGAATGTTATCTTCAATAAATATGGCTGCATTGAATCACATAGAATATGTATTCATAGGCATTTTATGATCAAATTTAAGCTGTAAAATGTTTCCTTCATAAAACTGGAATAATTGCCATTTTAAAAAAGGTGAAAATATGGAAAATCTGATGTAGAAATGAAGTACAAAAACCACAGAAGTAGAATGCATCCAAAAAGAAAATCACATGAAATTGCATTTCTAGAAATGCCACATTATCAGTAGTCATGCCATTGTTTATAAAAGTCACTTCCAAATAATCATATTATAGCCAAACATCTTTAAACACTATGTACATATGCAGCAACTTGTTTCCAGATTTGTTGTGTTGAATTTCAGTGTTGCACCTATATATGCTCTCTTGCCTCAATAAACTGAGGTCACATCATTAAATATGAAAGTAGTTATTATTTGAGTTGTTTGTTCATTTGTTCAAAAGATGACAATGCGAGAATTCCAAATAAAAAAATAGCCACACACAGCATTCTTTTCAGTGCAACGTAGTTATCTTTGGGAATGGTTATTTGTACAAGATCATTGGTGATCTGCGAGATCTCATGAGCAACTAGAACAAAGATGAAAGTGCTGATGATAATGTTGAGCACTGGGCTGCCAGGAATTAGTACAAGAATTCCTTTGGTATCTGCTGCAAGCCAGATATGATATTGGCATATGAAGAGCTGGAAAATAAAATTATTCAGCATGTAATACAATATCATGTTAATATAATTTATATGATTCAAAATTTTAGCCAAACCAGCATTTTGTAATCTTCATTTTAGTCTGCTGAAACCTACAAGCTGGTGTAAATATACTAACCTGCTCAACTATTAATGATTTTAAAAAACAGCCTGCAAGCAAATCAGAAGAGGACATAGCCTGCTAACAGTGCACATGTGTCATTGATCTAGAAACCACTACATCCGCCAATGTTGACAGTCTACCCAATGTCGTTGTGGGCTGAAATCTGAGCAAGCCCATAACAAAAGCAAGTTGGGAAAAAAAACTAATCCTTGCCCTGCCCCTCCACATTCACAGAAATGGACTTGCTCTCTGTGTCGGGTCTGGCCTTGGTTCAGTGGACAGAACACTGAAAGCTTGTGCTTCACCATTGAACTCAAGTTGGAGCCCAAATGCAGAGTGCAGCTGAGAATTCCCCCGAATGATGTCTGCCGACAAGCTTAGAACTTCCATGTTCAGAGTGGAGTGTCTAATGCCAGAACTATTCCAGTGGGGCGGGATGGTAAACACTGTCAGTTTGGCAGACCTGCATTATTTTCCAGTTTGCACAATTGTTTTTGCTAGTGATTTTCAAATTTTATTACCTTTTCAAAACTTAAAATGCATAAACTGAATTTTGTGTCTTAAATTTCATCCACAATTTAATGGAAATTACTAACCACATACATAAAAAATTCTGAGTGAGCACAAACATGGCAGTCTCATGCCATTCCTCCACTCCTCTCACTTTATTTGAATTATTTTATTTGCCGTTTCCTCAATAACGAGTATGCAGCTGAGAGGGGGACCACCATCGGAGAGTTAGAAAGCTTCACCTTAGTATCTAGAATTGACTGCTCCTAGTGATGTAAAAAAGGAAGGCAAGCACTAGCAGAACAGCCTATTGCTGTGAGAGTCTGTGTTGAGGTTGAAGTGCAGAGGCTGAGCAGAGAGCGACGGCAGGATAAGGTAATATCTGTTTTTCTTTTTGTGACACTTCCTTGGTCTTAGTGCAGTTGGGATGCCACTTATGGCAACGTTATGCTTCTCTTACAGGATGTGGAAAGTCACGAAGAGTCAGAGTTATAAAAGATAGAGTATGGAAACAGGCCCTTTGGCCCAACTTACCACTATTTATTTTACCATAGATGGTAATTTGCTTTTCAAACTGCAGGCCTGTGACTAATAGTGTGCCTCACGGATCAGCGCTGAGGCCATTAATTGTGGTTTGTCATATATATATATCAACGATTTGGATAAGAATGTACAAGGTATGATTAATAAGTATGCAGTTGACAGTAACATAGATGGTATCATAGACAGTGAAGATGGTTATTAAGAATTACAGCAAGATCTTGATCAGTAGATCAAGTGGCTGATAGAATTTAATTCATATAAGTACAAAGTGGTGCATCGTGGATAGTCAAACTCGGGCAGGACCTTCACAGTGAGTGGTACGATCTTGGAGCGTGTTGTACAGCAGAGGGGCCTAGGAGTACAATTACATAGTTCTCTGAAAGTGTGTCATAGGTAGAAAGGAAGGCAAGAACAGCTTCTGGCAAGCTCACCTTCATCAATCAGGGAATTCAATTGAAGAAAATGTCAGTGAGGCTGCATTTGGGGTATTGTGTTCAGTTTTAGCCACCCTACCATAAGAAAGATGCCATTAAGCTGGAAGGGTGCAGAGAAGATTAATATAGACATTGTCAGACTTGAGGGGGTGAGTTGTAGGGATAGGTTGGCAGACTAGGACTTTATTCTTTGGAGAGCAGTAAGAAGAGATCTTATAGAGGTGTGTAAAATTATGAGAGGAACTGTTAGTCAATAAGGATTTTTTTCCCCTTGGGTAGAGAACTATTTTTTAAGGCAAGAGGGGAAAGGTTTAATAGGAATCGAAAGGGCAATATTTTCCACACAGAAGGTAGTGGCTGCATGCAATGAGTTACCAGAGGAAGTAGTTGAGGCAGGTACAATAACAATATTTAAGCGAGATTTAGACAGGTACATGGATAGGAAACGTTGAGTGGGACATGGGCCAAACCCAGGAAATGGGATTAGCTTAGATGAGGCATCTTGGTCGGTATGGTTGACTTGAGCCGAAGGGCCCCTTTCCGTGCTGTGTGACTGCTCAAAACCTAGTTCCTTCACTGAGCAGTCTTCCCATCTGCATCTTCTAATCTCCCCTACCATGTTTTAGACATTTTCCTATTCTCCAACCCTATTGACTATGAAACAGTGCAATGATATACTTACTGTTAAACTCAGTAAGTTTATGGTTATATGGTTTTACTTACTTCTAAGGAAATCTTGCCAAACCAGGCAAAAAAGGAGCTGTACACAGAACGAACATAACCAGGAATGTTCCTAATAAGAACGAAGGACAAGATCTGGAAAAGATGTTTTGAAGATATTCAGTAGGAAATATTCATAAACATATGTTGCCCAATTGAATCCTGCAACTGAAAATTCAGGAAAATTACCTGCAATACAGAGAAGTAAGGATGATGTTCATTGCACTCGGCTTTATTTTTGCAGCTGGCACACCATATTGAATAGGTCTGCGAATACAAGATTTAGTGCTTATTTGTTGTTATTATGCACAGAAAAGGTCCAATTTCAATTAAATATATTCTGATAACATTATTCAGTTACATTAACTGCTCTGTATTTCAATATTAATTAATTGTTCAGTGGCAACAAACTATTTCAGAAAATAACTTCACATGACTCTACTTAACAAAAATGCAATAGTACATAACCTTGGATAATTTACTTAAAAATTAAACTCACCAAAAATACAACCACCGATGTAAAAAGTAAGAAGGATGACATTCTGGGTGTAAACAATGTCTCTCCTTTGCCTTCAGAAATTAGATGACTCTTCTTTAATGCACCGTAAAGAAAAGCAAAGAACATACCATGTAGAACTGCCTATAAAGGAAGAGACCATCAATATAAGTGACAAAAATTGTTTCCACATAAACAGTTGGTATTTTGCTTGTGTGTATATATATATATATATATATATATATATATATATATATATACATATACACACACACATATATATAGATATATATATATATATGTATAGATACACACATACCAGCCAACTAATTTTAGAATGATCTTGGAAATAAATTAAGATTTTCGATGAAGTTCAAGTTCAAGAGAGTTTATTGTCATGTGTCCCTGTATAGGACAATGAAATTCTTGCTTTGCTTCAGCACACAGAAGCAAGAATTTAATCGTCCTAAAATGGGCTGGTTTCGAGCACACCCCCTGCTGTGGATGGGTTGATAATTTCCAAGTCCATTTATAACTATTCATTTTGCTTAGCAGAATAATCCATTTAATTGGCAAACATCAAGTACATACTTATTTTAGAAAGGGGAAAAGTTCACATTCATCCCAAAATAGACAAACGCTTTTCTTCTTTCAATCAGCTTCACAATCAAAATTATAGGAGGAGGGGTAGTGGGGGGGGGGGGGGGGGGGGGGGAGAGGGAAAGAGAGAGGGAGAGGGGGAGAGTGGAGTGAATCAAGAGATGGGGCTGGATTTTAGAGTGGTAGGGGGAAATCAAGAGTGATAGAGGGGGGATCATTGGGAGAGAGTGAGAGCAAAGGAGCATTAAAAGAAAGGTGCGGTGGAAGAGAAAGGGCAAGGGAGACCAAGCAACTGTTCTTGGCATTTGTTGATATACAGTTGTCAAATCTTCAGTGTTGTTGGAATTCAGCAAGTGCAGCTCGAATAATATTGAAGCAGCTTTACGCCATCCAGGATAAAGCTGCGTGCTTAGACAGGCCATTCAACATATTAATGCATACTGTTTGCCAACGGCCAAACATGTGAAATGACATCTATAAAATGCACTGCTGCAACTTGTTCCTTTAATAACACCTTCTAAATCCATGGTTTCCGCCACATACAAAAATACCATTTCTTGTCAAGTCCTCCTTAAATGTGGATAACTGTTGAAAAACCCCATTCCTAACTTGCCTTGAGAACGTGATAGTGAGCCACTTCTTACTAACTCAGCCATGCCTGCAGCACACTTATCCCATGGAGTAAAATATTTAGATTTTTTATTCAAACAACTTTGTTCTTGTGATCCAAATATGATTTATAAAGTTAACTGCAAGCATGCATGGGTCTGGTAGAATAAAAAATGTGGTGAATATTTACAGATTTACTCAAAAAATTAAGCCACTGTATTATTTAACAAGAAGTCTCTTGTGAAAGCTGATAAGGTCACGTACAAAACGATCCAATTTCCAACGAAACCACCATTCGTGCAGGAATCCTTGCCATTCAAATAGTTTTGAAATTGGCCACAGTGAAAAAGCATTTTCAAAAGAACTCTGAAATAGATAAATATCAATATTCTGTCAGATATCTAAATTCTGTTAATTGCATTAAAATTTGTGTAGAATTCTTATCCATGTTCATTAAAACGGAAAGAGCACAGTGAAGATTTACAAGGATGTTGCCAGGATTCAAGGGCGCTTTATTCTTTGGAGTGCAGGCACCAGAGAGGTGATCTTAGAGAGGTGTTTATAATCATGTGGAGAATAGACAGAGTGAACGCATAGTCTTTTACCCAGGGTAGAGGAATCAAAGACCAGAGAACATAGGTTTAAGGTGAGAGGGGCAATATTTAATAAAAAACTGCAGGGCAACCTTTTCCACTCAGAGAGTGGTGGGTACGTGGAACAAGCTGCCAGAGGAGCTGGCATGTCTTATAACAGCATTTAAAAAACACTTGGACAGATAGATGGGGCATCTTGGTCAGCATGGATGAGTTGGGCCATTGGCCTGTTTGTGTGCTGTATGACTGTGTGTCAATAAATCCAGTGCCTTAAAGTCTAACTGATGACTAAATGTATTCAAATCACATTTAAGTTTTATATTAGTTCACACTACATCATGCAACTTTGGATCCTAGTTTGCACCATGGTTACTAAAACAATCAATGAACATTTACATTATGTTTCAAACTTAATTTCATAATTGGTCAGAGTGTCAACATCTGCAGGTACCGATGGATGCATTAAAAGCCCAGAAGACACTGGAAGGTAGCTTGACAAAAACGGAAGTTTTATGTTACAAAGGTGACAAACCCCTGATCAGATGAACCTCAATGAAGTACAAATCTTCTTGAATGCCTTTTGTTTCCTGAGCTACGCTGGACAATTAAACAGAAATCATATTGCACAAAGGGCTTTGAAAAAAGATTGCTCTGGAGTTCTACATCAGGCATCAGATCTGCAACATGAGTATCAGGCACCCACTTATAATAAGCGTATTTACAGGGAAAAAATGGTGGCAATTCAAAATTTGAAGAAGCTTTGCAATCTTAGGAAAATGCTAGAGTAGAATTATGCATGTGATCGCTTGCAGAACCTTTCTGACAAAGAAGGATCAGAACATTTGCAAGGAAAACCAAAATGAATAGCAATTAATTAATACTGCATTCCATATAGGAAGACAGAGGTAGGAGAGTGTACATTACTGAGAAACTGCCACTGTTTAGCAACAAGCAGCCACAAATTTCAAACCATGACCAAGGTATATATGTGTATAGATGCACGTGTGCACACCCACACAAGTGCACACACATCTGGTGTGCAAAGAAAGCATCATGATAAAGGGTTTGAATACATGGCTAAAATCCAGTAGCAACATCGAACAGTGCATCCAGGAGAATGTTCTGTGCTAATACATAGATAATCCTATGATGGATAGACCAGTGTTATAACTAATTCTAGGGAATGAAGGCAGGCAAGTGAATTATGTATCACTGAGCAAGCACTTCAGAGATAGTTAAAATAGCTCAGTGCGTTTCAAAGCAGTGAGTGAAAGCGATAAGTATAGTTCAGAAATCTGTTTGAGGCAAGGCTGATTTCACTATCATTTGAATCTGGCAAACACAGACTGAAATCAGTTACATGCAGGTAAATCTACATTTTGGGTATTGAGTATTTTAAAAGAGAAATAGGCTTCAGGGCAATGTATTCCATAAGAATGAAGAGCAAGGATGGCAATCTCAGGAAATTGGTTGTCGATATACAAGGCAGGGATGATCAAGGTTAGTCAGTATGGATTTGCTTGTGAGGATTCGTCCACGTGCATACAGCCCACATGCTGTTAATGAGCTTAATATAGATACAGTGCCCTCCATAATGTTTGGGACAAAGACCCATCATTTATTTATTTGCCTCTTTACTCCACAATTTGTGATTTGTAATAGAAAAAAATCATGTGTGGTTAAAGTGCACATTGTCAGATTTTAATAAAGGCCATTTTTATACATTTTAGTTTCACCATGTAGAAATTACAGCAGTATTTATACATAGTCCATTTACCAGTCTGAAGAAGGGTTTCGGCCCGAAACGTTGCCTATTTCCTTCGCTCCATAGATGCTGCCGCACCCGTTGAGTTTCTCCAGCATTTTTGTCTACCTTTAATTTTACAACATCTGCAGTTCCTTCTTGAGCACTTTATACATAGTCCCCCCCATTTTTGGGCACCATAATGTTTGGGACACAACAATGTCATGTAAATGAAAGTAGTCATGTTTAGTATTTTGTTGCATATCCTTTGCATGCATTGACTGCTTGAAGACTTGCGATTCATGGACATCACCAGTTGTTGGGTGCCTCACTGGTGATGTTCTGTCAGGCCTTTATTTCAGCCATCTTTACCTTAGGCTTGATTTGGGGGCTGGTCACCTTCAGTTTCCTCTTCCAAAAGGCAGGCACAATTGGGTTCAGATCGCACGATTGACTTGGCCACTCAAGAATTGACAATTTTTTAGCTCCGAAAAACTCCTTTGTTGCTTTAGCAGTGTGTTTGGGATCATTGTCTTGCTGTAGAATGAACCGCTGGCCAATGAGTTTTTGAAGCATGTGTTTGAACTTGAGCAGATAGGATGTGTCTATACAGGAGTGGGAGATTGCAATCAACAATAGACGATAGGTGCAGGAGTAGGCCATTCGGCCCTATGAGCCATCACTGCCATTCAATGTAATCATGGCTGATCATCCCCAAACTGTACCCCATTCCTGCCTTTCCCCCCATATCCCCTGACTCCGCTATCTTTAAGACCCCTATCTAGCTCTCTCTTGAAAGTATCCAGAAAACCGGCCTCCACCTAAGGCAGCGAATTCCACAGACTCACAATTCTCTGTGAGAAAAAGTGTTTCCTCGTCTCCGTTCTAAATGGCTTACCCCTTATTCTTAAACTGTGGCCCCTGGTTCTGGACTCCCCCAACATTGGGAACATGTTTCCTGCCTCTAGCGTGTCCAAACCCTTAACAATCTTATATGTTTCAATAAGATTTCCTCTCATCCTTCTAAACTCCAGAGTGTACAAGCCCAGCCGCTCCATTCTCTCAGCATATGACAGTCCCGCCATCCCGGGAATTAACCTTGCAAACCTATGCTGCACTCCCTCAATAGCAAGAATGTCCTTCCTCAAATTCCGCAACCTGGCGTGCACAATCAAATAAGATCAAAGAACAAGTTGTCCTTCAACTTTAGGCTGTGCATGCCATACGCAAGAAGTGTCTATAGACTTCATAATTCATTATGCTGCTACCATCAGCAGTCATATCATCTTCAGCATCAGCTTCATCATCACCATCGATGAGGATAAGTGAGCCAGTACCTTCAGCAGCCATACATGCCCAGGCCATAACATCCCACCAACGTGTTTCATAGGTGAATTGGAATGCTTTGGATCTTGGGCAGTTCCTTTTCTCCTCCATACTTTGCTCTTGCCATCACTCTGATATGATAATCTTCGTCTCATCTGTACACAAGACCTTTGTAAGACAAATCAACACCTGACTCCTGAAAAGTGTTTCTGATCTGTCGGACAGGTGTTTGGGGATTTTTCTTTATTATAGAGAGAATTATTCTGTCATCAGCTGTGGAGGTCTTCCTTGGCCTGCCAGTCCCTTCGTGATTCGTAAGCTCACCAGTGCTCTCTTTCTTCTTAATGATATTCCAAACAGTTGATTTGGGTAAGCCTAAGGTTTGGCTGATGTCTCTAATAGTTTTATTTTTGTTTCTCAGTCTCATAATGGCTTATTTGACTTTCATTGGCACGACTTTGGTCCTCGTATTGATAAACAGCAATAAAAGTTTCCAAAGGTGATGGAAAGAATGGCGGAAAGACTAGATGCGGAGAGCTCTCTTATACCTGCATTAAGGCAATTAGAAACATAAAAAATAGGTGCAGGAGTAGGTCATTCAGCCCTTCGAGCCTGCACCGCCATTCAATACGATCATGGCTGATCATCCATCTCAGTATCCAGTACCTTCCTTCTCTCCATACCCCCTGATCCCTTTAGCCACAAGGGCCACATCTAACTCCCTCTTAAATACAGGTGCACAACCTTTTATCCGAAAGCCTTGGGACCAGACACTTTTCGTAATTCGGAATTTTTCATCCTTCGGAATGGAAGATTTTTAGCGTAGATTTTAAGAGCTGGCTCAGTGGTAGAGTGCTCGGCTCATACCCGCAAGGTCGCGAGTTTGAGCATCGATCCCGGCAGTTACTCGGTCGCGAGTTTGAGTCTTCAATGTAGTTTTTTCTTGCAGAATAAATGTTTGTATGAAATGCAGTGTAGAAGAGGTGTACTGACTGTGTGGGCAAAACTTTGGATGTGATTGCCGACCAGTCTCAAAAGCCGCTGTGTCTCCCTGTCCCTGGGATAGCAGGGGGCGATCAAATAGCACAATACCCCTCTCCCCCTCCAACTCCAGAGGAATCCGCTCCCCGATGGGCCGCTACGGCGACAAGTGGCAGTTCGCCCACAGCCCGAGCTGCGCCACCCCAAGAACAAGACGTACCTTGCACACCATCAGCTTCTGCCCCTACGGGGAGCGTGTTCCTCTGGAGTTGGAGCGGGGCTGGGCTGGAGTTGGATCTGGGATCTCCGTGCTTGCAGTGGGCCTGGGGGTCGGTGTCCCGATGAGGGGGCGCAGCTCGGGCTGTGGGCGAACTGCCACTTGTCGCCGTAGCGGCCCATCGGGGAACGGCTTCTGGTGGTCCTGACGTCTCCGGCCAGTTTGCAGTTTTCCTCTGGAGTTGGAACGGGGCTGGGCTGCTGCTGGCTGTGGGTCTCTGGGATCTCCGTGCTTGCAGTGGGCCTGGGGGTCGGTGTCCCGTTGGTCCTGACGTCTCCGGTGACTGGCACTGACCTGCTGGCATCGCCGACGTGAAGACAGTGCAAAGCCCCCGCGCCGGTGCAATGGGCGGGGAGTTGGAGAGGGGAAGGAAGGGGTCACACACATGGCCGGGAAGCAGAGGGGTGTAGGTGGGGTGAAATTGAAGGGAGCGACAATCTGCTGCTGCCTGCCCGCTGAGTTAAAAAGTTCCCACGGTAGACTCACGATACACAGTGTATCGTGAGTCTACCGTGGGAACTTTTTAACTCAGCGGGCAGGCAGCAGCAGATTGTCAATTATTAACCCTCCCGCGCAATATACCCTCACCTTCTCTTTTATGAATGGGGATTTAGTTCCCCTTTCTTCGAGGACCGACCAGAGGTTCCGCTGTCACCTCTGCGGGCCGCCCTCGGTGAACGTCTTCAAGGACCTTTCTTCAAGGACCGAAAAAATGGAGCTTTTCGTTATTTGGATCTTCGGATAAAAGGTTGTGCACCTGTATAGCCAATGAACTGGCCTCAACTACCTTCTGTGGCAGAGAATTCCACAGATTCACCACTCTCTGTGTGAAAAATGTTTTTCTCATCTTGGTCCTAAAAGACTTCCCCCTTATCCTTAAACTGTGACCCCTTGTTCTGGACTTCCCCAACATCGGGAACAATCTTCCTGCATCTAGCCTGTCCAACCCCTTAAGAATTTTGTACGTTTCTATAAGATAATAATAATAATAATAATAATGGATGGGATTTATATAACGCCTTTCTAATACTCAAGGCGCTTTACATCGCATTATTCATTCACTCCTCAGTCACACTCGGTGGTGGTAAGCTACTTCTGTAGCCACAGCTGCCCTGGGTCAGACTGACGGAAGCGTGGCTGCCAATCTGCGCCTACGGCCCCTCCGACCACCACCAATCACTCACACACATTCACACACAGGCAAAGGTGGGTGAAGTGTCTTGCCCAAGGACACAACGACAGTATGCACTCCAAGCAGGGATTCGAACCGGCTACCTTCCGGTTGCCAGCCGAACACTTAGCAGATTGCGCCATCTGCCGTCCCCCCTCAATCTTCTAAATTCTAGCGAGTACAAGTCTATCCAGTCTTTCTTCATATGAAAGTCCCGTCATCCCAGGAATCAGTCTGGTGAACCTTCTCTGTACTCCCTCTATGGCAAGAATGTCTTACCTCAGATTTGGAGACCCAAATTGTACACAATACTCCAGTTGTGGTCTCACCAAGACCCTGTACAACTGCAGTAGAACCTCCCTGCTCCTATACTCAAATCCTTTTGCTATGAATGCTAACATACCATTCGCTTTCTTCACTACCTGCTGCACCTGCAGGCCTACTTTCAATGACTGGTGTACCATGACACCCAGGTCTCGTTGCATCTCCCCTTTTCCTAATCGGCCACCATTCAGATAATAGTCTACTTTCCTGTTCTTGCCACCAAAGTGGATAACCTCACATTTATCCACATTATACTGCATCTGCCATGCATTTGCCCACTCACCCAACCTATCCAAGTCACCTTGCAGCCTCCTAGCATCCTCCTCACAGCTAACACTGCCCCCCCAGCTTCGTGTCACCCGCAAACTTGGAGATGTTGCATTCAATTCCCTCATCCAAATCATTAATATATATATATTGTAAATAGCTGGGGTCCCAGCACTGAGCCTTGCGGTACCCCACTAGCCACTGCCTGCCATTCTGAAAAGGACCCGTTTACTCCTACTCTTTGCTTCCTGTCTGCCAGCCAGTTCTCTATCCACATCAATACTGAACCCCCAATAAGTTTGCATACTAATCTCTTATATGGGAATTAAACACACCTGAGCAATTACAAAGACGTGTGAAGCCATGTGTCCCAAACGATGTGGTGCCCTGAAATTGGGGGGACTATGTATAAACACAGCTGTAATTTCTACACGGTGAAACCAAAATGTATAAAAATGGCCTTTTATAAAATCTGACAATGTGCACTTTAACCACATGTGATTTTTTTTCTATTACAAATCACAAATTGTGGTGTACAGAGGCAAATAAACAAACAAATAAATAAATAGAGGTTTGTCCCAGATATTATGGAGGGCACTGCAGGTACTCGATGGTTGGCATAGACAGACATGAGCCAGTTTATGAGCATAGACGCACATGAGCCAGTTTATGAGCATAGACAGACATGAGCCAGTTTATGAGCATAGACGCACATGAGCCAGTTTATGAGCATAGACACACATGAGCCAGTTTATGAGCATAGACACACATGAGCCAGTTTATGACGTTAATATTATTCAATGAAACAATTAAGTTTTTGTTAGTTGGATTTTTTCTTAAATAAATTGTAGGTTCTGAAAATAGATCAGTTTGCGAAGTTCGGCACATCAGTGTTTCTCAAACGGGAAGTTAAAAACTTGTGCTCCGAAGAGATAATTTACCACGACTGACATGATGGGTTAAATAGAAGCCTACTGTGATGCATTCTTATCCCCCAATTCCAAATATAGAAATTAATCCTTTCTATCCCGCCTGGAAAAGATAGAGCAAGTTCTTCCTTATCTTAATTTTCACTAACCTGAGAAGCAGATAGTAGGCATATACACAATAGCAAGCCAAGCAATTTGAACACCACTTCCCAATAGGGGGAACAGGATCCTAAAATAAAAGCAGAAACACAGACTTAATTTTAGATTGTTGCAAACTATAAAAAACTGCAAAAACATTTATTAAATGCTTGTGCTAACTAAAATTTGGTGTGATTAACAGGAAATAAATATGAACATTTGCATTGTGCATATTATCATAATCTTTTCATTTTTGATAGACTAAATAGTTCCTCCACACTAGATAATTTTATTGTTGCAAACTTGATCTGTGCCATTTCAGATTACAAGAATCTTTTAGCAACGCTCATTTATTCCCAGTACCAGCGTAAAAACTAGCCCGTGTGGTCGATAAACCAGTTTTAGTTGAGAATTCAAGTTTCTTGCAGATTATTTAAATCTATCTAACAAAATATTAACAGATTATCACTTTATTAGTGATAAATCAGATAAGTGCTTTTGTCAGTTAACATTTGCATTTTTTAACATATGTTTGCATTATCTGATACTGCTGTACATTTGTAAAATAAAGTAACGAACGAACATGAATTAATTTCATATCTTCTCAGCCCAAATCTCTCTCGACTTTGCTCTCAAGCCCCCTGACTAGAGGAAGTGTTTAAACATAAACAAGTACTGTACCGTTTTCATCTTTTTTGCCGGTTTGAGGCCAAATGCCTAGAGTGCCATAGATCACCATGAACCAGAAAGTTACTAATGGAACAAAGTAGTAGAATTGATATGGTCGATTCATTACTAGACACAACACCACCACTAAGAAATTCAGTCGAAATAATATCTGCAAAACCAAATCAGAGATCATAATTCAACATTGTCAAATGTTACTGTTACATAAAACTTCAAACCAAAAACAAAACTTTAATAATAATAATAATACATTTTATTTATGGGCGCCTTTCAAGAGTCTCAAGGACACCTTACAACTTTACAGGTAGCAAATCTGAATAATAAATATCATCCAATATACTCCCTTTTAGTTTTTAAACAAAGAATTTCTCCAACTTTTGGTTACCGCTTGCACCTCCAGATTTCCTTCTTATTCTTGTGATAAGATAATCACTAAAATATTTAATCCAGCTAAAAAAATGATTCCAAGCATAACCTCAATTTAATGCAAAGAATACATGTTATCATTATTTCTCATTTATTGGTTAATCAAATGGAATATCTAGTGAATGAAAAAGCATGTTTTGCTTTCTAATTAAAATACAGCAAGCGAGACATGTATACAGGTCCTCCCCAGGTTATGACAGGTTATGTTCCCGATAACTCTTTGTAACCCGAAATGTTCACAAATGCCATCTACCTGGCAATGGACTTAAAGTATAAAATGTGCCAATGAAGAGCAATATGTAGCTAGACCAGGCGTTTAATTCAATTGTTAACATTTCTCTGCAAGATGCAATGATATTGCCGAGTTCCTCCAAGGCAAAAGGTGCCCAAAATTTCACAACAACCATACTATTTGGTTTCAAACAAAGCTCATTACTTAGGATTCAAACATTCTAACATTGGTTATAAGGCTACATTAGTTTCTCTTCTACAAATGAAGAAAGGACCACAGAGTTTTGTGCTTGGTAAACAATTAAAACTTTCAAAACAAAACATTCAAAAACAAACTTATTGGTGGTCATCCTCTAAAATACTTTAGACTTTGGAATAGTTCCAAGAGATTAGAGGTGAAGATGAGTAATCAGACTTTTAGAAGGCTATTGACTAGGTCCCCATAAGGGGTTAGTGTATAAAATTAAAGCACATAGGATTGGTGGATGACAGATACAAAACAGACAATAGGGTTGTCTGGGTTAAATGGGTTGTTTCTGCCAATGAAAATTATAGGAATCAAATCACAGCTATTCACAATATGCATTATTGATTTGAAGAAGGGACTCAGCACTTGAAGATAATACAAAGAGGCTCTAATATATTTAGGCAAGTTTGGCAAGTGCACAAATGCATGATAAATACAATTTAACATGGAAAAATGTTATGTTATCCACTTTAGTTTTAAAAATGGAAGGACAGATTATTTGAATGATGGATTTGGAAAAGGGAAGTTCAATGAGACCTCAGTGGTGCCTGTCATTGATAGCAGGTGTTCAGCAGCAGTTAAGCAGTTAGGAAATCAATGGTATATTAGCTTCATTCCATAAGCACTTGTATTCAAGAGCAAGGAAGTCTTTCAGCAGCTGTACAGAGCATTGAAGAGATACCACTTTCAGTTTTGGTCTTCAGATCAGAGGAAAGATGTTCCCACCATAAAACATATGCAACAGATGTTTAGTGGACTGATTTCTGAGGCGACAGTATTGCGATGCAAGAAAAGATTGTGGTGGTTGGACTATATTCACTGGGGAATAGAAGAATAAAGAAGATCCCTAAAGGTCCTGTCCCACTTACGTGTCCTTGGCATGCAAATTACACGACTTTGTCGTCGCGTTGAGGCGCACGGGCATCGTGTGGCCGCGTGGGGCCGGTCGCACTGAGAAGCGCTGAGGGGTATGGAGTTGTGCGCGGTATCGCGCGGCGCTCCGAAATTTTGTAGCGAACAAAATCTTTGCGCGCCACCGGCCTGTCGCGTAACTGACGGCCAAAGTGGGACAGGCCCAAGACCCTGGTGCGACGCAACGTCTCACCTCCAACAGCAGCAGAAGCAGGTAAACGATCGCCGAGCTCGGCCTGGGGCTCACGGCCGTTGCGGATCCGGATCCGCCCCCACTTCTACTCACAGAGCGGGGCCAAGAAAATTGAAGATAGGCACAAAATGCTGGAGTAACGCAGCGGGACCGGCAGCATCTCTGGAGAGAAGGAATGGATGACGTTTCGGGTCAAGACCCTTCTTTCAGACTGAAGAAGGGTCTCGACCCGAAACATCACCCATTCCTTCTCTCCAGAGATGCTGCCGGTCCTGCTGAGTTACTCCAGCATTTTGTTTCCATCTTCAAATGTCGTCACGCGCTCCAGATGGCTGTGCGGGCGCATTAAGTCTCGCGCGACCATCGCGCCTCAACGTGACCACAAGGTCACGTAATTAGCGTGCCTAGGACACGTAATTGGGACAGGGGCTTTAGAAACAAAATTCTAACAGGACTAGACACAGAATATGTTCCCAATGGTTGGAGAGTCCAGAACAAGAGATCATAGCATCAATATATGGATAAACGTTTCATAGGAATAATGAACCTGTGGAATTCTCAAAGACTGGATGCAGTGGAAGCCAAGTCATTAAATATATTCACGAAGGAGACGGATATTTCTCAGTGCTAAGATGATCTAGGGGCATGGTTAGAAGAGAGGAACAGTCTACTGAAACAGTAACAATGGAGCAGATCCAATCCTGCTCCAATCTTCTACATTCTTGTTTTAAAATGTAAATATCTTTCATAAGTGATTTAAGTATTTGATTTAACAGACCAAAGAGAGCGAGTACAATCATTTTACACACCATGCAGCCTATGTATAATTTAGGATTACTTACCTGACAAATTCGAGAGATTCCATACTCTCCGCTTTTCCAAAAGTAAGAAAAGTGTCCATAACCTGTTTGGAACAGGTATGCTGCCACCAGTACTCGAATATGCATGTACACAGGTAAAAACTGAAAATTAAAGATTCAATAAATTATAATTTTCAAGTCAATAATATTGAAATCAAAATATTAAACACACAGGAAAGGGCAACGCTTGATCTAGTCTTGGGAAACTGGGAGCGGCATGTGGATGAAGTGTTCATGGATGAGCCTTTTGAGACCAGACTGTTCTATTAGATTTAAGACAGTTATGGATAGAGACAGAGTGGGCCCACAAATTAAAATGCTAAAATGGGGCATGGCCAACTTTGAGGGTATGTAACAGGAACTCGCTCGTTGATTGGAGCAGGTTATTTGAAGGAAAAGGAACGCCAGGAGAGTGGGATGTTTTTAAAAGAGTGCTGACTTGAGTCCAGGACATGTATGTTCCTGTTAAGAGAGAAGAGCAAGGCAGGTGAACGTAAGGAAGCTTGGATGATGAGAGAAATTGCGGCTCTGGTCAAGAATAAGGAGGAAAAGGAGGAGGCATGGGGCAGGTATATGCAGCTGAGATCAAGTGTATCCCTGGAGAAGTTTCGGGTACTGAGAAGCAAGCTAAAAAAGGAAATTAAAGGACAAAAAGGGGACAAGAGATAGCTCTGGCAGTTAGCATTGGGTAAAGTCCAAAGACATTTTTTAAGTACATAAATGGAAAAAGGGTAACCAGAGATAGAATGGGATCCCACAGGAATCAGAGTGGTCAAATCTGTGTGGAGCCACGGGAGATGGGCAAGGTCCTCAATGAGTATTTCTTTTATAAAGTGAAGAAAGACACGAGGGGACTGGCAAACATGGGACAGACAATGGAAGTGTCTTGAGAAAGGTCAGTATTACTGTCCATTGGTGCTTGTCATCTCTAACAATGATTTGGATAAGAACATACATGGCACGATTACAAGTTTGCAGATGACACAAAAATGGGTGGTATTGTCAAAAATTGCAGCAAGATCTTGATCGTCTGGGCAGGGTTGGGCTGAGGAATGGTTGATGGAAATTAATACAGATAAAAGTCAGTTGTTGCATTTATGAAAGTCCAACATGGGAAGGACCTACACAGTGAATGGTAGGGTTCCGAGGAGTGCTGTAGAATTGAATTGAATATATTTTATTAGCCAAGTATGTATACATACAGGAATTTGCCTTGGTGCTTTGCTCGCAAGGATAACAACACGATATACAGTAGACAATTAAAAATAAAGCATAATTCAAATATGTGAAGAATAAAATAAAATACCAGAGCAAAAGGAGGCTGCTGAGTAGAGCTACTGCACGTTGAAAAAAGCTGTTTTTATGTCTGGCTGTGGCGGCTTTGACAGTCCTGAGTCGCTTCCCAGAGGGAAGTATTTCAAAGAGTTTGTGGCCAGGGTGAGGGGGTCAGAGATGAACGTGTACCCGCTCGCTTCCTGGTCCTTGCAGTGTACAGTTAGTCAATGGGGGAAGGTTGCAGCCAACAACCTTCTCGGCTGATCGAACGATGTGCTGCAGCCACTGGATGTCATGCTTGGTGGCTGAACCAAACCAGATCATGATGGAGAAGGTGAGGACAGACTCTATGATGGCAATATAAAACTGGACCATCATAGCCTGTGGGAGATTGTGTTTTCTCAGCAGCCGCAGGAAATACATTCTCTGTTGGACCTTTTTGACTGTGGAGTCAACGGCGGCCTCCCATTTTAGGACCCTGGAGATGATGGTTCTAAGGAACTTAAATGACTCCACAGATGTGACTGTGGTGTTGTTGATGGTTAGTGGGGGTGAAGTGGAGGGGGAGCAGAGGGATCCAGGCGTGCTGGTATAGTTCCTTGAAAATGGCATTACAGGTAGGTGGTGTGGTCAAGAAGACTTTTGGCCCATGGGCCTTCATCATTCAGTGTACTGATTATAGTTGTTGGGAGTAGCTGCAGTTATATAAGATGTTGGTGAGGTCACATTTAGAATATGGTGTTCAGTTTTGGTCACCATGGTATAGGAAAGATGTCAAGTTGGTAAGGGTGCAGAGAAAATTTACCAGGACTCAAAGGCAGAGGTATAAGGAGAGGGTAGACAAAAGTGCTGGAGAAACTCAGCGGGTGAGGCAGCATCAATGGAGTGAAGGAAATAGGCAACGTTTCGGGCCGAAACCCTTCGAGAGGTTGAGCAGACTAGGATTTTAATCCTTGGAGCGCAGGAGGATGAGGGGTGATCTTATAGAGGTGTACAAAATCATGACAGGAATAGATCGGGCAAATGCAGTCTTTTGCCCAGAGTAGGGGAATCGACAACCAGAGGATAAAGGTTTAAGGTGAGGGGGGAGGGGGGGGGGGGGGGGGGGGGGGGGGAGGAGATTTGGTCGAAAGCTGAGGTAACTTTTTTTTTTTACACAAAGAGTGCTGGGTGTATGGAATGAACTACCAGAGGAGATAGTTGAGACAACTACTATCGCAACGTTTAAGCATTAAATTTAGATAGGTACATAGATAGGATAGGTTTAAACGCTGATATGGGCCAAACGCTGGCAAGTGGGACTATTGGTCGGTGTGGGCAAGTTAGGCTGAGGGGTCCGTTTCCGCGTTGAATTACTCTATGGCTCTCATACCACCTCAACTCTATATTTCTAGAATCGATAAGAACACGTACAGTACTTGCTCCTGATATATGATATATCAGAATTATTAGTTGCATCCAGCCCTTCCATTCATCTGTCTGTTCTCTGTTTAACATAGTGGTCTGACAAGAACAAGAATAAAACAATCCATAAATAAAAATGCATTTTAAGTTATCAATTCCCACCGCGGCACCACCATTAATCAGCGAATAAATTGCTCTGATCCAAAACTGCTGAAGTCCAATAATATTGCTTCTCTCATTCAAGTGTTTACTACTGATTTGGCTGCATTACAATCATTTGTTTGTTCACCCATCCTCGTCACCATCCAAAATAATTTCCTCCCTTAGAATATAGCTCTTCTGCTTGCAGGTCCGCACAAAATTTCCTGCAGTCATATCTTAATTTAAGACTGAAGTCTTTTCTTAACTCCTTAATCAGGTTGGATGCAAATGCACAGATATGAATATTATATCACTCGATTACTGCATCACCATATCACTAAGATTTTCCAACTTTAAGGGAAATGGTCAGCCAGCAATTCAATACCATAACTGCTAGAACATAAGTAAGTTTGGACTAGTGGCAGAAAAAATAAAGTACCCAAGATGCCTTTGATTTATAGATCCAATCAAGTATTTTACAAAATGTATAATGGGTAACGTATTTAGGATTTACCTATAAAACATATATCCGAGATCTTTGGAGCATTTATTTTATGTAGCTTCAAACTATAAATTTGATTTTGAAATAAATCATGTTAGTTTAATTCCTAATGTGAAATAGTGCTCCTCTGTGCAAGTAATATGTTGTAAAATGCTGGGATACATGCTGTGAGGAAAAAAAATTAAAAATACCTCTTTTGTATTATCATTATAGAAAACTCCCAGCACGATTATATACACCAATGGAATGAAGAACGTTGAATGCGTGTAATATTTTTGCTCTTTCATAAATAAATCAGCTCTGTCACAGAGAAAGAAATAGCCCATGATCAGGCCTAATTTGGAAAGGGAAAACAGCAGTTTTTCAGGAGTAGAAAGTGAAGCTGTGACGAGTTTCTTCTCTTCTCCACTCTCCACATTAGCATTAGGTTTACTTCTCTGCCAAGTATGACAAAAGTAAGTCACAACTAAGCAGCCAATTATGCAAATACTGAAAAAGCAGCCAGTCAATTTCTGAATTAGAGAGAGCGGAGCCAGAGGAAGGCAGCATGAACCATCAATGGGCTTCACAATCTTGTTGCAGTAGGAATTCATCAGAATCATAGCATTCTGTAAAAAAGAAAAATTAAGAACATTTCTCACAAAACAACCTTTCATGTAATAAAACAGATTCAAATAATATTTACAATAGATATTTGCTTCAAGTAATGCAAATCCAGTGTCACATCATATGAAATGTCAAATATTATTTTATGCATTAGACATCAATGGATCAAAACCCATCAGGACAACAATCAGTTAACGTTTTTGAAGAGTGTTGCACTTTTACTGCATCAATAATAGTCATTCATGCATCAATAATAAAAGCACATATATGAAGATGTTTAGTACTATCTAAATGAACCCAGAAATGAAAAGCAACAGCAAGCTTCGAAAATATATCTGGATACAGTTGTAGAATAAAACGCAAAAAACAAAATCTATGGAAGCCTGAAATTGATTTGGATTAGTCATACAATAGCGATGTTTAAGAGGAACTGGCAGGAAATGTGTAGGAAGGAACTGCAGATGCTGGTTTACATCGATGATAGACACAAAATGTTGGAGTAACTCAGATGGACAGGCAGCATCTTTAGGAATAGTAGGAATGGATGACGTTTCAATAGACAATAGGTGCAGGAGTAGGCCATTTGGCCCTTCGAGCCAGCACCGCCATTCAATGTGATCATGGCTGTTTCGGGTCGAGACCCTTTTTCAGACTCGGGAAGGGTCTCGACCTAAAACATCACTCATTTCTTCTATCCAGATGCTGCTTGTCCTGCTGAGTTACTCCAACATTTTGTGTCTATAACATGCAGGGAATGTTGAAATATAGACTATGTCTAGGCAGATGTGTACTATAAATTGGCATTATAATTGGCAGACATGGTGGGCCAAATGGCCTGTTCCTGTGCTGCCTAGTACTATGCTCACCGTTCTTCGCAGGGCCTGTTAATTGCTTAATAAACACGTTTATTAACATGTGAAAAATCTAAAAGCAGAACTGCAAATAATCTAATCTAAAATGCACACCCAATGCACCTACAATGAGGGCAGGGTCAGTGGCAGTGTGCCTAATAAGCAGTTTCATATTCCAAATGGATTTCAAATCACCAAGGGCCGAGAAATCCCAATAGCTGAAGGATAGCAAGAACTGCTAAACTATCCAGTCAGCAGAAAGACAATGCATGATCACAATCGAGCCATTTACAGTGTATGTAGTAGCCATTTAGCTTAACTCAGTATGTTATAACTATAACCAGTTACCTTTAAATTTTATCTGCCTGTAATTATGTGGGTGGGATTTATACGTAGTCGGAGGCGTGTTTGCGGCTGGATTCTCGCGCAGATGAACTAGTAGTTTTTAAGTTTAGTTTTGAAGAAGCATAGGGGAGAGGTCACAGCTTTCGACCATGCACGAGTTTGACTACGAGTAAGATCAAAATGTACTTAAACAAGAAGTTTGGATGAATATCTTACTGTTTTTACTACTACAATAAAGAAACTATTAATTAAGAGACTGTGTTTTGGAAGATATATCATTCGACGGCATTGAATGTCTTGTGGAGGGCTCGTAAATGTGTATCGATTATCTCCTAAACCCCTGTCTTCAATCATAGTGACTTAAAGGAGGAATCCTTGAAACGATATAAAAATCTGTCACTACAATGCATAGATAATGGAGTAACGTTTAGTGCAAGGTAAAGCCAGCAAAATCCGATCAAGGATAGTCCAAGGGTTACCAATGAGGTATATAGTAGTTCAGCCCTGCTCTCTGATTGTGGTAGGACAATTCAGTTGCCTAATAACAGCTCGGAAGAAATTGTCCCTTGATCATTTTCACACTTCTAAACCTTTTGCCTGATGGGAGAGGGGAGAAGAGGGAGTGGCCAGGGTATGACTCGTCCTTGATTATGCTACTGGCCTTACGGAGGCATCATGAGGTATAAATGAAATCTATACTCATTACTTAACTATATTAAGTTCAAGTTCGTTACATTTATTATCATATGCACCAATTGGTACAGTGAGATTTGAGTTACCATAGTCATACGAATAAAAAAAGAACACCATATACAATAGAGTTTGACATAAACATCCCCACACAGCGGAATCAATGTTCTCACTGAGAGGGAAGGCAATAAAGTTCAGTCATCTTCCTCTTTGTTCACCTTTATTCACCATATTAGCTTACCTTTTCTAGAGGGATCCATCTTTAGAGGAACAATTATATTAGAAATATGTAGCGCATTTTCACATAACTGCAGAAATAAATCTTAAATACAACCATTACTACAATATACCTACAATGTCTCTTGTGGTTTCGGGTAAATGCAAGCCATCCAAAGATCCTGCCATGGTTTCTTCTGCAATTAATTTAGAAGCTCGGAAAATCTTGACTTTTGCTGCCATATTTCTGGTGCTGCTGTTCAAAATGCTCAAAGCTGCATCGTTGTATAAGCCAATCCTCTGGTTAGTAATCATTTTTCTATTCTCGCTCAGCAAATCTTCATATACTGGATCTAAAAACATTTTGTTTTTTTAATTACATAAGTCACTGTAACAAAAGAGACAGCTATAAATAAAGAAATGATTAAGATGGATTTACCTTGCAGAATCCAATAAATGTCTTTGGTTTCTGCTAGCTTCTCCAGAAGAGGTGCGATTGATGTAAGGTTGATTCTATACTGTGCGAGAGCTTCCATACTCCCATTTTGAATTTTAATTGACCACTGTGAGCGAACAAACATTTGTTTGTAATGTAATGCTAAAGAGAAAATCTGGAAAATATTCCACATTCCAATTTAATTAAAATTAATTTACCGTAGCAGCGCCCACCACAATAATATGGGGCTTCTGTTGAGTATCCTGCAAGAAAGAACAAAAATTATATTTGTACAGCAAAGTCACATAAACAGATATGAATGAAAGAAATATAATTAGCATTATATAACAATTCCAAAAAGGGATCTTGGCATATTACTTCACAATAAAACAAAATTACAAGAATGATCCACTTCAGAAAATCATTCTAGTATCTAAGACGTCCATGCAGAAAATATACACACAATTAACTAAATATATCAAAATATTTTAAACATTGATTTAATTAATTGCTATGACATCTGATCTTGCCTCTTTAAACTCCATAAATCAATATTTTGGAATTTAAATGATTATATATTTATAAGAGAGATAAGACTTTGCCTTCCATCACAGTGAGGAGGAGATTCACTGTGATGGATGTTTGTGTAAATTGTGTTGTGTCTTGGTTCTTTTTTATTGTGTGTATGACTGCAGAAACCAAATTTCGTTTGAACCTCAAGAGGTTCAAATGATAACAAATAAATTGTATTGTATTGTATTGTATTGTATTTCAGATAAATGAAGATCAACTTAATTTATCAATATGTGAATAAATGAGCAACTGAAATCCCAAGTCATATTTTAACTACAGATGTAATGGAAGAGTTATTAGGATATTGATGATTTTATATACTTGTCTATTTACTCATTGGTCAAATCACACAACTTCCTGCTAAATATACTCCTACAGCTAGATCTTGATAAAAGATCTATAACGCTGCTATACTACTGTAAAACATCAGTACTAAGAATCACAGAATACACTAATTATTAAAAAGATATCATCACTACTGATGCAATGCATTTTCAATAGTCGTTTAGATATTGTGGAGTTTATAGAATATAATATTTTTGGAATAATATCCATCCTGTACGAAGCCAATGAAATTATATAGTTATTCAAACTAAAATTCCATCACCTAATTGCTGAGAATTGATGAGATTTTTTTATAACAATGCCCTCGTGTACAAATCATATTAAATACTTTTAAAATAATGGTTAAAATAAAACATTTTGCCTTAAATCCAGTTTTGTTTGGTAACATATTTGCACTGAAAACGAAGCGGAAGGAATATACAGAAGGTAGATTCTTTAAAATCAAGAAAACAATCTGTATAACTCAGACAACAATTAAAATTGTAAGTGGATTACAGGTGAGTATTGTTTTATTTGATTTTTAATTGGGTTTTGCATATTTTCCTCATTGTGATTTGTACAATGTACAAATTAGATGAAGAAGCAAGCCAGTCAGCTTCTTAAACCTGCTCTGCCAATCAATGTGACATGATTACAATCGCAGCTCAAGATCTTAAGCTCCTGTCCCACTGTACGAGGTAATTCACGAGTTCTCCCAAGTTTTCCCCTGATTTAAACTCGGAGAAGGTCCGTAGGAGTTCGTGGATGTCTCGTAACGGTTTGTAATGGCTCGTAATGCTAACGGTAGGTATAAAAAACAACAATTTTTTTCATCACAAATATTTTTTTACTCATGGACATTTTTTACAGGGATGAAAAAACGTCCCGAGTTCGAATCAGGGGAAAACTCGTGAGAACTCGTGAATTACCTCGTTCAGTGGGACAGGGGCTTTATCAAGAATCATCCTGCATGTTAATTTTGTTCACTCTGCCTCAAATGGTCTTTGAGGAAGGAGAGTTTCAAAGATTCTCAACCCAAAGAGAAAATATTTTGCCTCATCTGAGTCTTAAAAGACTGACCTTTAATTTTTAAACTGTCACCCCGGGTTCTAGAGTTTCCAACAAGAGAAAATATAATATCATACTTTTCAACAGCCTACATCTTTTTCGTGACTTTAAACCACACAGTCATTTTTTGGTATCAAAAACAAACTTCAAAGGCAAACTAATGCCCAAACATTTAGCTTTAATTATTGACCACAGAATGCAAGTTCTTAAAAAAAAACCCTGAAAATACCAAAAAAAACTAGGCAGATCAGTCAAGAACATCTATAGATGGAGGAAGGTTTATGTTTTGGGTCATTAGAACCGGGAAGGAGAAAACACGTTAGTTTTCAGTTGGAGAGAAGATAGGGAAGTATTAGATTAGAAGAAAAATACAAGTGAATTGCTGCAAGGACTCTGGTATCTCAAAATGCAGGTGCAACCAGTAGTTAAGATGGAACACTTACAGTTAAGGTATTGGAGTTTAGAAATATGGATCCTATGTTACAGTTATACAGGGTATTAGTCATAGAGTCATACAGTGTGGAAAGAGGCCCTTTGGCCCAACTTGCCCTCACCAGACAACTTATTAACTGAAATGCAGCAGTTTAGACAATATTTGACACTCAAACTTGGAGTCAACAGAAGAGTCAGCATTACTAATTGACGGAAGAGTTCTGAAGAGATGTGCAAATATGTACAGAACAAGGTGGAGATGATTCAGGAAATTAGATCTTCAGGGGTATTAATGAATGAAAGATCATTTTTACTACAACAATTATGGGGGATGAGAGGCTTCAGATATGCAGAAAGACTAGAAGTTAGTATTGTTCTTTAGAGAGAAAATATTCAAGCATATTTAAAAGGAGGTTCAAAATAATGAAGGATTTTAATAGAGAAATTCTTCTTTCCTCTGTTAGTTCTCTGGTACGTAGGATAATATAACTGCATTCTGATTAAATAGATAATACGATCAATATGGGTGGCACAGAATCTTCCACAGATGACGTAGCCGCTGCCCGATGTGGCAGCAGAGGTAGGTATTTGGTAGTGTACCCCACTCCTTAGACAAGGTGTCTGTATGCTCCTGATGCATGACCTCGAGGTTCTCATAACAACCCAAATGTACTTTCCCACTTCGAGCCGTCATAGACAGAGTTCCCAGGATTGAGTGGGAAATTTCTTGAAGGAGGCTTTCAGCAAACATTCAACAGCAACTTTCAGAATAGAATTTGATAGAGGAAGGTGAAGGACAAATTAGAGAAAAGTGTGTAAAACACAATGGAACATCTATCCAAATACTATTAAAAGTCTTGACTTGTTTGTCTGTCTGTTATCTCAGGAGCTATGCCAAAACGGTACACATCAGCGCAAAATATTTTGCAGAATCTTACGCAGCTTTTTCCCATGGCCTTTTAATTCACGTTTCTTCAGATTTGATGTTATATTTCACAAATTATTGATATTTAAAGGTTTAAAAAGCCAAATTTAACAAGATTGTTTACTGTTAAAATCCTTCCTGCCAGCTTCCAACAGACTTTGATACAAAGTTGCAATACAGGAACACTCTGTGCTTCCACCAAGTTTTCACCTGAATGGGATTTCACAGTCCTCCACCCAACATTTGCAACAATGTTGCTATCATACAACACTTACTCCAGCTACTGGCAGCAGGTGTTTCAACAGGAGGGGGAGAGTGAATTGGTATTGATCCTGGCAGGACAGGAGGGGGAGGGTGAATTGGTATTGCAATTGGAAGTGCTGCCGCAGGCAGGGGAAGTGCAATTGTTTTTGTTTTTTTTAAGTTCAGTGCTAGGGTAGGCAGGGGAATGCTGGAATCATACATTCAGGAACGGATTAAGTTGGGGGACAACGCCTCCCATGGGGGTTACGGGCAAGTGATGCAATATTGCATTGGGGAACAGGTTGCGTTGGGGGACCAGGCCTCCTGTGTGACAGGGACCCAACGTGTCCCAGTTGGTCTAGTCTATATATACTATTAAAAGTCTCGTCTTGTTTGCCTGTCTGTCTGTGAGGTCAAGTAACTAAGCCAGAACTGTACACAATAGCGCAATTTTTTTTGCTGAATCTTACTCAGCTTTTTCCCATGGTCTTTAGTATCACATTTCATGTTATTGATATTTAAATTTAAAAAAAAGCCAACTTTGAAAATAATAACTGCCTGTGAGTGGGAGACTTTTCTAGCAGCTTCCAGTGATGATGTCACAATGGCATCTCACAGTCGTCCAATCACAATGGGATTTAATTTACACAAGCTGCCATGAAAATTCCGAAAACCGAAAATGACATCACAATCTCTGCTGCCAATGCAGAAGCTATGAGAGTTGACGGAGTGGGAGAATGGGAGGAAGCATGTTATTTAAACATAGTCTTTAGTGGGGTAGTGCGAAAGGGGAGAGGTGATGGAGGGAGTAACTGAGGGTAGGGAAAAGGAGAGGGAAGGAGAGGTGACAGAGAGTCAATGGGATCAGCAGCTTCAATGGGAGTAAGGAGTGAGATTTTTGCCCCCCCCCCCCAACGCGGGAAGGATTGATTGGCTCCAGGGAACGCCGACACCGACTCAAAAGTCAAGTCCATTCATTGATTCCGGGAAACGCTGACTGTCCCCCCCCCCACCCATGTGGGAAGGATTGACTGCGTTGGGGGATTGGGTTGCATTGGGGAAATGGGTAAGTGGTGGAATAATGCGTTGGGGAAACGGGGCACAACGGGTCAGGGAGCGGAGAGGGGTTATGGAGGGTGGGAGGGAGAGACTGAGGGTAGGGAGTGACTGAGGGTAGGGGAAAGGAGAGGGAGGGAGAGGTGAAGGAGGGAGTGGAGGGGGGCAGGTGATGAGGGGAGAGAAGAGGGAGGGTGAAGAGGAGGGGGAGTGTTGGGGGTGAGGGGAAATGAGCTGCATCTGCACAGTTGAGGGCTATGGGTGAGTGGTGGAATATTATGTTGGGCGAACGGGTTACGTTGGGGGAACGGGTGATGGGGGTCCCATCTCGCATTGGGTGACGGGGCTCAATAGGTCCCACAGTCTAGTTTCCAATAAAAGTCTATTTCAATACCATGGGCTGAATAGTTCCTCTTTATGCTGTTTGATTCTATGGTACTAAAAGATGTATTTATCAATAAATTATACCTCAAATATTAATATAGTAACATGCTGAGCCATAATTAACAAGTATGTGTAGATTTTCAAATAAATAAAATGTATAATAAAATGCCAAGAAGTGCACAAGCTGCAAAAAATCAGAAAGTTTAGGTTTAAGTTTATAATTGTCACGTGTAAAGCTTTGTGAAAAGTCTTGCTTTGCATGCAATCCAAATAGACCAGATACACCACAAACGAGTACAATCAAGCCAAACTTAAGTTTAATAGATAGAGCAAAGGGGGAAATACAGAGTGCAGAATATAATTCCCAGCATTATAGTTCATCGGTTCCATGGAAAAAGTCCAATGTTTGCAATGGGGTAGAGGAGAAACAGACAGTACCCAGCTGATGTTTGGACTGTTTAAAAGCCTGATAACAAAGGGGAAGAAGTTGTTCCTGAGTCTAGTGGTGTGTGCTTTCAAGCCTCTGTACCATCTGCCCAACAGGTGCAAGAAGGAAGAATGTCCGACGTGGGACAAGTGTTTGATTATTTTCTGAAACAGCATGAAGTGGGTCAATGGTGGTAAGGCTTAACCTATAACTCTGCAATGTCTTACGCTCGTCTGCAGAGGTGCTCAAACAAAGCTGTGGTGCAACCCGTCAGTATGCTTTCTATGTAGCGTTTTGTAAAGGAGTAAAGGTGTGGGTGTGCCTTCTTCACTGTCTCAATGTGGTTGGTCCACGATAGAACATTGTTAATAGTCATGCCAAATCTGGGGGAACCCATGACTCACAGATAAATGCATCTCCACTATCAAAAGAATTGCCATTAATTTTTCTATTGTGAATGTCCATGTGCCTGACAGATTGCATGGAAATATATAATTAAACTGGGCACAGATAAGGAAAATGAGTGTTTGTAACTGTGTATTTGAGATGTGGCATTTAGTGAGTAAATTCGAAGGACGTTAAAAAGATGGGACACATCAGGGATGATTATGCATGGTTGGGAAGGCACCATTACTGCATCGGAGAGTGGGAGGCCCTGGAAATGGGGGAATGAAGGGGAAAAGTAAAGTAGCAATCAACTTGTTAAATTAATAACATAATGAATTATGGAGAACCAGAGTCCAGATGTGATACCTTTACACAGTTGATGAATACAGAAAACTGAAAGACTGGCTATTCATTCAATATGTAGAGCTAACCTTTTAAAACCTTTAGCATATGTTTTCATGATAACCTTTACTATAACTGAATATGCAGGTTATTTCAATTTTTCAATACAAGTAAAATAATAAATATAATTGAGCATTTGGAAAACTAACCTCGATCCAGGCCTTAAAACAGTCCCTCATGGAGTTGTTTACCTCTGGGTACCACAAAAAGTCCTGTATTAAAAAAAAATGCAAACACTAAGATATAATTTTTTTTTTCTATCGCTCAATATTTGGAGATAACTGGCAAGGTTATTAATGTAGAAACAAAGAAGTAGTTCCAAAAGTTTAAGCCAAATCATCAATAAAGGCAAATGCCCGGATACTGAAGCAATATTACATTCAAATCTTATGATTGCGCTTTATTCACAAACATTTTACAGTGATGGCACCAGAAATATTAGGAACAGCATACAGCAAAATAAATGTTCCTTGGCTCTCCCTAACATGGAGTTCAACTGCAGCCCTCACAGCTTGGCAATATTCAGTATCTCGGGAAAGGAAACCGATCAATCCAAATTCATACTGGTTTGTGCAGTTGAATGAATACAATACTACATTTATTTACAGCCATTAAGGGGATTCAAGGAAGTCTCACAATGCACCAATCGAGCACACAGTGGCACAAAGAATATATCTACACATGAAGGTTCAATAATAACTTGCATTGAAATTGCATATTTAATGATTCAATACACACCCAAGATGCTTCAAAGAAACGTTAGTAAAGCCTGATTATTGACTCACGACTACACATTAGAATTAAAAAATATATATTTAAGTAGAATATAGTAGGATATCAAACACAAGGATAATGGGAGAGTGGAACAAGAAAGCCCAACCTTCAATGCATTGGAATAGTCAAGCCCAGAAAAAAAAGGCAAAGATACAAGTGCAGCTGCAACTGAATTGCAGCAATGGAAGATTTGCATGATATAACAGAGTTAGAAATAAGTAGTTTAATAATGATATAAATGTGCTTCCCAAGTTTATTTAATCATCAAAGATGATAATCCTTAGACAGAAAATGTTGGAGTAATTCAGCAGGTCAGGCAGCATCTATGGAGAAAAAGAATAGGTGACGTTTCAGGTTGGAACCCTTCTTCAAACAGCGAATGTTAACACCAATGACAGCACAGGATTGAAAAGAACAAGAATGGATAGATACGTGTCTATCCATGCTGAAGATTATTTTGACCGTTTTCTCATTGTGGTGGCTGGTGAGGAAATTAATTGGAGAAATTCAAACCAGGAGCCTCAGGAAAGATGGGCACAAATTTAGGAAACTTCAAGTATATGAGAGTAATTGGTTAGAAAGGGGGCAATAATTTGTAAGGACAGTCACTAAGTTCATTTTGAGTGGAAGAGGTGATGATGGCTGATTTGAAGGGCTGAGGGGCAGTAGTAACTAAAAAATAGTGGGAGGAAAATCAGGTGGCTGGCAGTTTACAGGAAATAGGTTTAAGACCTCAACAAATAGATTTTCAAGGCTAACCCGAGATGGAGTCATGAAGGAAAACAACTGAGAAACCTGATGTGCTGGAGTAACTTGGCAGGTCATGCAGCATCCCTAGAGAACATGTATAGGTGACGTTTCAGGGCAGTACCCTACTTCAGATGTTCTCCATGTTCTATCCATGTTCTTCAGGGATGCTGCATGACCCACAGGGTTACTCCAGCACCTTGCATCTTTTTTGTAAACAAGCATCTGCAGTTCTTTGTTCCTAGAAATCTGAGAAACAAGTTGAGAGCAAAGAACAGAGAGGGGAAAGAATTATAGAGACAACAACGGTCAACACACTCAAATTTTATACTACCGCTGCATTAAAATATAGAAGCAATACTGGAACTTACAACTTTCAATGGATTTTTTCCATCTTTAAAGGAAATATTTTCATGCTGTCAAAAGAAAATTCATAAAAATAAATAATAGTTAAGACAATAATATTCACATGAATAATTAACTTTTAACAGCCAGACAATTTCTAGACCATTAAAACTCCTGATGCAAACATTTCATTTACTCCTGATGCCATGAAAGAGATTTGTTCAATCTCTAACTCTCATTCAAAGATATGCTTATAGTTATTGCACAACGAGCAAGGATTATTTTTGCAATAGGTGACATTAGTACAGAATTAAAGTTGAAGACAGCTTCATAAATTCCTGTTATAGGAGCAGAATTAGGCTATTTGGCCAATCAATCATGGCTGATCTATCTTTCACTCTCAACCCCATTGTCCTGCCTTCTCCCCATAACCCTAACACCCTTATTAATCAAGAATATGTCAATCTGTGCCTTAAAAATACCCAATGTCTTGGCCTCCAGAGCCATCTGTGGCAGCAAAGTCGACTATTTCACCATCTCCTAAAGAAATTCCTGTGTTCTCCTTTCTAAAGATACGTCCTTTTATTCTGCGGCTATGGCCTCTGGTCCTAGACTCTCCCATTAGTGGAAACATCGTCTCCACATCCACTCTATTCAGTAAGTTTCACTGAGATCTCCCCTCATCCTTCTAAACTCCAGCAAGTACAGTGCTGTCAAACGCTCATCATGTGTTAACACAATCATTCCTGGGATAATTCTCGTAAACCTTCTCTGGACCTTTTCCGTCGCCAGCACATCCCTCCTCAGATATGGGCCCATAATGAGGACGCGACTAGTTCCCAGAATGCAGGACCTCCTCATGACCATGAAGGCGACTACCTGGCAACCACCCGTGAACATGTGGCGACCGCAGAGTCTCCTGCCGTCGCCTAAAAAGTTGCCTAAGTGGGACAGGCCCATAACTTCCCTTGTCAGCCACAATCCCCTCATACTCCCCTTAGAATCTTTCTTCCCCTTTGGAATGAGAAGATCCTGTCTTGCAAATTATTCCCAGAAATTCCTACCATCGTTGTCCCACCATCATTCCTGTTAGGGTCCCTTTCCAATCAACTTTAGACAGCTCCTCCCTCATGCCACTGGAGTCACCTTTGCTCAACAGTAATACTGACACATCCAATTTCATCTTCTCCCTCTCAAATTGCAGGTTGAATTTTATCATATTATGGTAACTACCTCCTAGTGGTTCCTTTACTTTAAGCTCCCTGATCAAATCCGGTTCTTTACACGATACCAAATTGAGACCTTTTCCATGGGAGGCTCAACTACAAGCTGCTCTAAGAAACCATCGCTCAGGCACTCTCTTGGGGTCCAGTACCAACCTGATTTTCCCAGTCTACCTATATATTGAAATCTATGACCACTGTAACATCACCTTTCTTACATGCCGATGTATCTCCTGATGTAATTTGTACCATATATTTTGGCTACTGTTCAGGGGCCTGTAACTAACTCCCATCAGGGTTTTTCACCGTTGCAGTTTCTTAGCTCTACTCACAAGGATTCTACATCATCTGATCCAATGTCACCCCTTGCTAAGGACTGAATTTCATTCCTTACCAGCAGAGCCATCCACCCCCTCTCCCCTCTGACAGGAAAAAGTCATAATTTCTGAATTTATCACTGCATATTTATGATCATACAACAAGATGGAACCTTTTTCTTAGGCAAGAAAAATATAGTTTTCCATTAAGTTTGTGGTATTCAGTCTCATTTCAATCAGGTGTAGTCCCATTGGACAGACTAACTAAAAGGGCACCAGTGTTTCCTCCATGCAACCTCAAATGCAAAACTTGGTAACCATCATACTGTGCAGGACATCTCCCCGTATGGGCATGAGAGACAGTACAGGAATTAAAATGGCTGACCAACTGTCGTGGAGGAACAATGCTCAACCTTGCTTTGCTCTAAATTTCTTCTGGGCCCAAGTTGACTCGTCAAGAGTTGAAAACGTGAATTGCAACCATGCCACCTTCCAACCTGCGGCATTTAAACAGCATATAGATAGGCACACAGATATACAGGGAATGAAGGGGTATGGATTACAAGATTAACCTGCCATCATGTTCAGCACAGACAATCTGGGCTGAAAGGTCTGTTCCTGTGCTGACTGTTCTATGTTCAGTGCTATGATAATGAGAATACAGAAACCTGAGATGCAAAGGAGTCTAGGTAAAAGGTTAATATCAAGTCAAGCCGATTTATTGTCAAATGCACGAGTATGATAACGTGTGGGTACAATGAAGAATTTGCTTGCAACAACGTCACAGGCACATATGCAGGTATAGCAAGTAATTATGAGATGCTAGTTGGCGCTGACTAGGTGGGCCGAAGAGCCTGTTTCCATGCTTTTTCTCTAAAAATAAAATTAAAAAAATAATCCCTCCATTCCCTGCATATCCATGTGCTCATCCAAAAGTAATGGACTTTTATTGTCTTCTAATGGACTTTTATTAAGTGCTTCTATGATCAGTATTGATCTTCTTATATAAGGAGCAATGTTAATGCACTGGGCACAGTTCAGAAAAAAATTACTAGACAATACCTGGAGAGGGCACCATGTCTTCTAAGGAAAGATTGGATTGCTCAGGCTAGTATCCACTGGAGTTGAGAAGATTGAGGGAACTAGATTGAAACATAAGATCCGGAAGGACCTAGGCAGGTTAGATGAGGAAAGGATATTTTCTTGTGGGGGAATCTAGAACTAGGGATCAATTTCAAGATGAGAAGACATTTTTTTTTCACATAAAGAATGATGGATCTGAAATCCTCCACATAATCCTCCATCCTACCCTTGTGAAGTTCTGTGAATGATGTCATTCAAAACAGGCAAGAAGATTTCTGGGAATTAAGGGAATTAAGGGATACAGAGTATCACAGAAAACTGTTATTCACTTGTTATTCACTTTGTTATTCAGGGCAGACGTGGGCCCAGATATCTTATACTTGTTGCTAACTCTTGGTCTTAAGCAAAACATTCATGAGAGTAAAAGATAAACAAACAAAAATATGGTGTTCATTAAAACTGGGAAAGAGAAAACATTGCAGAAAGGGTGGGGAAGGTAGCAATAGGATAAATGGAATATCACTGATATGATGAGACGAAGCTTGCCTGGGTGAAAAGCAGTTGAAGCTTCCGTTTGATAGATTAATGTTCTGACACTTTCATCTGCTGGGCATTTCCCGCAGTTTTGACCTGCATTTCACAGATATATATATATATATGCACCTTTATTTGTTTTCTGTCTAACAGCACTCAGTAATGTGTCAACCAGATGGCTTCCTCACCAATTTATAACCACGCCACCCTGGCCACTCCCTATCAGAGAGATGTCCTTCGCCCTATCCTCCCCCACACTACATGCAGCTTAAAACTGATACTGACAAAACATTAACTGTTTCTCTTTCCAGAGATGTTGCCTGACTTGCTGAGTGTTTACATTGTTTTCTATTTCTAGAACTGCAGTGTTTTGTAGAACTAAAAATAGCTGAGATAAACAGAAAACATTTGGTTTTACAACCAAGGCTCCTTTTCCTTTCAACGTCTCAAGAAATGGATGACTTGTCCTTCACTGCTATTTGTGAGACCTTGCTAATGCACTCTCATTGGATTGCATGTTGATAAACTATTTTTGGAGGGAGGAATTTTATGTGGAGGCATTTCAGATTTTCACAAGGAAGAGATGCTGTATTAATGCATTGATAATGTTGCCAAATAAATAATTGCCAGCTGCTTAGAAAACATCTAGAGAAAGCAACTTAGGAAAGAAAGATTATAAATATCCTGCGACTTAACTATTTCAAAATTCCGGAGTTGAACGTGAACAAACTCGCATTGAAACAAAAAGGATGAAATTATAAATAGAATTCCAAAAGCAATTTTATAATTGGAAAATGGATGCAAGTGTACATTGCCCTTCATAATATTTGGGACAAAGACCCATCATTTATTTATTTACCTCTGTACTCCACGATTTAAGATTTGTAATAGAAAAAAATCACATGTGGTTAAAGTGCACATTGTCAGATTTGTTAAAGGGTATTTTTATACATTTTGGTTTCACCATGTAGAAATTACAGCTGCGTTTATACATAGTCCCCTCATTTCAGGGCCCCATAATGTTTGGGACACATGGCTTCACAGGTATTTGTAATTGCTCAGTTGTGTTTAATTGCCTCCTTAATGCAGGTATACGAGAGCTCTCAGCACCTAGTCTTTCCTCCAGTCTTTCCATCACCTTTGGAAACTTTTATTGCTGTTTTATCAACACGAGGACCAAAGTTGTGCCAATGAAAGTTAAAGAAGCCATTATGAGACTGAGAAACAAGAATAAAACTTAGAGACATCATCCAAACCTTAGGCTTACCAAAATCAACTGTTTGGAATATCATTAAGAAGAAAGAGAGCACTGGTGAGCTTACTAATCACAAAGGGACTGGCAGGCCAAGGAAGACCTGATGATAGCTGATGACAGAAGAATTCTCTCTATAATAAAGGAAAAAAAAACAAACACCTGTCCAACAGATCTGAAACACTCTTCAGGTGTGGATTTGTCAATGACTACTGTCTACAGACCAGAAATACAGAGGCTACACTGCAAGATGCAAATTACTGTTTGCTGCAAAAATAGGATGGCCAGGTTACAGTTTGCCAAGAAGTACTTAAAAGAGCAACCACAGTTCTGGAAAAAGATCTTGTGGACAGATGAGACAAAGATTAACTTACATCTAAGTGATGGCAAGAGCAAAGTATGGAGGAGAGATGGAACTGCCCACGATCCAAAGCATACCACCTCATCCGTGAAACACAGTGGTTGGGGTGTTATGGCCTGGGCATGTATGGCTGCTGAAGGTACTGGCTCACTTATCTTCATGAATGGTAGTAGCATAATGAATTCTGAAGTGTATAGACACATCCTATCTGCTCAAGTTCTGCTCAAGCTTCAAAACTCATTGGCTGGCAGTTAATTCTACAGCAAGATAATGATCCCAAACATACTGCTAAAGCAACAAAGGAGTTTTTCAAAGCTAAAAATTGTCAATTTTTGGGCCAAGTCAATCATCCGATCTGAACCCGAGCATTTCTTTTTTATGCTGAAGAGAAAACTTAAGAGAACTAGCCCCCAAAACAAGTATAAGCTAAAGATGGCTGCAATACAGGCCTGCCAGAGCATCACCAGAGAAGACACCCAGCAACTGGTGATGTCCATGAATCGCAGACTTCAAGCAGTCATTGCATGCAAAGGATATACAACAAAATACTAAACATGACTACTTTAATTTACATGACATTGCTGTATCCCAAACATTATGGTGCCCTGAAATGGGGGGGGACTATGTATAAACACTGGTGTAATTTCTACATGGTGAAACCAAAATGTATGAAAATGGCTTTTATTAAAATCTGACAATGTGCACTTTAACCACATGTGATTTGTTCTAATACAAATCTCAAATTGTGGAGTACAGAGGCAAATAAATAAATGACGGGTCTTTGTCCCAAACATTATGGAAGGCACTGTACTTGAATGAGATCATAAGGATAAAATACTAAATGACGCAACAGAAATCAAATTACTAAAGCACAGATCAATACAACACATGAACAGGTCCTTTAGCCCATGAACGTTTGTGCTGACCATGTCAAATTAAACTGCAGATTTGCCCGTGAGATGAACGTGACATTCCTCTACTCCTTGCCTGTTTATCGGTCTGTCTAATATTGTGATCATATCAGCTTTCATCATCCCATGGCAGTGCATTCCAGCTATCACCATTCTATGTGAAAAGACCTTCCTCGCACATTTAATTTAAACAGTCCCCCTCTCACCGTAAAAAATGTGTCCTTTAGTTTTTGACATTTCTATTCTGGAAAAAAGACATCAACTGGTGGCACAGCAGTAGAGTAGCTACCTTACAGCGCTGGATACTTGGGTTAGATCCCGACAACGGCTGCTATCTGGATTGAACCTGGGTTGCTGGCGCTGTGAGGCAGCGGCTCCACCAGCTGTGCGTGCCACTGTGCTGCCCTTGCTCAGGCCTCATGAATTTATCCATCTTACAGCAGCTAATTTTAGCCTTCACCATCCCTGCCCTTTTACCCAGTTACCAAAGAACAGAATTCCTGGATATTGTGACAACACAATTCACCAGTTATATTTTAGATAGTTCTACTAATGTTTGATACTTTTCACACTTCTATGCTCCTGGGTGATCAATACAACTGATTGTTAAAGAGCAGGGAAAACAAACATTTCCAAACTGTCCAATTAATCTCGATGCATTTTAAAAATTAGATTATATTTATATTATAGCCATATTTAATAATTTGGAAAAATCTCTGAAATCAAAACCAAAATGGTAACTCTAGAGTACAGGGGTTATTGATTGTATAGTGTCACTTGAAAACAATGAATCTATCCCCTGACCTATAATATTCACTCAGTCCAAATCAAAGTTAATGAAAACAGAAACATACCTTGTTACCTTCTTCTTTTACACCAGAACTTATTATTTTAATAAAGGAGTAGAACAATTGCCGAATTCTGGAATCTCCAATGAAAGTTATATATTTGTTCATAAGACAGCTCTTTACTTCACTGAAGAACAAAAAAAGGCAATAAGAAGATTATACATTCAAATATAGAATATACAGATAGGGAATGAACTATTTAGACCAACCATTTCATCCCAATGCTTACGCGCCTCAAGCTTCAACCCATCCTTCCTCAACTATGTCTTTCAATATCTGGTTGACTTTCTTTGCTCTTCCGTTTGGTAGAAAGTTCCACATTTCAATCACTGGATAAAGCGTGAAAAATATTATTTCAGAATTTCCCGGTTGTCATTTTATTGATATGAATGGGTTCTAATGTTTCTCTTCTATACAAGAGGAAACCATTATTGTATATAAAAAATTATTTGAAGATGAATAGTCACAGCCTCTCACGCCCCCGAGGTGAGGGAGTCTAAAACTAAAGGGCATAGATTGAGAGGGGAAAGATTTAAAAGGGACCCGAGGGGTACCTTTTTCACAGCGGCAAGTGTCTTTAGGGAACGATCTGATTGTGGAACTTGAAGAGGAGGTACAATTATAATGTTTAAAAGACATTTAGACGGGTACATGTACACAGTAGGGATTTAGAGAAATATGAGCCAAATAGCCTGTTTCCATGAGCAAAACAAAGAGGTGGAGGGAATGGGCAGACAATGTTTTGGGTTGGGACTCTTCTTCAGACTCCATACTTTTTAACTATGACTCTGTTATCTTAAGACCACCATTCAATCCGCCCACAGGTTTCACTTTTAAAGGGGAAAAGAAAATCGTCCGGCTCAGTTTTCCCTGATAAGAACAACAGGAATTAAGTTAAATGTACAGCCTTTTGAATCTATTCCTCCATGCATTACACAAATCTATCTCGTCAACATTACGACCTGACTGGCAGATCCCCAAAATTTATTGATCTCATCCTTAAAAATACCAATTATTAAGTAGGAAACTCCAGCCCATCACTTCTTCTCAGAAACCTGTACATTTCTATGAGATCCTTTTAAACTCTGGTGAGTAAAACAGGTTACATAGATATAATCTTGCAATTCCAGTGTCATCCTAATATAGGTTTGTTTTCCGCTTCAGTAATCCTGCAGTTTTTAGATAACAACCAGTAATCTGTATTCCAGGTAATGTATAATCAAAGTAACTAATTTTATACCTCTGGAAATATATTAAATTTGGTTTATTTTCAAAGTTTCAGTCTTTAATTAAATGTTTTTTTACAGAGGCTTTGGAATGGATGCAGAAGAGGTTTACCAGAATACTCTGGATTATGGGGCATTAACTAAAAAGAGAGATTGGAAAGATTTGGATTTTCTCTACAACGTTGGGAGTTATGAGGAACCTGATAGAAGTACAGGCATCTCACATTTTACTTGCAATTAAAAAACGTGTGAATTAAACATGTTTGCGGCTATGCTGTCAGCGGTAAATTTTAGTGCGTTATTCAAAAAATACCAGTATAAAGCAAGCTTTGGTATTAAAAGAACAATCTTGTTATTTCAAAAACGCATAAATCAAACATGCAAGGTGCCTATATATAAAATTATGAGAGGCATAGATAGATAGTCAGTTTACAGTAAACCCTCGTTATAACGGACCATAGCGGAGGGACTGGTGTTCATTTTTGCCGGTGACTGCAGATGATGGACAAAAGACAAGGTGCTGGAGTAATGCAGTGGGTCAGGATCTCTGGAGACATGGATAGGTGACATCGGGAACCTTCCTCAGACTGACACAACTGGCTGATTTACTCTAGCACTTTGTGTCGTATCACTTTAAAACTATGTGCCGATGCCGCGCGTCTGCACCAGTGAGCCCTTCTTCATCGGTTCACACGGCTCATATTATAGCCCCCGCTAGGAAGCGCTTTCTTCAGGCTGCTGCCACCGACAGGACAAGTTTGGTCACCGTGGGTCTCCCTCCTCTCTCACCTGCTGTCACTTCCAAGGAGGAGTATGTTGGCGACTCTGGGGGAGAAGGATGAGGCATGGCAGCTGAGGGGCCAGGAGGTGCAGGTGGGAGGGAAGAGACCAACTGGATGGAGTGATGGGGGAAGCAGACGGTGATGGTCGAGAGGGCAACCGATAAAGACACCACCGACAGCAAGAAACAGCAGCAGGAGAGGGACTCAATGGTGCACCTAGCAAGTCAGAAGAGGGGTCGGAAGCAGGAACTCTAAAAGGCCGGGGACATTTTCTTTATATACCTCAATTATCTTAAGTTGTATTATATCTACAATCCACATAATACAAAGTTACTTGCCTAATTTTGTACTTGTGCATTATGCAGCCATTAGGTTGCCACACATTTTCACCCAGGAATCGGCCACTAGAGAGGAGCCGGGGACATTTTCTTTATATACCTCAATTATCTTAATTTGTATTATATCTACAATCCACATAATACAAAGTTACTTGCCTAATTTTGTACTTGTGCATCATGCAGCCATTAGGTTGCCACACATTTTCACCCAGGAATCGGCCACTAGAGAGGAGCCATTCACAGCTATCACCACCTAGAGAATGAGAGAGAAAGAGATACACAGAGATCACAACTGTAAACGGCTTGTCCCACTTGGGTGGCATTCAGACGACACCCACTTGGGTGACATTTTGTCGCGTTGTTGTCGGGTTGCGACGTGTGTGACGCATGTAGTGACGCGCGATGTCTCTCTGCCTCCCCAGGATTTTGGAATGTTCAAAATCCTCACGCGACATTTGCGTGCCTTATCATGTTGTGCGCCCTTTTGCACGTTAACATACGGGTGACGCTGGGTGACACACAGTCATTGCCTATGCTAATTCGATAAGCAGATCTCAAATGACAGGCACAAGGTTCGATAGTAAGGAGGTATAGGCCTAGAACTTAGCAGTACTGTGGGTCTGCTGGAAAACTGCAGAATTGTCCTCCTCCTGTTACCATAACTGTGGAGATCAGTGATGCAGGCAACATTTAAAATTGCTAGGTGTAACAAGACAAATTACAATATTTATGATCATATGAACGAAAATAATCTTTGATACCGTTACAATTTCAGAAGAGGAATTGTTACAGCAGGGTTCGAAATTAGCGGTTGCCGGGTGCCAATGACCACCCAAAGTGCCGCCGGGCAACCTAATGCCGAGTCATTTTGCCCGGCTTGGCACTGCAGATACTGGTTTATACCGTAGACACAAAAAACTGGAGTAACTCAGTGTGTCAGGCAGCATCTCTGGAGAAAAGGAACGTGACCTTTCGTGTCGGCGGCGACTGTAGTGCGGGCAAAGATACTAAGTGCGGTGTGACGGAGGGTCGGAGCGAATGACGGGCCGCCATCTATCCATCCCGCATTGATTCACACCCCCCCCCCCCGACCCTATTGTGCTGGAAATGTCTTCAGAGCGAACATTGACTATGTTTGATAACGGAATGCAATCAAATGTGTTTTAATTCCCAATGTTATTATTTGTCTTAGTCTATAAAGATGGATTAATTAAATTGTGAACACGTGAAACATTAAAACTGCAGTGTTCGATTGTCACTGCTACTGTTGACACGTTATTACAGAATTCATTTTAACGGCAAATCAATGCTCTTAATATGGAGTATCAGTACTGTTATTTAATGAGCAACATTCACAACCATACGTTGGATTTATCCAGGTTTTACTTCTACAGTCGGTCATATACATCACAAATTTGGTCGGGAGATATCTCAGTTGAAATTTTAACGTTAATTCTGAAGTGGGAATGATGGAAACGGCGTGCATCAATAATTTTTTTTAAATCTGGTGCGTACAAACTGGGTATCTTCATTGCAGTTCACAACACATACATCTAATCTGAATGTCCGGTAATGTGGTGTTTTGACACCTTTAAACATATTACCAAAATAACATTTGCTGCAGTTATGTCCTTTGGCCATCTCTTGTCAGTTAGTGTAATATTTAACCTGTCAGATGGATATAGTCGGTTTTAACAGCTATTATCATAAAATGCCTTTAGAAATTTCCTTGCAACCTGTATATTTTGTTATGGATAAATTATGTGGGAAGCGAGAGTGTTTCTGTGCCAATAGCAATAACGACCCATGGCCATGTCTTGATAATTTTCAGTCCTTCACAGAAAACATGCTTGCATCAATCTGTAGTGTGCATGGTTAAGCATATATGTTACCATGGTCCAGGATTTATTGACACAGGTTGATCATACGCTGAATAATCCAACCACATTTTTGTTTGGAAGTGGAAAGAACTAATAGAAATTGCATTAATTGCAATGTGTAAAAATAGTTGAGATACTGTATTATAATTTTGCTGCATGTTATTGTGGTATATATCATGTCTTGATTGGTGAATATGTTTAGTTTGTGACTTTATTTGAAGCAGGAATAATATGTGAATGCTTCATTGAGCATAATTCTGAGCACATTGTATCAAGCCGTCCTAAATGACCATCTAAACTGTCATTTGGCAACCTGAAAAGCTGCCTAGGTTGCCTGGCTGGCAACAGGGAAAAAAAGTTAAGTGAGAGCCCTGTTATGTAAAGGGTGTGAACATGGAACTAAACGTGAAAATGACGTTATGTAGTAGATGATTTGCAGACAGGGTGGAATTTTTCAAATGTGTTCAGGAGAGTTTCCTCTGGCAACATGTAGAGGGCCCCACACGGGAATGGGCAACACATGATCTAGTCTAGGGAAACTTGGAGGGGCAAGTGGATGAAGTGTTAATGGATGAGCCTTTTGGGAGAAATTACCACTGTTATGATAAGTTTAAGATAGTTATGGATAGAGACAGAGCGAGTCCACAAGTTAAAATTCTAAATTTGGGCAAGGCTAACTTGGAGGGTATGAGACAGGAACTCGCTCAAGTTAATTGGAGTAGGTTGTTTGAAGGCAAAGGAACATCAGGAGAGTGGGATGTTTTTAAAAGTGTGTTGACAAAAGTCCAGGTAATGCATGTTCCTGTTAGTGTGAAGGGCAAGACAGGTGAGCGTAAGGAAGCTTGGATGATGAGGGAAATAGAGGCTCTGGTCAAGAGTAAGAAGGAGGCATTGGGCAAGTATAAGCAGCTGAAATCAAGCATATCCCTGGAGGAGTTTCAGGAACTGAGGAGCAAACTAAAAAAGGAACACAGGACAGTTAAAGAGGGAACAGGATATAGCTCTGGCAGATAGCATTAAGGATAATCCCGAGATGTTATAAATACATAAAGGGAAAAACGGTAACCAGAGAAAGAATGGGACCCCCTCAGGAAGCAAATAGGTCAAATCTGTGACCAGTCACATGAGATGGGCAAAGTCTTCAATGAGTATTTCTCCTCTTTTTTTTTTACCGTGGGGAAAGGCATGTGGACTGGGCAACTTGGGGCAATCGATGGAAGTGTCTTGAGATCAGTCAGTATTACAGTCAAAGAGGTGCTGAAGGTTCTCACGCGTATGAAGGTAGACAAATCTCCTGGGCCTCATCAACTATATCCGAGGACACTGGGAAGCTAGAGAGGAAATTGCAGATGACACAGCTGAGATTTATCAGTCGTCATTAAATACAGGTGAGGTGCCAGAAGACAGGAGGGTAGCAAATGTCATGCCTCCATTCAAGAAGAAGAGCAGGGAAAAGTTTTGGAACTACAAGCCAGTGAGCCTAATATCTGTCGTAAAATTACTGGACAGTATTCTAAGTAACAACTGTGTGGATTGGCCAAATAATCTTAATAAAAATTAATACATGACTTAAGAGCTTCAAAAAGTTACTACTGTGTGAATTGGCCAAATAATCTTAATAAAAATTAATACATGACTTAAGAGCTTCAAAAAGTTAGCCATTGTACCATGCAGGTATTGTATTAAAAGTTTGTGTCAATAAATTGTTTGCAAAAAGGCTGCATTTATTTGTTTACAGTTAGCAAGGGAAGAACCTGCTCCTGAGCAAACTTAATAATGCAGATGAGGCAGTTCAGTTTTGGCAGTGCATTGAAAATAACACACCTCTTGGTAAAATCAAATAATGGTGTGCAGGAAGCTAGAGATGGAATAATTATCCTTGCCTGTGCAAACTATCCTTGCCTGCGCAAACACGTCTGCAACACGCAAGCCTCAACAGTTGATAACAGCCAATATTGTTCAACCTGCTATGCTGAAGAGAGTGTAAAGGTCTTGATCATTCTTTACAGATGTAATAAGCAAATCTCAAAGGACAGACGTAAGGTTCGACAGTCAAGGAGGTAAAGGCCGAGGACCCAGCAGTGCTGTGGGTCTGCTGGAAAACTGCAGAATAAGTGAGCTCGGTATTCTGAAAAACTCAAGGAATCATGGGATTTATCAAGTCATTCAAGATAAAGAAAAAGCGATCAAAGCGCTGGCTGTATAAACTGTGTATAAATTCTTATCTTTATTCATAATTTATGTGTAAAAACATATTTAATCTGAGGAACGGGGGTGCCAGGTAGCAGGAGAGCGGGGACAGCGAGAGAGAGGAGGCAGATGCGAGTGGGAGAGACTGGTCCGGCGGAGAGACATTCTCGGCAGCTGTGCTGCTGCACGCACATAGACCCGCGCCTCATCCTCATTCCCCCCCCCCGGTACAGCGGCGGCCCCGAGCCCACAGCCAGCGTGGAGAGGATGCGTCAACCCCAGCTCAACTCCGCCTGCCCTGCCGGGCCAACCGACAGCCCCGGACAGACGGGACACCGGTCCGGAACAGCGGCGGCACCAGGCCCACAGCCAGCGCGGAGAAGAAGCGGCAACTCCAGTCCAACCCCACTCCAACTCCCAAGGAACCCGCTCCCCGACGGGCCGGAGACCACCAGCTGCACCCCCCGCCGCCGCCGGACAGGGACGGGACACCCAGGAGGGGACTGGGACGGCCCAGCAGTAACTGAACAGCGCCCGCAGCAACGGCGACCCGGGCCCAACCCCGACGAAACATAGGCCTGCACACACGCAGCAGCACAGCTGCCGAGAATGTTTATCGCAAGTGACCTATGACCTGGACATGTGCAGTCGGAATACCAAACTCGCTTATTGCCCATCTCCTGGAGGTTTGTTACCATAACTGTGGAGATCAGTGATGCAGGCAACATTGAAAACTCTTTGGTATAACAAGGCAAATGACAAAAATTAATGATCATATGAATGAAAATAATGGAGTGGTTGTGCTTGGGTGGTTGTGCTCTCTTTAAATAGACAACCCACGTGTTAAAGGGAGTTTACATTCCTACAAATGTATCTGCATTGCAATTTTCCACAAGTCAAAACATTTGCACATGCATTAAGATAGGAGAGTGATTAGCAAATTCTGTAAGGGGGACTTTCCAGAACACAACTGCTCTAACATCAGGCATGTGTGCAGTCACAACACGTGAACTCAAGGTTCCCAATAGTACCATGTCATTTGCAAATATTGGTTGACTCATTCACTTTGGCATTCTTGAGTATGGGCCTAAAACATGGCATTTGAAATCCAAAGGTCCGCCACCAATGTGCCTTGCTACACATTACCATCCTTCAACAACAAAGATTTGTGACAAGACATTCAAAAATGTGGATAAGTTCCCATATCTTGATGTTACCTGATGTCCTGAGCCTTGATATCTTGATGTTGTTAAGCTGGAAAGGTAGCAGAGAAGCAGGCACGTGCTGTGAGTAATTAGTCAGGGTAGGCAGTGGCTTTTAAAAATCTTGCAAACCGCGCATGCGCAGATTGTTCTCTCCCCGGCGGAGCTGTCAGTCGGCTTTTTTTTTTAATCGTGAAAACCGCGCATGCGCAGATTGTTCTCTCCCTGGTGAGCTGTCAGTCGGCTTTAAAAAATCTTGGAAACCGCGCATGCGCAGATTGTTCTCTCGACTTTTATCAAGTAATTTGTCTTCAATAGGTCCTATCTCTTAATAAAGTATTTAAAAACATAGCTCAAATAAATTTACTTACCATGTTATTTGTACACAAAATCCATTCTTCTCTCTTTGTTTGCAGCAAAAATATCCTTAACTTTTTCATAGAAATTAGCAGTGGGACTTTGCTCCATCTAAGTAAATCTTACCGTTTCGATAGAAATTAAAGCAAGTGATGAAAGCCTTTCATTGGACATTCTATTCCTGGCGAAGCTTTTAATTATTTTCAAAGCTGAAAATGATCTCTCAACAGAAACTGTTGTAGCAGGAATTGTTAAAATTATTTGTAGCAGCTTCATGGCTTCAGGGAACGTTTGTTCCAGTCCATTTTGAAATATAAAAACAAGTAAATCTTTAAATGATTTATCCTGAAACATTTGTGCATTTTAAAATCCAGCTAGATCCGCTTTCAGTCTTATGACATCAAAGAATTTACCGTAGTTTCTTTCTAAACTTTCAATTGCCTCCTGGTCAATTTGACAAGCACGTTTTTGAAACTTGCTTCCATCAACTAAGGAAATTAATTGTAAATTTTTGAAGTCGCTGTTTCCATATGCATCAATATATCAACCAATATCAGATCAAATATTCGTGCTCTCTCTTCTTTAATTGGACGTTTTGAATGAGATTTTGATTCAGTCAGGTCATTTTCTTTGCAATATTCTTCAAACTTTTCATGAATGTCATCAAAATATTGGCGCAGATCCTCAACGAATGTATTGTTTCATTGATTCTTTCAATGCAATAAGGAAATCTATCATTTTAGTTTGCAAAATGTATTAGAGTGTCAGTTTTAATGAAAATTTCATTATAAAACATGAAAAGAAAGTATGTAGAATCTTTTGTTAACTCAGCATAAAACCCATTGCTCCTCACCAAAGTTTCAGGATCCTACAATAAAGGAATTGCTGTTAATGCTGTCAAAAAAGTTTACAGAGGTCTCCATGAAATTGCAAAATAGTTTGGATTTGCTTTGAGTTTGAAGTCCATCTGGTTGGTGCTGCCTTTGGAATGCGTTTCTGCACTATTTCATCAAGAAATTGCGTTCGTTTTATAGAATGACTAAAAAATGAGGCAAGAGCGTCAATGGTCTTGAAAAGGCCTGTATATTCAGGTATGAATTTAGCTAACTGAGAACAAGAATCAACTTATGAGCATAGCAGTGGGTAAATAAAGTTGATGGTGCCTTTTCTCTTACTTTAGCTTGAACACCATTTAAGTTTGATGCCATTACCATTGCTCCATCGTATGTCTGTGCTACAAGTTTCTCAGCACAAGTATATTTGTGTAAGTTATTGAATATGCATTCTGTTACACTAGTAGCAGTTCTGTCCTTAAGTTTGTCAAAGCCTATGAATGCTTCTTTAATTTCAGTCCAATATATACTGTAATACTGTAGAGCACTGAGCTGTATTTGAAATATCAGTGGATTAATCCACTTCTATGGGGCTTTTGCGATCTCTTCTTTAATATTATTTTCTACAACTGTGCCTACTGCTTCAATCAAGTCATTTTGTATCTTGTTAGAAATGCCAGAAAAAACAGATGAACTCTGTAAATGATGTGTAAAAAAATTTTCATCAAATTTTGCTGTACATTTTAGTAATTCGAAATAGTTTCCAAGATTTAGCGATTCTTTGTTTTCATTATCACCACGAAAAGCAAGTTCTTGTCTGATCAAAAAGCAAGTTGATCCGTGTAGACCCAAATGTCTTCAATGCTATTTGACTTTCATAATGCGCAGCAGATCTCTCGTGCTTGTTTAAAGCATTAGGCAAATTATTTAAATCACTGTATCCATCTGCTACCCATACAGTTCCACTAGATACAGAAAATAACAGGCACGGGAAACAAAACAGTCTATTTGTTGAAATACAACCGCATAGCCACTCTTTCCTGTTGTACCAAGCTGTTTTAAATGTTCTAATTATTTTTGTTCCTTTGCGCTGTTGAAGTTCTTTAAGTTCCGGCATTGGTCTGCCATTTATAATTATTTTGGTCTTTTCCTCGTAAGTTTGCTTCAAGAAACTCTTCAGGTAATCACTATCCATCTTTGAAAAACCCGCCAAGAAACTTGCGCGTGCGCATGCGAAGTAGGCTGGTGCGCATGCGCAGCACATGCACGCAGTCTACGGTGTAAAGGCAGAATTTCAGCTGCCTTTACGGACTGTTGTCACTGATGGCTTGAAGCATCGTCGACGGCACATGAGTAGCACATACTTCCGCGTTTTATACATACTGTGGATGAAAGGCGCAGGAGAATTATGCCTCCCTAAGAGATCGATCTCTTAGGGAAGCATAATTCTCCCGTGCCTTTACTATTTATGACCATTTTATATATGATTTATATATATTTTATATATATAAAACAATGACCATTTTATAATTTTAGTCAGGGTAGGCACTGCCTACCTTGCCTACCCTGACGGCACATGCCTGCAGAGAAGATATACAAGGATGTTGCCAGGACTCGAGGGCCTGAGCTATATGGAGAGGCTGAGCAGGCTAGGACTTTATTCCTTGGAGTGCAGGAGGATGATGGGCCAAACACAGGTACTAGCGTAGAAGGGGCATGTTTGTAGGCGTGGGCATGTTGAACCAAAGGACCAGTTTCCACGCTGTATGACTCTGCGAGAGCCACCTCTCAGCAAAGGCAGATGTTGAAAATGAAATTGATCATTGCTTTCAGTGGTACAAGTACAGCCTTTGGTCCCATAAGGGAGAGTGAACAACAATCAATACGTCAATTGTAGCACAAACCTCAGGATCTACTTATCACCAGTAATCCCTATTCTTCTGTATACTTGAATTACTCACAACAGACACGTTAAAGCATGCAAGAGACACCACCAACTATGTATCTGCAAAATGCAGAGTCTGACAAGTGTAGTATTTCTGAAGACTGCTTGGGTCCTTGATTCAAGAAATGCTACACTTGTCGCTTTACCTCCCCCCTTGACTCCATTCAAGGACTATGTTTCTATGACCCAAGCAGTCTTTCCAGGTGCGGCAGAGGTTCACCTGCACCTCCTCCAACCTCATCTATTGCATCCACTGTTCTAGATGTCAGCTGCTCTACATCGGTGAGACCAAGCGTAGGCTTGGCGATCGCTTCGCCGAACACCTCAGCTCGGTTCGCAATAACCAACCTGATCTCCCGTGGCTCAGCACTTCAACCCCCCATTCCGAATCCGACCTTTCTGTCCTGGGCCTCCTCCATGGCCAGTGTGGACCACCGTAAATTGGAGGAGCATCACCTCATATTTCGCTTGTGCAGTTTACACCCCAGCGGTATGAACATTGACTTCTCTAATTTCAGGTTGTCCCTATTTTCTCCTCCCCTTCTCAGTTCTCCCTCAGCCCACTGGCTCCACCTCTTCCTTTCTTCTTCTTCCCCCCCACCCTCACATCAGTCTGAAGAAGGGTTCTACCCAAAATGTTGCCTATTTCCTTCGCTCCATAGATGCTGCTTCACCCGCTGAGTTTCTCCAGCATTTTTGTCTACCATTGAACCATTGTTCCACTACATTATTTTACCCAGTTCCATTATTCCCAATACTCTGAAACTAACAGCTGTGGTTTTGACACCTCTGAACTTCAATTTTTGGGCTAATCATCTGTTCATAATTTGAGTTAATCCAAAAATCATCTGCCCAAATCCCATTTTATTCAAGATTTTGTTTACCCATTATTGATTTGCCCACTGACTTCCATCAGCTACCACAATTGTTGATGCAAATTCTCAACCTTTATAAAATTGCCTTAGACTTTGCATCTCCCTATCTCGCTTGTCTAATTATTAAACCCTCCAAGATTAAAATGCTCCTCCAAAACTGGCCTCTTGTGCATTTGTCATTTTGAAATCACACAACAGCTGGCAGTTTCAGCTGTCCAAGTAGGCAGCTTCAGCTGCCCAAACATTAAGCCGTAGATTTCCCTCCCTAAACCTCATCACCTCTCTCCTCCTCCTCTAATACATTCCTTAACAAATATGCCTTTGCCTGTCATATCTCCTTAAAAGTGTTAGAAATTATCAATAGACAAACCAGCGTTGTAGGGAGAGAAACAATGTTTAATTTATTGGTTCTGATGAAAGGTCATGAACTGAAACAATATTGTTTCTCTCTCCACAAATGAACGCCTGGTCATTGTATTTCCAGATTTTTTTTGTTTTGAATAATTTCCTGGATCTGCTGTATTTTTGTATCCCATTTATTGTGATATAATATTTTAATTCACAATTTGCATCTTTCAGATATGCTGCCTAATCTGGTGAGTTACTTCAACACTTCTCCTCTGAAATACTCCTCTGAAATACTTTAGAAAAATTTGACTACAGAAAAGGTGCTATGTAAATGTAAGTTGTTGCTGCAGTGGAATAATTTATTTCAGGCATTCAAACAACCCATTCAGGGTACAAGTGATTGCCTTTGCCATAGCATCTAGAAATCCACCTGTCATAGTTCTGGGATAACTCAATCCTGTAGGATGCAACTTAGAAATATGACTAACTGTTCAATATTCTGAAAACAATACGTTTACTAATGACAGTAAACTTTTCTTTGTTTCTTAAACTTGTCTCCAAAGACCAACTAATAACTGTCAGCAGAGCCACTGCAATGAATAGCAGCCGGAAGTCGTGCATATTGACACAAATGACATAGGTAGGTAAAGGAAGGAGGTTCTGCAATATGAGTATAGGTAGTTAGGTAAAAGACTAAAAAGCAGGACCTCCAAGGTAGTTTGATGGATTACTTCCAGTGCCACGTGCAATTGAGGGTGGGCACAGGAAGATACAGGTGTTAAACGTATGGCTGAAGAGTTGGTGCAGGGATTCAGATTTCTAGACCATTAGGATCTGTTCTGGGGCAGAGGCGACCTGCAGATTCGCTAGTGCTGCACAGGTGGGTTTAAACTTGATTTCCGGAGGGAGGGGGGTGTGAGGTCCTATTCAGGACCGAGACAGGTGAGAAGTTAGAAGTTGGTATGGAGGGTGATGAGAGAAAGTTTAGAGGACAGAATAGGCAGAAGAAAATCAGGGAGTCCCTCACCCTGAGCACAGGATCCCCCCAGGGTTGCATCCTCAGCCCCCTACTGTACTCCCTCTACACACATGACTGCGTGGCTAGGTTCAGCTCCAACTCGATAATCAAGTTTGCTGAGGACACTGTGGTGGTGGGCCTGATCTCAGACAACGATGAGAAGGCCTACCGGGAGGAGGTGGCTGATCTGGCACTCTGGTGTCAGGACAACAGCCTCCTCTTGAACATCAAAAAAACTAAGGAGCTGATCGTGGACTTTAGGAGGGCACATCATCCGAGGACGTACACACCATTGACGATAAATGGGGATACTGTGGATAGAGTGAGCTGTTTTAAATACCTGGGATTCCACATCTCTGAGGATATGACATGGACATCACACGCTGCAGCACTCGTGAGTGAGCCAAGACAGCGCCTTAACCACCTCCGGCAATTGGGGAAATTCAGAGTGTCTCTGAGGATCCTCCAGTGCTTCTACTCAGCGGCTGTGGAAAGCATCTTGTCCGGAAATATCACGATTTGGTTCGGGAACTGCTCTGCCCAGGACAAGAAGGCTCTGCATAGAGTAGTGCGTTCGGCCGAACGCACTATGGGAACTTCACTCGCCCCTCTGCAGGAACTATACATCAGAAGGTGCAACTCCAGAGCCAATAAGATCATGGGAGACCCCTTCCACCTCTGCAACGGACTTGTCCAGCTGCTACGATCAGGCAAACGCTTCCGTTGCCATGCTGTGAGAACGGAGAGGTTGAGAAGGAGTTTCTTCCCAGAGGCCATTAGGATTGTAAACTCCTACCTCACCAGGGACTAACTTTACTGTACCATTCTACTGTTTTTTTAAAAACTGCTGTTTTTTTTTCCTTTTTCCTTCCTCCCACAATATGTAATATGTAAAAGAATATGTGATTATGTTCCATTCTGTTTGTAGTTTATTTGTTTGTTAGTTTGGTTTTTGCACAAAGTTCGCGAGCATTGCCACTTTTCATTTAACTGCACATCTCGTATGTGTATGTGACAAATAAACTTGACTTGACTTGAGAATAGGAAGGAATGTTGGTTTAAATTGCACTTATTTTAGTGCAAGAGGCCCAACAGGTGAGGGAGATGAACGAAGGGCATGGATAGGTATGCATGACTGTGACGTTGCAGCCATTGTGCAAACCTGGTTAAGGGAGGGGCAAGACTGGCAGCTCAATGTTCCAGGGTGCAGGTGCTTCATGAGAAGTAGAGGTGGCGGCAAAGACGATGTGGTGTTGCATTATTGGTTTAGGAGGATGTAATGGCCGTGGTCAGGTGACATTATGAACGAGTTATCTAGTGAGGCTATATAGGTGGAGCTGAGGAACAAGAAAGTTTCCTCAGAGATGTTGCCTGGCACGCTGAGTTACTCCAGCTTTTTGCATCTAACAATAAGGAAGGGATGCTCACCTTGTTGAGAGTGTACTACATCATCATCATCATCACCACCGTTGAAAACATCAACGGGCATGGTGCCTTACAATGTTATGTACGACAGTGATCGCAACTTCTACTGAAGTGTGGATGGCCGTTGGCTCGCTAGAAGTTCATCCACCCTTTGACAGGTCTTGTTTTTGGTCCTGCTGGGGATCCACTCCCCCCTCCTCACCAGGCAAACCAGGTGGGGGAGACGGTTTAGTCGCCGACTATCTATGCGTGGAGTAGGTAGCGCGAGATTACATGGTATCCGTGGCGGGGGGGAACTCCCCCCGACCTGACCTGTACTACAGGCCCCCAAATAGTCAATGGGAATTAGAAGAATAAATATGCATGGAGATTGTAGACAGCTGTAGGTCAAATTAAGTTGTGGTAGTACGATATTTTAACATTCCTAATATTGACTGGGAATGTCACGTTGAGAAAGGTTTAGGCAGGGTAGAATCTTTCAAATGTGTTCAGGAGAGATCCCTCAGGCAATATGTAGGGGCCCCCACACAGGAGATGGCAATGCTTGATCTCGTCTTGAGAAATTGGAACGGGCAAGTGGATGAAGTGTTCATGGATGAGCCTCATCGGATAAACGACCACTGTTCTGTTAAGGTTAAGATAGTTATGGATAGAAACAGTAGGCCTACGAGTTAAAATTCTAAATTGGGGCAAAGCCAACTCTGAGTGTATGAGATAGGAACTTGTTCAAGTCGACTAGCAGGTTGTTTGAAGGAAAAGGGAGGTCCAGAAAGTGGGATGTTTTTAAAGTGTGCTGACAGGGGTCCAGGACATGCATGTTCATTAGAGGGAGGGATCTAGGAGTGCAGGGGTATTGAATATAGATTTTGGGAGGTCATGTTGCAGTTATACAAGACATTGGTGAGGCTACATTTAAAGTGTCGTGTTCAGTTTTGGTCACCATGTTATAGGAAAGATGTTGTTAAGCTGGAAAGGATGCAGAGAAGATTTACAAGGATATTGCTAGGACTCGAGGGCCTGTGCTAAAGGGAGAGATTGAGCAGGTTAGGACTTTATTTCTTGGAGCGCAGGAGGATGAGGGGTGATCTTAAAGAGATGTACAAAATCATGACAGGAGTAGATTGGGTAAACCCTTAGAGCCTCTTGCCCAGAGTAGGGGAATCGAGAACCAAAGAACATAGTTTAAGGTCAGAGGGAAAGATGGGAACCTGAATAGGAACTTTTTTTTACCCAAACAGTGGTGGGGCTATGGAATGAGCTGCCAGAGGAGGAAGTTTAAGGCAGGTACTATTGCAGTGTGTAAACAACATTTAGACAGGTACATGGATAGGATAGGCTTAGAGGGATAAGGGCCAAACGCAGGCAGGTGGGACTAGTGTAAATGGGACATGTTGGTCGGTGTGGGCAAGTTGAGCCAATGGGCCTCTTTCCATTCTGTATGACTAAGAGGACCAGAATAGAACACCCAAAGTAACAATCCAAATTATACTAGAAATCTGTCTAAATTACTAAATGTGCATGTTTATAAATAATGTACTGCACATCTCCCATTAAAAACAGACTAAATTGTTCCAGATATGGAAATTTATTACACATCCAGTGGGCAACGTCATTCAAAAGATACTTTTCCCCATCTTTCTTTTTGCTGAAATACTTCAATATTGTCAGCATTGTCCGCTTTTAACATTTACAATTTGTTTTTATTTCTGCATCGTTTATTGCTACTAAACAACACTCCAAGACAATATCAGCATTAATACACTGTCAGCTAGTTCTCGTTGGTACCATTCTCCTCTCTGAGGAAGGTGGTGATTTGTGCATTAAAATCAAGACTGACACTCCAAGGCAGTATTTCAATAGTGAGGCAGAGAGTGGTGTCAACATTTGGATGAAATGTTATACCCAAGTCTCATCTGTTTTCTCAAGTGCATCCAATATATCATGTGATACTATTTCAATAAAGAACAGGCGATGAATCTTGAGAGTCCTGTACAATAAATACCCATCCTATTACTTGGCATTACCAAAACAAATTACTTGGTCACTGTTGTCAACATAACAAAATTGGCTATGCTTCAAAAGCTCTTCTTTGGCTGTAAAATACCGAGACCCCTAAAAGCATTGTGGAAAGCAGCATTTTTTTTTCAAGTGAAACCTTGTGTTATTTATTTGTTCAGAGCATCCTTCTATCATGCTAATTTGTACAAATGTTTCTAGATGTGATCAAATATTCATAAGCATATCAGGGTCTTAATCTAGGCCTGGGATTTGAATCTGCATCAGTTACAAGTGGAGTTAGCAGTTCTGATGAAGGTCAGTAGAATGCAATGGAGCCTTTGCACTCCATACACTTCCAGCATGTTTTGTTCTGGTTCAGATTTCTCTTTTGCATTGTTTTGACAGTAAATTTGATAAGAACACCAGAAAAACACATAGGGTTGGGGATATATAACTATAATTACACCTCAAATCTCATTTATCCTCCAATGGAATCATGACTGTTTGTTCCTGTGCTCAAGCTCATTTTCGTTGAAATTTCAGGTAATTCCAGCATTGAACAAACTTAACAAACAACCACAGAGAAGGCACCCAGCAACTGGTGATGTCCATGAATCGCAGACTTCAAGCAGTCATTGCATGCAAAGGATATGCAACAAAATACTAAACATGACTAATTTCATTTACATTACATTGCTGTGTCCAAACATTATGGTGCCCTGAAATGGGGGGACTGTATAAACACTGCTGTCATTTCTACATGGTGAGACCAAAATGTATAAACATGACCTTTATTAAAATCTGACAAAGTGTACTTTAACCACGTGTGATTTTTTTTCTATTACAAATCTCAAATTGTGGAGTACAGAGGCAAATAAATAAATGTTGGGTCTTTGTCCCAAAAATTATGGAGGGCACTGTATCAATACTAAGCTCATTTAACCAGCATGTGGTCTATATGCATGTGGAAGAATCCCCACAATCAGTAAAGCAGATGAGTTTTTCCAACTATCCAGTAGTTTTGGAGTTAGACAAAAAATGCTGGAGAAACTCACCCGCTGAGTTTCCCCAGCATTTTTGTTTACCTTTGATTTTTCCAGCATCTGCAGTTCTTTCTTTTAAGTTTCAAGATGTCAAGAGAAGCGAATGGAGAACAAAGGGTTTAACACATATTCTAACCCACATGGTGGCAAGTGGCTGGACCTTGCTGCTTAAAAACCAAAAAGGGAGCGGAGGAGAAACCCTTAATCAAACAATATTTGAGTGTGTATCTGAAGAGCAGTGATCTATGTGGCTACTGATTAAGTGCAGGAAGGTGGGATTACATTGGGTAGCTATTTATCCATCTCCAGACAGGATGGGCTAGATGGTCGTGTACATTTTCTGTTTTCTATGGAATAAGTGCATTAGCATGTGATAGGATGGAGGCCAAGACATTCGAGGTGGCAGATGCTGGAATCTGGAGCAAAAGGCAAAATCTGATAGATGAACTCACAGATCTGCCCGTCTCTGTGGAGGGAAATAGACTGATCATTTTCCTCCACAGCTGTCACCTCACCCTGAGTTCCTTCAGCAGCTCAGGCATATTTTTTGCGAGAGTTATGTTGGGTCAGGAGAGTCCGAATAATCTTCTGCGCTAATGATCTTCTGGCTGGATATTTGACTGCAATCAGCACTAATTGATTTTCCGCACCCATTTCTGTTGGGCCAGGAGAGTCAGAATAATCTTTTGTTCTATTGATCTTCACGCTGAAATATGAGTGCAATCAGCACTAATTGGTTTCCCTCACCTATTTTATATTTGCGGCTTTAGACCACAGTATTTAAAGTTATGCACATTTAAATGGTATACGATGTTGCGGAAACGATCTATTTGCAGCCTTACAACACAAAAGTAAACTAGACAGCAAACATTACAAGTAAAATGCATCTGGATAAATCAAGCTCAAACTCTGCTCATTCATTCAGCATTTTGTCAGATGACAGAACACCACGCCGTCCGTGTTTACCCCTTTCAAATGAGTGGGGTATCAAAAGCATACATTGGATGGGGCGATGCGATTCCGCAGCTCCCATGTCGTACAGATGATCATAATGCTACGTTTGGGTTTTCTGTTGCACCGGCTCAGGGAAGCAACACCTCAAGGCCAGTTGGTGACACACAAATGTGTAGGAAGGAACTGCAGACACCGAGGAAAGACGCAAAATCTGAATAGAGGTCTCGACCCTTTAAACGTCGCCCATTCCTTCTCTCCAGAGATGCTGCCTGACCCAGAGTTGCTCCAGCATTTTGTGTCTATCTTTGGTGAAACACAAAGGCAGCCGGTGGCCGGCGGCAGCGACTGGTGATCATTCCGGGTGCGCATTGAACGAGGAGGCAGCGAGGACGAGCCGCCCACTCCCAGCTTGTGGCTCCGAACCTGCCGGAGCAACATTAAACCAGCGTCCCCGCTCCTCCTCCTCCCCCACCGTGGGATCTGCTCCGGACCCAGTGTTAATGTTGATGCCCGGCTTCGCCTTCATGGACGTACACGGCCGGCGGTCGTGGATATCCCGGGACCGAGTGACCACACACACCCACCCACATCGCCCTCCCCACGCCTTTACCTCCGTACATCCTGTGGATCCCATGGCCGGCGGTTAAGATGAGCACGAAGCCGATGGCGAGCAGCTTGGCGTTCCTGATGTTGAAGTGTTGATTAATCTCCCGTCTGCCCATCGCATAGGCCTGCGCCGCCATCTTGGCTCCTCCATGACAACCGTGTGAGAGGCGAGCGCGCAGGGAGCCTGCAACAGGCGAGCAGAGAGGCGGCGAGCGCGCCTGCGCGTCAGCTCCCCGGCCGGCTGGCTGGCTGGCAGTGCGCCACGTTAAATCACCACCACCGCCACCAGGGGGCGCCCAACAGAAAGGGATAGCTCCAGGGTAGATTAGAGGGGTCCAGGGTCGAGCAGGGTCAGGGTGGAGGAGGAGAGGGGGAGAGAGGTGGAGGACAGGAGGAGAGAGGTGGAGGACAGGAGGAGAGAGGTGGAGGACAGTAGGGGTGGAGGACAGGAGGAGAGAGGTGGAGGACAGGAGGAGGGGTGGAGGACAGGAGGGGTGGAGGAGAAGAGGAGGAGGACAGGAGGGGTGGAGTAGAGGAGGAGGAGTGGAGTAGAGGAGGGGTGGAGGAGAGGAGGGGTGGAGGAGAGGAGGGGTAAGGGGTGGAGGAGGGGTGGAGTGGAGGGAAGGGACGTGGGGTGGAGGTGTGGAGGAGGGATGGAGGAGAGGAGGGGTGGAGTGGAGGGACGTGGGGGGGAGGTGTGGAGAGGTGAGGTGGGGATGAGGGAGGAAAGAAAGGAAGGAGGGAGGAGTGGTGAGGGGAGGGTTGGAGGGAAGTGAGGGGAGGGGTGAGGAGGGGAGGTAACAGACTCCATTGGCTTTTATTTAATATTTCATATTTGTCCAAATGACAATTGTGACTGGGAACCAATTATTAATTGGCCTGGTGTTGCTGGATTTAGGTTTATATCTTTTTATGATAACCTATTTTCTTGTAAAAGATGAGTAGGTTTGCAGATTGCACAACAATGGGTGGAGCCGTAGATAACAAAGAAGGTTATTTAAGTATAAAGGAGAACAGCTGGAAAATTGGTTGGAGTGGTATCAGTTGGAATTTAATCCACCAAGTGTGCAATATTGTACTTTGGGAATTCACATTCTGATAGGACAGAGAGAATAAATGGCATGGACTGGAGACTCATTGATATGCAGAGGAAACTTGGGATGCAAGTCCCTAGCTTGCTGAAAGTGGTGACGCAGGCAGAAGGGGTAGTTGAGAAAATATTTGGTATGCTTGATTTCATAGGCCAAGGCGTTAGGTATAAGAGTTGGGCATGTTGCAGCAGTACAAAACATTTTGTAGACCACATTTGAGGTATGGTGTATGGTTGTATTCGTCACATTGCAGGTTAGATGTAGTCACAACAGAGATTCATTAAGATGTTGCGTGGAATAGAGGGATGTAGACTTTAGAGATACAACGGGGAAACCGGGTCTTTGATCCACCCAGTACGTGCTGACCAGTTATCCTCGTACACTAGCACACTAGGGTAAATTTACATTTTTTTAACCAAAGCCAATTAACCTACGTCTTTGGAGTGTGGGAGGAAACTGAAGCACCCGGAGAAAACCCATGCAGGTCACGGAGAAAGTACAAACTCCCTACAGACAGCATCCATAGTCGGGATCAAACTTAGGTCTCTGGCGCTGCACCACTGTGCTGCCCTTAATACCAAAAGAAAAAACAAACTGCAGAAGTTATTCGGAGAGATTAGATAGGATGGGTTTATTTTCACAGAAATGTGAAAGGCTGAGGGATGACCTTGTAAGGCTTTATAAAACTATGGGGGGCATAGATATAGTCAACAGTCTTTTTTTCCCCAGGGCAGGAACAACTACAGGATACATGTTTCAGGTGAGAGAAATCTAAAGGAGATCAAACGTGTATGTTTTTCAGGGGGGTGGGGATGGAGTTTGCAGATTTCAGAGGAAGTTGTCAGGCCGATACAATTAGGATGTTTAAAAGGCTTTTGGACAGATACTTTGATAGGTCTATATCCCTTGATGCCTTTCCTAACGCAGGCAAATGGGATTAGCAGGAAAGGCATCATGGTTCAGATTTACGAGGCAAGTTTAAAGGAGTCCTTTCTGTGTAGCGAGATCCTGATTCGTTTTTTGAACAATGGTGTAATATTTATGTCTCCAGCCCTCTGGCAATAACCCTCTAAGGAGACTTGGAAGATTATGACCTATGTCTACGCAATTTTGACCCCAGACTTCCCCTGCGATCTTACATCCTGTCTAGATCTTTTTATGTATCTACCTTTGAAAAAGCCAGCCTTTCCAGTAATTTCTTTCCATCAATGTTTAACCTATCGAGTCGCTCAACCATTTCTTCTTTTACTGTTACTGGCAATGACTTTTGGCTTGTTAAAGAAAAATGCATATTTACTCATGTGATTATACCCCATCCATCTACACCCGGATCTTCTTTCTGAACCCTCTGATCTGACGTCACGTTTATTAATCGTGTTAACGAGGCTATTCTTTCATATGCTTGTTCTGTAATTTTATTTAATTTACTTACTGTTCTAATTTCCTATGTTTCCTAATTTAATTCCATCGTCTAAATCATTAATATATATTGTAAATAATTGGGGTCCCAGCACTGAGCCTTGCGGCACCCCACTAGTCACTGCCTGCCATTCTGAAAAGGACCCATTAATTCCTACACTTTGCTTCCTGTCTGCCAACCCTTTCCTATGTTTCAGCTCAAATAGAGGGAACAGAGAAAAGTCTTTAACGCTGCTCCCAGCTAGATTGTCATTGTTCCTATACCTCACTGTACTTGTGCAAACTCGACTTAAAAGGACATGAGAGGCAAAAACGAGCTGATGCAACATGCCATTTGCTTTCTTCACTGCTGTACCTGCATGTTTACTTTCAGTGACTGATGTACAAGGACACCCAGATCTCGTTGCACCTCCCTTTTTCCTAATTCGACACCATTCAGATAATAATCTGTCTTCTTGTTCGTGCCACCAAAGTGAATAACCTCACATTTATCCATATTATACTGCATCTGCCCACTCATCCAACCTATCCAAGTCACCCTACAGACTCATAGCATCCTCCTTGCAGCCCACACTGCCACCCAGCTTTGTGTAATCCGCAAACTCGGAGGTTAAATTTAATTCCATCGTCTAAATCATTAATATATATTGTAAATAATTGGGGTCCCAGCACTGAGCCTTGCGGCACCCCACTAGTCACTGCCTGCCATTCTGAAAAGGACCCATTAATTCCTACACTTTGCTTCCTGTCTGCCAACCAGTTCTCTATCCGTCAATACCCTACCCCCCAATACCATGTGCTCTAATTTAGCGCACTAATCTCTTGTGCGGGACCTTGTCAAAGGCTTTTTGAAAGTCCAGATACACCACATCCACTGGCTCCCACTTATCTATTCTACTTGTTACATCCTAAAAAAAACCCAGAAGATTAGTCAAGCATGATTTCCCCTTCGTAAATCCATGCTGACTTTGACTGATCCTGTCACTGCTTTCTAAATGCGCTGCAATTACAGGTGCACAACCTTTTATCCGAAAGCCTTGGGACCAGACACTTGTCGGATTTCGGAATTTTTCGGATTTCCGAATGGAAGATTTTTAGCGTAGATTAGGTAGGTAGCGCGGGCGGCTTGAAAAGTCTGGAGCGGCTGCTTCCTCCCCGGAGAATCATTGCATAAATGTTAGTCAGTTAGTTTGGAGGGATTTTATGTGGTGGGGGGAGTGAAGGGGGAAACTTTAATTCTTAGTCCCCTACCTGGTCGGAGAGGCGGGGAGCGGGCAATGCCTTACTGGGTCGCCGTGCAGTAAGCTCCGGAGCGCTGTGGCCGCCGACTCCCAACATCGCGGAGCTGGGGGCTGCGGGCGTCCGGCCGCGGTTGGAGCTCCGACCCCGGCAACTCTACCCCTGGCTGCGCGGCACTCCAAATCCAGTGCGGCCGGACGCCCGCAGCCCCAGCGCCGCGATGTTGGGAGTCGGCGGCGTCGCAGCGCTGGGATACCAGCGGGGAGCGGGCAATACCTTACCAGGTCGCCGTGCGGTCCGGAGTGCTGTGGCCGCCGACGCACAACATGTCGGCGGCCACAGCGGTGCTGGGGCTGCGGGCGTCCGGGCCGCGATGGATTTGGAGCGCCGCGCAGCCAGGGGTAGAGTTGCCGGGGTCGGAGCTACAACCGGCGCCGCCCGCGGCCGGACGCCCGCAGCCCCAGCTGGGAGTCGGCGGCCACAGCGCTCCGGAGCTTACTGCACGGCGACCCGGTAAGGCATTGACCGCTCCCCGCCACTCCGACCAGGTAGGGGACTAAGAATTAAAGTTCCCCCCCTTCACATAAAAGCCCTCCAAACTAACTGACTAACATTTAAGCAATGATTTACAGATGTTTAAGTGTCTTCCCGGTCTCCGGGTAGGAGGCAGCCGCTACAGTAGTACAGACCTGGGTTGACCGTGGGTCGTTTCGGGTCAAGTTTGGCGCCAAACGCGAGCTTTGGTGTGCAGACGACATCCTGGGAAAAAATGGCCGGTTTTCGGAGTTTTCGGTTTCCGGAACTCCGGATAAAAGGTTGTGCACCTGTACATCTTTAATAATCAACTCAAGCATCTTCAAATAACTTGTTTAACTGGTATGCCATATAACATATAACATATATCCTTGTTTCCCCATTATAAATTCACCTGTTTCTGACTGTAAGGGATCTACATTTGGCTTCACTAATCTTTCCTCTTCACATATCTATAGAAGCTTTTACAGTCACTTTTTAATATTCCCCGCAACTTTCTTTCATGGTCTATTTTCCTCCTCTTAATTAACCCCTTTGTCCTCCTCTTTTGAATTCCAAATTTCTCCCAGTCCTCCGGTTTGCTGCTTCCTCTGGCCAATTTATATGCCTCTTCCTTGTATTTGACACTATTTCCAATTTCCCTCGTCAGCCATGGTTGAGCTGCCTGCCCCATTTTATTTTTGCGCCAGACAGGGATGAACAATTGCTGTAATTCATCCATGTGATCTTTAAATCTTTGCCATTACATCTCCACCATCAACCCTTTAAGTATAATTTGCCAGTCTATCCTAGGCAATTCCCATACCATCAAAGTCTCCTTTCTTTAAGTTTAGCACCATGGTCTCTGAATTTACCGTGTCTCCATCCATCTTAATGCAGAATTCCATCATATTATATCCAAGGGATATGGGGAGAAGGCAGGAACGGGATGATTGGGGATGCTCAGCCATGATCACATTGAATAGTCGTGCTGGCTCGAAGGGCCAAATGGCCTATTCCTGCACCTATTGTCTATTATGGTCACTCTTGCCCAAGGGGTTTTGTACAACACGATTACCATATAACGATATAACAATTACAGCACGGAAACAGGCCATCTCGGCCCTACAAGTCCATGCCGAACACTTATTTCCCCCTAGTCCCATCTACCTGCACTCAGACCATAACCCTCCATTCCTTTCCCATCCATATACCTATCCAATTTATTTTTAAATGATAAAATCGAACCTGCCTCCATCACTTCCACTGGAAGCTCATTCCACACAGCTACCACTCTCTGAGTAAAGAAGTTCCCCCTCATGTTACCACTAAACTTCTGTCCCTTAATTCTGAAGTCATGTCCTCTTGTTTGAATCTTCCCTATTCTCAATGGGAAAAGCGTATCCACGTCAACTCTGTCTATCCCTCTCATCATTTTAAAGACCTCTATCAAGTCCCCCCCTTAACCTTCTGCGCTCCTAAGAATAAAGACCTAACTTATTCAACCTTTCTCTGTAACTTAGTTGCTGAAACCCAGGCAACATTCTAGTAAATCTCCTCTGTACTCTCTCTATTTTGTTGACATACTTCCTATAATTGGGCGACCAAAATTGTACACCATACTCCAGAATTGGTCTCACCAATTCTTCCAAATGGCCTAAATCTCTCTGTAGGCTTTGGAAATCTACTTCATTATCCACAACACCACCTATCTTAGTATCATCTGCATACTTACTAATCAAATTTACCACACCATCATCCAGATCATTGATGTGCATGACAAACAACAGTTGACCCAACACAGATCCCTGAGGCACCCCACAAACAGCCATCCACCATTACTCTCTGGCATCTCCCATTCAGCCACTGTTGAATCCATCTTGCTACTCCTGCATTAATACCCAACAATTGAACCTTCTTAACCAACCTTCCATGAGGAACCTTGTCAAAGGCCTTACTAAAGTCCATATATACAACATCCACTGCTTTACCCTCATCAATTTCCCTAGTAACCTCTTCAAGAAATTCAAGACGATTAGTCAAACATGACCTTCCAGGCACAAATCCATGTTGACTGTTCTTAATCAGACCCTGTTTATCCAGATGCTTATATATATTATCTCTAAATATCCTTTCCATTAATTTGCCCACCACTGACGACAAACTAACAGGTCTATAATTGCTAGGTTTACTCTTAGAACCCTTTTTAAACAATGGAACAACATGCGCAGTACGCCAATCCTCCGGCACTATTCCCGTTTCTAATGACATTTGAAATATTTCTATCATAGCCCCTGCGATTTCTACACTAACTTCCCTCAATGTCCTAGGGAATACCCTGTCAGGACCTGGAGACTTATCCACTTTTATATTTTTCAAAAGTGTCAGTACTTCTTTTTCTTTGAATCTCATAGTTTCCATAGCTACTCTACTTGTTTCCTTTACCTCACATAATTCAATATCCTTCTCCTTGGTGAATACCGAAGAAAATAAATTGTTCAATATCTCCCCCATCTCTTTTGGCTCTGCAGATAGCTATCCACTCTGTCTCTCTAATGGACCAATTTTATCCCTCGTTATCCTTTTGCTATTAATATAGCTGTAGAAACCCTTTGGATTTACTTTCACCTTACTTGCCAAAGCAACCTCATATCTTCTTTAAGCTTTTCTAATTTCTTAAGATTCTTTTTACCTTCTTTATACTTCTCAAGCACCTCATTTACTCCATGCTGCCTATAATTATTGTAGATCTCTCTCTTTTTCCGAACTAAGTGTCAAATTTCCCTTGAAAACCATGGCTCTTTCCAATTTTTACTATTTCCTTTCAACCGAACAGGGACATAAAGATTCTGTACTCTTAAAATGTCCCCTTTAAATGTCCTCCATTTCTCTTCTACATCCTTCCCATAAAACAAAATGTCCCAATTCACTCCTTTTAAATCCTTTTGCATCTCATCAAAGTTAGCCTTTCTCCAATTATATTGAAACTAATGGTATTGTGATCACTGGACCCGAAGTGCTTCCCAACGCATACCTCCGCCACCTGACCTGTCTCATTTCCTAACAGGAGGCCCAGCACTGCCCCTTCTCTAGTAGGTACCTCTATGTATTGCTGCAAAAAACTATCCTGCACACATTTTACAAACTCCAAACCATTCAGCCCATGTACAGAATGTGTTTCCCAGTCTATGTGTGGAAAATTGAAATCTCCCACAATCACTACCTTGTGCTTACTACTAATATCTGCGATCTCCTTACATATTTGCTCTTCCAATTCTCGCTCCCCATTTGGCAGTCTATAATACACCCCTATAAGTGTTGCTACACCTTTCCCACTTCTCAGTTCCACCCAAATAGCCTCCCTAGACGAGCCCTCTAATCTATCCTGCCAAAGCACTGCTGTAATATCTTCCCTGACAAGCAATGCAACACCTCCACCTCTTGCCCCTCCAATTCTATCACACCTGAAGCAATGAAATCCTGGAATATTTAATTTCCAATCACAGCCCTCCTGCAACCATGTTTCACTGATCGCCACAACATCATACTTCCAGGTGTCAATCCAGGCTCTAAGCTCATCCACCTTTCTTACAAATATACACATTTAAGAAACCCACCGCCTCTTATTCTCTGTTTATTTTCTTTTTCTTCTTTCTCCCCTAGATTTTGGGTCCGAGTGCTTCCCTTCTCTGCCTCCTGCCTCACACTCTGTGATTGCTAAGATTGGAATGCAAGATCCACAGATAACACTCCTTTAAACTTCACAGTCACAAACTGACAGAATCGAGAATCCTGATCACCCCCAGTCAGAAAGAATGCAGAGCCAATGAATTAACTTTTCTTTTAAAATTCACATTACAAGGCATAAATTATGTGGCGCCGACAAGCTAAACTATTTCGAAACAATCTACACTTCCAATTCCAATACATCAGAAAATGCTTGATAGTTAATTTTAAAAAACACTATTCGCCTCATGATGGAAATGTATTAAAAAAAAGTTTATTCACCTCCCCATGTGGGGGATTTCTGTTCCGTTGCTGGATTGGTAGCGTTCCCGTCCATTTATCAACGATTCTGAGGAAGCGACAAGATGTTCAACTGTAGCAGGTGCATGCAATGGAAATAAACCTGTTTGTGTACTTCCTTGATAGCTGACGTCTACGTGTAGACAGATAGGACACTCCCTTACACTGCCTTAAAGGAACAGTGGCACAATGTCACATGGGGGGTGGTGTGGTGGGGGGTTCGGCGGCGGTCAGAATGGGACGGCTGCGGGTTATAACGTGCCATCGTTTCTCCCTCCCTTCACTCTCTTTGTTTTTTCTCTCTCTCTCTCCCCTCTCTCTCTCCCGTCTCTCTCACTCTCTCCCTCTCCCCTCTCTCCTCTCTCTCACTCCCTCTCTCTCCCTCTCTCTCTCTCACCCCCCTCTCTCTCCCTCCCCTCTCTCTCTCCCCTCTCCCCTCCCTCTCCCCCCCTCTCTCCCTCTCTCCCCCCCCCTCTCTCCCTCTCTCTCTCTCTCCCCCTCCCCCCCCCCCCTCTCTCTCCCCCCTCTCCCCCCTCCCCCCCCCCCCCAGTTAATGTCAATTAGTGTGTGCGTGCATATGTGCATATTGGTCATGCACCGTCTCTCAGGTTATGGCATGCTGTTACGAATTGACATTTCAGACCTTTTTGGTGTTCAAATTCTGCCCAGATAGAAAAAACGAAACTAAAAGCAAAAGTCCCTCCCCCCCTCCCCCTCCACCCATGCAAAGCCCGAAACTGACCAGTAGACAGTCAATACGCTGCCTAATCCCTCCCCTACCTCCATCACTCCTAATGACAGCTCCCAACGTAAAAAGAAGGTATATTTACTACTCAATAGCCAAAACAAATTAATATTATGGTTAAAAAATACATGCTAACTGTGAAAAACAAGAACTGCTTCACTTTGTTTGTCTAAAGACAGGGGGAAAGATCCTTTGGTGGACATTTTAAAAGTAGAAGAGCTAACAAAGAAGATCTTAAAAGTTATGCTAGTACGGATGTTGGGCGGTGCGACTCGCGTTGCAGCGGCCCCTACAGCCTGTCTGTCTTTTTTTTTTTTTTGTCTAGTTAAATGTAGTTGTTCGTGGTTTTTTTAAATACTGGTTTTAACTGTGTATATGTGGGGGGCAGGGGGAGGGGGAAACTTTAAAAAATCTCTTCCCTGCACGGGAGACCCGACCTTTTCCCTGTCGGGTCTCCGTTGTCGTTGGGGCCTAGCACCGTGGAGCGGCCTCCTGCCGGAACGCCCTGGGGGCTCCAGTCGCGGAGCCTGCGGAGCTGAGGACTTACCATCGTGGGGCTGGCCGGCCTCAGAGCGTGGGGAGCGGTGGTGGCTCGCTGCTGCGGCCCGACCCCGGAGCTCGGAGGCTCCAGCTGCAGACCGGAGTGGATCCGGGTGAGAGACCGCTTTTCGGAGCTCCCACAACGCAACTTCTCCAGCCCGAGTCGCGGGGTTGGAACGACCCGGAGCGGGGCTGTACATCACCCAGCGCGGCTTTAATGGCTGCGGGACATTCCAACGCCCGCCGGGGGCTCCAACTGTGACTTTTGGGCCTGGAGCGGTGCCTTACATCGCCCGGCGCGGCCTTGAATGACCTTGGGACTTACCATCGTCTGCCTTGGGCTTCGACATCGGGAGAGAAATGGTGCAGGGGAGAGAAAATAATTTGCCTTCCATCACAGTGAGGAGGAGATTCACTGTGATGGATCTTTGTGTAAATTGAATTGTTTGTATGTCTTGTAGGAATTGTTTTGTTTGTATCGCTGTGGAAATGGAGTTTCGTTTGAGCCTCACTGAGGTTCAAATGACATGGAATAAATATTGTATTGTAGTGAGGGTAGGAACAGGGAGATAGGGGATCTGAATGTGTGGCTGAGAAGTTGGTGCAGGATTTCTAGATCACAGGAATCTCTTCTGGGGCAGGGGTGACCTGTACAAAAGGGATGGGTTGCACCTTAATTGGAAGGGTACTGACATTCTGGCAGGCAGCTTTGCTAGTGCTACACGGGTGGGTTTAAACTAAAAAGTGTGTGTGTGTGGGGGGGGGGGGGGGGGGGATGGGGGGGGGGGGGGAGATGGGGGGGGGGGGGATGGGGGGGGGGGGAGATGGGGGGGGGGGGGGATGGGGGGGGGGGAGATGGGGGGGGGGGGGGATGGGGGGGGGGGGGATGGGGGGGGGGGGAGATGGGTGGAGTCAACAATGTGGACACATATCCCTGTAGCTAACGGGAGAGTGTAGGAAAGGTCACGTTTAAACTAACAGGGCAGGGGAATGGGAACCAATGCAAGGAGACAGAGGGCCATAAAAGGAGGACAGAAACAAAAGGTAGAAGGGAGATAAGAAAAACTAACCTGAAAGCTTTGTGGCTTAATGCAAGGAGCATTCAATATAAGGTGGATGAATTGAATGCGCAGCTAGTAGTTAAGGGATATGATATAGTTGGAATTACGGACACATGGCTCCAGGGTGACTAAGGCTGTGAGCTAAACATGCATATGATATTCATGCATGTTTGATATTCAGGAAGGATGGACTGAAAGGAAGAGAAGGTTGGGTGGCATTGCTGGTTAAAGAGGAGATTAATGCAATAGCAAGGAGAGACATTAGCTTGGATGCTGTAGAATCGATATAATAATAATAATAATAAATACTTTATTGATCCCCTCAGGGAAATTCAGATGTCCAGAAGCCCCCAGCCAACAAACCCACAGATTCAAAACGAACGCAGACAGAAAATACATAGAATACAATGTGGACACTACCTGAGAGCAATAAATACTTAAAAAGACCAATAATTAACAGTTAAAAATTAAATTAAAAATTGCAAAATGCATCCCCCTACAGCCTAGCGGTCCGAATTATAAAATCTAATGGCTGCAGGGGTGAAGGATCTCCTGAACCGCTCCGTTCTACAGGGCAGGGAGAGGAGGCGGTTGTTGTTCCGAGTGCTCTTTTGACTCTCCAGAATTACATGGAGGGGATGCCCGGGGTTTTTCAGGATGACCTGCACCTTGTGCCTCATACGCCTCTCAAGCACATCCATCCCAGAGTCTACTCTCCCCTCCAGCACTGAGCTAGCTCGTTTAACCAGTTTGTCCAGCTTCTTGTTGTTTTTTGCACTAATGCTGTTGCCCCAGCAGACAACGGTGTAGAAAATAACACTTGCAACCACAGTGTTGTAAAACATGTGCAGCATATCATTACACACATTGAAGGATTTGAGCCTTCTGAGGAAAAAGAGTCTGCTCTGGCCTTTTTTGTAGAGGGAGTCAGAGTTGACAGACCAGTCCAGTTTGTTATCAAGGTGCACTCCAAGGTATTTATATGTCTGCACCACCTCAATGTCAGCCCCTGCAGCGTTGACCGGCTGAAGGGGGAGCTTGGACCTGCCAAAGTTAACCACCATCTCTTTAGTCTTAGTTGTGTTCAGGATGAGACAGTTCTCTTCACTCCAGGCACAAAAGGCACTGGTCAAGTTCCTGTATTCCTCCTCCTGCCCTTTCCTTACACATGCCACAATCGCTGTATCATCTGAATATTTCTGTACGTGGCATGTGTCAGACTTATAGTTAAAGTCTGCTGTATACAGGGTGAAGAGGAACGGGGCCAGATATGGGTAGAACTGCGAAATAGCCAAGGGCAGAAAACGCTTGTTGGAGTGGAATACATACCACCAAACAGCAGTAGGGTGATAGGGGCTAGCATCAAGCAGGAAATTAGGGATGCGTGTAGCAAATGTACAGCGGTTATCATTGGTGACTTTAATCTACATATAGATTGGTCCAACCAAATTGGAGGAGGAGGATTTCCTGGAATGTATATGGGATGTGTTTTGAAGGTATGGGTCAGGGATTGGCTAGGATAGACTGGCAAATTATACTTAAGCGGTTGACAATGGAGATGCAATGGTGAAGATTTAAAGACCGCATGGATGAACTCCAGAAATCTTTCATTCCTGTTTGGCGAAAAAATAAAACTGGGAAGGCGGCTCAACTGTGGCTGACGAGGGAAGTCAAAGATAGTGTTAAAGCTGAGGAAGAGGTAAATAAATTGATCAGAAGAAGCGGCAAAACAGGACTGGGATAAATGTAGAATTCAACAGGGGGGGCAAAGGGGTTAATTAAGACGGGGGAAAAGAGCACGACAGAAAGCTTGCGGGGAATATAAAAACTGACTGTAAAAGTTTCTACGGGTATGTAAAAAAGGAAAAGATTAGTGAAGACGAATGTAGGTCCCTTACAGTCAGAGACAGGTGAATTTATAATGGGGAAACAAGGAAATGGCAAAACACTTAAATGAGTACTTTGTCTTCCTTAGTGAAGATAGAACAAAATCTCCCGGAAATACTAGGGGATCGAGGATCTAGTGAGAGGGAGGAACTGAAGGGAATCCACATTAGTCTGAAAATGCTGTTAGGTAACTGAAGGCAGATAAACCTCCAGGGTCAGATGGTCTGCATCCCAGAGTACTCCAGGAGGTGGCCCTAGAAATCGTGGATGCATTGGTGATGATTTTCCAATGTTCTCTCGACTCTGGAGCAGTTCCTGTGGACCGGAAGGTAGCCAATGTAACTCCACTTTTTAAGACAGGAGGGAGTGAGAAAACGGGAATTATAGACCAGTTAGCCTTACATCAGTATCAGGGAAGATGCTGGAGTCAATTATTAAAGATGTTATAGCAGCGCATTTGGAAAGCAGTGATGGGATCGGTCAAAGTCAGGGGAAATCATGCTTGACTAATCTTTTGACATTTTTTGAGGATGTAACAAGTAGAATGGATAAGGGAGAGCCAGTGGATGTAGTGTATCTAGACTTTCAAAAAGCCTTTGACAAGATCCCACACGAGATTAGTGTGCAAAATTAGAGCACATGGTATTGGGGGTAGGGTATTGACAAGGATAGCAAACTGGTTGGCAGACAGGAAGCAAAGAGTAGGAATTAACGGGCCCTTTTCAGAATGTCATGCAATGACAAATGGGGTGCTGCAAGGCTCAGTGCTGGGACCCCAATTACAATTTATATTAACGATTTGGATGAGGGAATTAAATGTGTAAATATGAGATCTACACAACACGTAACTTAAGATCATCTTTAATCCACATACAGACTTAACAGCATGTTAGTAGTCACTGACTCCTGTCTGCTACCAAACTGCGTAGCATAGGAAGTAGGTATTAATATAAATGATACAGTAAGGCGGGGTTAGTGATGCTAACCTATATATGATTGGTTGCATGCATAAACCAATCTACATTCTTCCCCGTTAAAGAGAGTATAGTGAGCACCCATGCCATTAAAGTTAAACAAATTCTCCATATCTATCAGGCGGTCTACTGATGCGGCCCGAACGCGTATGGACCAAGTCCTCCCCTCCTTCACCGGAAAGATTAGAGGGAGGCGGTGAACCCGGTGGCGAGAAAGCCGCGGAAGAGGCTTGTGGTGACTGAAAGGGGAAGTTTGCAGGAGGGTTAGCCACAGCCGCGCCTCGTGGAGGAGTATGGAACATGCGAGGGGCGTGGGGCATGCAGGGATCGGTGGATATCTTGTAGGTCACAGGCAGCTTGCCTAGTTTGTCATCAAACAGATCAGGGTATTCTTTTATCGGGTCCATTGATATCAGCAGCTTGTGGACCGTTTTGTCAAACGAAATTAGTCCTAAATCGTGGCATGCATGGTTGCCCAGCAGTCACAGAGTTAGAGTTCAAGATGTAGAAGGTCAAATTCCTTGTGGTTTTTTTCAGCACACATTTAAAAGTGGCTCTTCCCAGTGGTACCAGCACGTCACCCCCATAAGCATGCAAAGTAGAGCTGCCCGCAATCAGGAGCTCATTATTTCTTATCTTGTTGTAGAGGTTTATTGACATTACGTTGACCTTTGCACCAGTATCTAATTTAGCATGAAAGTTGAAGTTGTTGACAGTTATCAAAACAGTTGGGTCGGGAAACTTGCCAGCTGCATGTAGGAGTGAATACACGTTTGACTCCCCTTGCGAATTAATTGGACTGGTGTCGGGGGCAGCGTCGAGCTTGAATTGGGAGTCGTAGTTGTTATCGTCTTGCAGCAGCATGTTTAGGTTAGGTCTGGGACTGAAGGGCTTCTTCCCATGAGAACAACAGGCAGCAGAGAAATGGTTCATTTTCTTACAATAGTTACAGGCCTTTCCATAGGCAGGACATGGTGATTGCCTGTTATGCAGATAATTGCAATTGGGGCATCTTTTGGGAGGCTCACTATTAGATGCAGGGTTGGCCCGGGTCATAAATCTTGTACTTTCTGTCTGAGCTCGCGGTCTATTAAATCCAGTCAGATTAATGGTTTTGGTGTCTGCCCCGCGCTGACTGTTTAATGGGTCAATGATTTCTGCCATTCTACAAGCATGCGCAGCTTCGTCTAAAGTTAAATCATGTTTGCGCAGGAGCTCAGACCTCAGCTTTTGATCATTCATCCCTGTCACCAGAATCTCTAGTTAACTGGTCAGTCATGTTTTCGAATCGGCACCTCTGGGCCATATATCGTAAATCTGAGATGAAGCTTTCAACAGGTTCGTCCGGCAACTGTCTCCGAGTAAAAAATCTTGACCTTCCCAAAATGTGGTTAGAGGGCAGGTCACAAATCTCACTAAATTTGCGTAACAAGACATTAGGGTCGTCGGCTGATTCCTCGGGTGTAAGTACCTGATTGTTGGCTCCCAGGACCGCTGGGGCATATTGGAAAGTCCTTGATCTTTTCATGGCATCTTGGACAGCGAGGTTAAGTAGAAGGGAGGCCTTGACAGTGTCTGGTTCATTTCAATGCGCGATGTTCATGTAGTGCCGGTAATCCATTTCAAAAGTAGCCCAGTGCTCACCGATATCTGAATCAAAGATAAGCTGTGTAGGCTTTCGGCAGGAAAAAGCCATCGCAAAAAATGAAAATAAAAACTTGATAAAAGGAAATAAAAACCGATAAACAGGAGAAGCGGGTTAACCCAAACTTGACACCATGTAAATATGAGATCTACACAACACGTAACTTAAGATCATCTTTAATCCACATACAGACTTCACAGCATGTTAGTAGTCACTGACTCCTGTCTGCTACCGAACTGCGTAGCATAGGAAGTAGGTGTTAATATAAATGATACAGGGATGCTCCTGTCCCACTTAGGAAACCTGAACGGAAACCTCTGGAGACTTTGCGCGCCACCCAAGGTTTCTGTGCGGTTCCTGGAGGTTTTTGTCAGTCTCCCTACCTGCTTCCAATACCTGCAACCTCCGGCAACCACCTGCAACCTCCGGGAACCGCACGGTTCCTGGAGGTTGCAGGTGGTTGCCAGAGGTTGCAGGTAGTGGAAGCAGGTAGGGAGACTGACAAAAACCTCCGGGAACCTCCAGGAACCGCACGGAAACCTTGGGTGGGGCGCAAAGTCTCCAGAGGTTTCCGTTCAGGTTTCCTAAGTGGGACAGGGGCTGAAGGCAGGGTTAGTGATGCTAACCTATATATGATTGGTTGCATGCATAAACCAATCTAGAAAATGTAACATCTCTAAGTTTGCGGGTGACATAAAGCTGGGTGGCAGTGTGAGCTGCGAGGACAATGCGATAAGGCTGCAGGGTGACTTGGATAGGTTGGGTGAGTGGGCAGAAGCATGGCAGATGCAGTATAATATGGATAAATGTGTGGATGAATGTGAGGTTATCCACTTTGGTGGCAAGAACAGGAAGGTAGATTATTATCTGAATGGTGTCAGATTAGGAGAAGGGGAGGTGCAATGAGTCCTGGGTGTGCTTGTACATCAGTCACTGAAAGTAAGCGTGCAGGTATAGCAGGCAGTGAAGAAAGCCAATGGCATGTTGGCCTTCATTGCGAGAGGATTTGAGTTTAGGAGCAAGGAGGTTCTATTGCAGTTGTACATGGCTCTGGTGAGAACGCACCTGGAGTATTGTGTGCATTTCTTGTCTCCAAATTTGAGGGAGGACATGGGCCATCTGGGCTTGTATTTGCTGGAATTTAGAAGGATGAGAGGATATCGTATAGAAAATTAAAATTCTTAGAGGATTGGCCAGGGTAGATGCAGGAAAAATGTTCCCGATGTTGGGGGAGTCCAGAACCAGTGGTCACGGTTTAAGAATAAGGGGTAGGCCATTTAGGACTGAGGTGAGGAAAAACTTTTTCATCCAGAGAGTTGTGAATCTGTGAGATTCTCTGCCACAGAAGTCAGTGGCGGCCAATTCACTGGATGCTTTCAAGAGTTTGAATCAAGGGAGATGGGGGGAAAAGGCTGGAACGGTGCACTGATTTTCAATGATCAGCCATGATCATATTGAATGGCAGTGCTGGCTTGAAGGGCCGAATGGCCTACTCCTGCACCTATTTTCTATGTTTCTAACTCAAAACAAGTTAAAGGTCATTGCGAAGAGAACAAAGTAGCTGATCTAGTTTAGGAATTTAAAAAAAAAAAAACCATCTACAAGTGATGGCAGTGAAATGAAATGCTTACTGTGAGGGAGGATTGCCTGCAACACTAGCTAATGACAAGCAGGCATTGTAATGACAAGCACGGATTGCTTGGGTGCAGAAGGTTGCGTGAGTGCATCGATTTGTGTGTGCAGCTAACAGTACTTCTATTGTGTGGGAAGGAATCGCAGATGCTGTTTGCACTGAAGATAGACACAGAATGCTGGTGTAACTCAGCAGGTCAGGCAGCATCTCTAGAGAAAAGGAAGTGGTGACGTTTCGGCTCCTCTTCGGACTGAGTGTCAGGGGGGGAGGAAAACTAGAGGTACGAAAAAGTACAGAACAAACAGCCAGCACCGATGACTCAGGAAAGGTGGAGCCCACAATGGTTCATTGTTGACTGTTGAATAACACAGCCTTCCACAGCCAACAATGGACCATTGTGGGAACTTGCCATTGGTCTTGGGGCCATCAAGTTATACAGTATGGAAAGAGACCCTTTAACCCAATAATCCATGCCAACCAAGCTGCCTTCCTGAGCTAGTTCCCTTCGTCTACATTTGGCCCATTTCTCTCTAAATCATTCCTATCCATGAAACTCTCCAATTATATTGATCTCTACCTCATCCTCTGACAGTTCATTCCATACACTCACCACCCTCTGTGAAAACCTGCCTCTCGGGTCACCTTTAAATCATTCTTCTCTCACCTTAAACATATTCCCTCTTAGACTCTCCTACTCTGGGGGAAAAAGACTGTGACCATCCACCTTTTCTATGTCTGCCATGATTTTATAACCCTCTGTAAGGTCAGCACTCTGCCTTCTACTCCTCCTGCAATGCCATCCCAGCCTATCTAGGACACACATGAGATGAAGATGCTGGAATCTTAAGTAAAAAACAAACTGCAGTTTGAACTCAGGACGTCAGGCAGTATCTGTGGAAGGAAATAGACAGGCAACGCTTTGGGTCGGGTCCTATTTAGTTTAGAGAAACGGGCCCTTCAGCCCACCGAGTCCACACCTGCCTGCGATCCCCGCACACTAACATGATCCTACTCAGTAGGAGCAATTTAAAAATTTACCAAGCCAATTAGCCTACAAACCTGTTCAAAAAGGAACTGCAGATGCTGGAATATCGAAGGTACACAAAATTGCTGGGGAAACTCAGCGGGTGCAGCAGCATCTATGGAGCGAAGGAAATAGGCGACGTTTCGGGCCGAGACCCTTCTTCAGACTGATGGGGGCGACGTTTCGGGCCAAAACCCTTCTTCAGACTGATGAACCCATCAGTCTGAAGAAGGGTTTCGGCCCGAAACGTCGCCTATTTCCTTCGCTCCATAGATGCTGCTGCACCCGCTGAGTTTCCTCAGCAATTTTGTGTACCTAGCCTACAAACTTGTATGTCTTTGGAGTGAGAGGTAACTGGGGCACCCGGAAAAAACCCAGACAGCTTACAGGGAGAACGTACAAACTCCATACAGACAGCACCCTTAATCAGGATTGAACCCTGTTCTCTGATGTTGTAAGGCAGCAACTCTACTGCTGCGTCACTATGCCATCTCTGTTAATGGAAATGCATTTTCAAATTTAATTAGCTTTTCCATAACTAAAGCTTTGCATTCTTGTTAGATTTTTTCCACACCCTCTCCAGTGCCTTGCTGTCTGACTATATTTAACTCAATAAAAGGTTTGGGGATGATTAAATGTTCAATATTTACTGTCCTGGCAAAACCCTTATGAATCTTTACTGTATCTTCTCTGGCTTGATCACATCCTTCCTCTAGTATGGCATCCACAACTGTACATAATATTCCAGGTACGGTCCCAACACCATCCCATCCATCATTTTCCAGTCCAGCATGTCAAGCAGTGAATGTAGAGAGAGAGAGAGAGGAACTGAGCTAATATGAAGATAGACACAAAATGCTGGAGTAACTCAGCGGGACAGGCAGCATCTCTGGAGAGAAGGAATTGGTGACGTTTCGGGTCGAGACCCTTCTTCAGACTGAGTTAATATCACAGACAGATATCGTTTTAGCAGAACTGACCAGTTCTGATATAAACAGAAAGATAAAGTTATCAGAAATTGTTGAAATTGATATTGAGAGCCAAAAGCCTCAACTTTCCCCAACAGAAGATGAGTTCCTGTTCCTCAAGCTTACATTGTGTACAGTTGGAACAGTGTGGGAGGCCATAGACTGATAAGTCAGAGTATGAGTAAGCAACTGGAACCTCAGGGTGGCCCTGCTGGACTGAATGGAGAAGCTTTGCAAATTGGTCGACCACTCTGTGTTTAGTTTCTCCAGTGCGCAATACATGAAGTTGGAGAAAGTGCAAGTGAATTGCTCCATCAATTGGAAGGATTGTTTGGGTCTCTGATTCCAACGAGTTTCCACCATGAGACACAATTTCCCCACCCTTCTCCCAGCATTCTGAATAAACCTTTCCTTTCACAGATCCCGTGTCCAGTTTCCCACCTTATCACTTTCTGCAGGAGGTGCAATACCCAGTCCTTTATCTTACTTCTTTTCCCCATCTTGCAACAATGCAAGGGCAGTGACTTTTTTCTCAGCAAGCAACATGAAAGTTCCAGAGTGAGCCAATACTTCAAAAATCTCTGAAGTTTGAACTGGCTGAATTTATAGGCCAATGGATTGATTCCTGTCTATATTCTATCTATATTCCCCTTTTAACTTACTCAAATACGAATTTTAGCTGTCACTTCAGACGTATTTTTCCAATTTTGTATTTTCTCTTGATACTTTCATGGAACTCTCTCCATTGCTCATTGTTACATAATGAGGATTTGTTTCAATTTGCCACCTATGATATTCCCCCCCTGATTCCACCCCTTCTTATCATTACCCTCTTCTCTTCTGCTCTCAGTGGTTCGAATCTCCTTTAATGAACCCATTGATACCTTTCTTTACATTCTCCACAAGGCTCACAAAGGCACTCATTGCTGGCTGTTCGTGTACCTCAGAATGGAGGAAGGAAAATTTAAAGATGTCCATGAATGCTCTCGCTAGTTGGTCCATCTAGTTCCTAAAGACACAGCCAGTGACTCCGTCCAGGCCAGTTGCTTTCCGTACGTTTACCATTAGGAAGGCTGATCTAACTTCTGCAACAGTAACCCTGGGAAGAGGCACACATCAGTCTGATGGGACGATGTCATGGCCCTGTTGGCCTTCTGCTCAAGGCGAAGTTATTGTTCATTAGGTAAGGTTGCACTATCACCTTTGATGTCGTCTGACCGCTTTGCAGCCAGTTAGAGTATTCAAACCGTGTAACATTCTGCCAGTGTCCAAATGATTATACTGGGACTCAAGTTTGCCCCATTATTGTCTCTTGGCATCCTTGATGGCTTTGCGAAGATCATAGCGAGCTTTATTGTACCGCTCGGGATTATTTGACATTTATGCAGCAGACCTTGCCTTTTCCTGGGAATGTAACACGGTTCATACATGGTTTCTGGTCGGAAAACACTTGAATTGTCTTGGTCGGCACGCACTTCTCTATGCACTTGTTGATGAAGTCGGTCACGGTAGTGGTGTACTCATTCAGGTTAGCTGTGGAATCCCTGAATATGGACCAATCCACTGACTCAAAGCAGTTGTGTAGGATGCCATCTGTGTCTGCCAACCAGCATCGAACAACTTTCTGTACCAGATCCTCCTGCTTCAGTGTTTGGTTGTAATGGGGCCTTTTCACGGGGCGAGTTGACGCAAGATGTCACCAGAGTGAAGAGGTCGTGGTCCAGCACGAGTCTCACACGATATAACGGGGGTAGATAAAGAGTTCCCACGGTACTCGGCATTTCTGTTATTTGTGCGAGTGACTTGTCCGTTTCCCGAGCTTTCGCGTTAAATCTTGAATGAACATCGTGAACTACACGTGACACAAATGATGTAACTTTTTTTTTCACACACTATATATATCCTCCCTTGGTTGAATTGGCTCATTTGGAGACATATTTTACTGTGTATGTGGGAGACACAGATGGACTGAGCACAGTACCTCGGTCTTACTGTGTGTGGGAGAGGGGGAGAAAGAGACGTACACTCACAGAGGCAGAGTCTCTCAGCCTGTGTAAGAGGGAGGGAGAGAGAGAGAGAGGCACACACAAGGTGGATGTGAAATCTCACCTGCCTGTTTCAGTGACAGACACCCGCCGCCAGTAAATGAAGACACCCCCATCTGTCTCCCCCTCCTCTCCCTCGACTCCCCCACCTTTCCCTCCCAACTCCAGTCCCGTCCCGACCCCCTGGGAAACTGAATAGAGCAACAATATAGATATAGAAACTGAAACAATATAGAAACTGAATAGCGCAACATGGCAAAAACATCTCTGACACGCTTTACCCCCTTTCTTTGAGATTTTCTGGGAGCCATCTCTGCAAGTGTTCCTGTTAAAAAGATTATCCAACAATGACAATTAGGTGGGACGTCCTCGAAGGACACATGTTCCCTTGTCGATATTTTTACTCACCTTCTGTCCCCTCTGTCCAGCTTCCGGGTTTACCGTTCGTAGGAGTTCCCACGCGCTATATCTCTAAAATCTGAAGTTAGGTAATGTCTAAAGGAACTGCAGACGCTGGTTAATGCTGGTTAATACGCACAGAAGGACACAAAATGTTGGTGTAACTCAGCAGGTAAGTCAGATCTGGGAAGAAAAACATAAAAAGCTGGAGTAAGTCAGCGGGTCAGGCAGCATCTCTGGAGAAAAAGAATAGGTGACGATTCGAATCGGAGCCCTTCTTCAGACAGCCTAATCGGAATTGAGTCTGAAGATATGTCTCGTCCTGAAACATCAGCTTTTTTTCTCCAGAGATGCTGCTTGACTCGCTGAGTTACTCCAGCTTTTTGTGTCTGTCTTCGGTTTAAACCAGCATGTGCAGTTCACTCCTTACACGGGTCTCTGTACAACATTGATTGGTAGCGTTCCGGACCCCTGGACCCGAGGACTCCGACCTGTATCTCTCAAAGAAGTACATGTGAAAAATTTCTCACGGACCATAAAAATGCGTAACCTTTCAGTAAAGTCCCTTTTAAAGTCCCTTTTAAAGATTATAGTTATTTTCTTGAATCTCATTAACATAACTAATGAATAAGTTGATGTCCATATGCGGATGCAAATCTTTATTTTTATTTATTTTTTAAATTCAATCCCACAGAAGATAATTTTTACTCACCTTCTGTCCCCTCTGTCCAGCTTCCGGGTTCACCGTTCGCAGGAGTTCCCACGGTAAACGCAAGAGTTATTACGGATATCGCACTGGCCACTACGTTCATATAATGTTGCAATGCTCAACCACAAGTGTACAAGTCAATCTTGGAGAAATTCAAACTTTCTTGAATTTTCTCCCGAGTGACCAAGTTACACGATGACCTGCCGTTAGCGCTACGGTGGTCCACGAATGCCGTACTGTTATCGCACGAGGTTCCCACGATGTTAAACTCCGGTTAACTCTTGCGTCAAGTCGCCCCGTGAAAAGGCCGCTTAAGAAGGAGCAGAAGCACAGCTAGGTGATCAGTTTTCCTGAAATGTGGCCAAGGAACAGAGCGAAAGGGATTTTTTTTTTTTATGGATGTTTAGCTGTGGTTGAGAGTTTTTCTCAAAAGCCTGCCCGACCCCTCTAACCTTTACCAAAGACGATGTACGGTCTCTCCAGTGAAAGGAGACTCCCTCGGGCTAAATGGTAGTCGGGTATATTAGGGGTGAGCCATGTCTGAAACAGGACACAGCAGTCTCTCAGTTCACTAAGTTAGTCTGGCTTTACGTTCATCCAGCTTATTCTCTGATGACCGTACATTAGCCATTAGTATGCTGGGGAGGGGGGGGGGGGTCTTGAAACCATGTTGATTCAACCTCACTTGTCGCCCAGCGCACTTCTCTCACTTTCTCACTGGGTGGCAGCACTTCTGCATTGTGTGTCAGTCCTTTGGCCTGCAGCGTTGCACGGCCCTGGAATTGAATGTCTGCAATTTCTTTTGAGTCATACTTACCACATGCCTCTGGCACATTCCCCTCTAACACCACTCTTTGTGATAATCTCGCACAATATAATTTATCGTCAAGGAAACATCTAATTTCCTTCATCAGACATTGCATTGAGTGGCTTCTTATCCTTTGTAATTTGAAAATTAATTTGTTCCTTTATCCCTATTTTATTTTGAGTCCAACAATCCCTTTCCTCGGATAACCCCTTCTAAAAAAACAGTGCTGCCTACATTGACAGCCATCTCCCACTTCCTGACATTAACATGTCACCTTTCTTTCTGTTTTCAGTCTTCAATAAAACCATTTCCACTTCCGTACCCTTGATTTCCATGTGCTTAGTTTTGGTATAGGTTTATAATTGCCACATGCACCGAGGTACAGTAAAAAACTTTGATTTGCATGCTGTCCAGTCAAATCAGATGATACTGTACATAAATACAATCATAGAAACATAGAAAATAGGTGCAGGAGGAGGCCATTCAGCCCTTCGAGCCAGCATCACCATTCATTGTGATCATGGCTGATCGTCCCCTATCAATGACCCGTGCCTGCCTTCTCCACATATCCCTTGACTCCACTAGCCCCGAGAGCTCTATCTAACTCTCTCTTAAATCCATCCAGTGATTTGGCCTCCACTGCCCTTTGTGGCAGGGAATTCCATAAATTCACAACTCTCTAGGTGAAAAAGTTTTTTCTCACCTCAGTCTTAAATGACCTCCCGTTTATTCTAAGACTGTGGCCCCTGGATCTGGACTCGCCCAACATTGGGAACATTTTTCCTGCATCTAGCTTGTCCAGTCCTTTTATAATTTTATATGTTTCTATAAGATAACCCCTCATCCTTCTAAACTCCAGTGAATACAAGCCTAGTCTTTTCAATCTTTCCTCATATGATAGTCCCGCCATCCCAGGGATCAATCTCGTGAACCTACGCTGCACTGTCTCAATCACAAGGATGTCCTTCCTCAAATTAGGAGACCAAAACTGTACACAATACTCCAGATGTGGTCTCACCAGAGCCCTATACAACTGCAGAAGAATCTCTTTACTCCTATACTGAAATCCTCTTGTTATGAAGGCCAACATTCCATTAGCTTTCTTCACTGCCTGCTGTACCTGCACGCCAGCTTTCAGTGACCGGTGTACAAGGATACCCAGGTCTCGCTGCACCTCCCCCTTACCTAACCTAACCCCATTGAGATAATAATCTGCCCCCTTGTTTTTGCCGCCAAAGTGGATAACCTCACATTTATCTATAATCATGACAAACTCAAGTATAATAGGTAGACCGAAGGGAAAGATACAGAATATAGTTCTCAGCATTTTAGCACAACAGTTCCAGAGACAAATTCTAATGCCTGCAATTCAGTACTGGAGAATAAGACTGTACTGTAACTAGCTTATGGAAGGAACTTACTGAAGCCTGATAATAGAAGCAAAGATGCTGTTCTTGATTCTGGTGGTGCGCGCATTCAAGCTTCCATATCCTCTGCCCGAGAGGAGCCGGGTGAGGAAGGAATGACTGGACTATAAGTCTCTTGCTACAAGTGTCTTCTATGAAAATACTTTCAAATTTGTAACTGCAAGTTTTTTGGCTTCCAATTCACAGGTTCATAAGTCATAGGAACAGAATTAGGCCATTCGGACCAACGAGTTGACTCCGCAATTCAATCCTAACTGATCTATTTTTATAACCTTTGACACCCTTCCTAATCAAGAAGCTGCCAATCTCTGCTTTAAAAATACCCCAAAACCCGTTCTTAAAAGTTTAAAGTCTTAGCTTGGCTTTAAAGGCCCATTTCCTGGTGCACTATCACTGGGTCAGTGTTGCAGACGTCGACATGGCCTGGTGATGCTGTCAATGTCCTCTACCACTGCAGGCCATGTCTAATACATCTCTGTGGGACATCCAGCAGTGCCCGATCGACATGATACCCCAGGTGCTTCAGGGCCTCCTGCGGCCTACTCCATGGACATGCCATTCCTTCGCCTCCCACAGCCACCACTCAGCCTCTATGCACCGGGACGACTCCGGAGCTACTCCAAGCGGGTGGAAGGTGAGGCCATAGCCTGTTCACTGACATCAATCCTCCCCTCCATCCGCTGCCACCTCTCCTGCCACCATCTTGATGCATGTATCACTTGAACTTGAACTTGTATCAGTCTGGCAGAAATGTTTTAATCTTCCCTAGCAATGGGTGAGGTACTGGAAGCTGGATAATATAGTGCCTTTATTTAAGCAGGGCTGCAAGGACACTACAGGAAACTACACGACAGCAAGTGGTACAGTGGTAGAGCTGCTGCCTCACAGCGCCGGCAACCAGGGTTCAATCATGACCTTGGGTTGTGTCTGTGTTGAGTTTGCACATTCTCCCTGTGACCACGTGGATTTCCTCCGTGTTCTTTGATTTTCCACACAGTTGGCAGTGGGTATATGGAATGAGCAGGCAGAGGAAATGGTGAAAACAGATACAAGTAGAATGTTTAAAAGGATAGAAAATGTTTAGAGGGATATGGGCCAAATGCAACTAACTCAGGATGACCTTGAATTTTTTATTTAAGTTCAACATACCAGTACCATGAAAACAGAAATAATTTTCCATCCCCATATTTCAGGAAACATATTTAATAGATATCAGATTCATTCAAATTAACTGACTACAATATTACTGCAATATTGCCAGAGAAATATCTTGTATTTAGGCCTCCAGGTGGCAGCAAAGTCAGATCTCCATTGATGATTATTACAAGTTTAGTTTTAGATATGCAGTGTGGAAACAGGCCCTTGGGCTCACCGAGTCCAAGCCTATCTTTGACCACCTGTTCATACTAGTTCTCTTTAACTCCTTTTCTCATCCACTCTTTACACACCTGGGGCAATTTTACGGGGATCAATTAATCTACAAACTTCCACGTCTTTGGGATGTGGGAGGAAACTAGAGCACCCGGAGGAAACCCACATGAGGGGAATAGATAGGATTAATACACAGTCTTTCTCCAAGGGGAGGAGAATCAAGAACTAGAGGACATAGATTAGAGATGAGAGGAGAATGATTTACTAGAAACTTGAGAGGCAACTTTTTCACATGGAAGATGTGGATATGTTGAACGGGATGCCCACAGAAGTATTTGAGGCAGGTACAATAACAGCATTTGGAAGACATTTGGACGGTTCCATGGATTGGAAAGGTTTAGAGGGAATTTCAGTAATACCTTTTATGAAATAAAACAAGCTGAATGGGAATGTTATTAAATAAAATTTAACTGACGAGAAAATCACTCTGAAGAAGGGTCCTAACCCAAAATGTCATCTGTCCATTTTCCCCACAGGTGCTGCCTGACACGTTGAGTTCCTCAAGCATCTTGTTTTTTGCTGAAGGAAGAGGAAATCTTTGCCAAATAGCTAGGTTTTAAATGAGGGGAGATAGTTGGAAAGGTGGAGGGATTGAAGAAAGGGGCTATAGAGCATCAGGTTTATGCAGTTAAAGGCATTGCCTCCAATACATAGAACATAAACCAGTACAGCACAGGAACAGGCCCTTTGGCCCACAATGTCCGTGCAGTACATGATGCCAGGATAACCTAATCTCTTCTGCCTGCACGTGTACCATATCCCTCCATTCCCTGCATATCTATGTGCCTATCTAATAGCATCTTAAATGCCAGTAATGGATCAATGAAGTTTAAGGATATGCAAAAGCCCTGAACTGGAGCTGTGTGGAAGTATTGGAGGGACCAAGATCTGAAAGATATTACCGTTATTGGAGGGGGCAAGATTTAGGAATATATTTATGACTAAAGATGGGAATTTGCTTTGAGATCTAGCTTTACGAGGAACTATATTATGCCTGAAAATGTGAGGAGCTGAGGGTCGTGCGGGGTAGTGGAGTTTGATCGAAATGCTAGCACATGAATAGAAACTTGAAGATGTGAGGATAAGGTCAGATCTTGGTCAGAACAAATAATTATGCGGAAAGGAGAGATATCCTTGGAAATAGAAACAATTCATTCCATCAGGTTGTTAATGTAAAGGTTCGAATGGGAAACAAAAAATTACGTAATATATTTAAATATTCCTTGTTAACAACACTGAGATTAAATTCATGATGCGCTTCAATATTCAGGAGGGATAGACAGAAAGGAAAAGGAGGTGGGGTAGCGTTGCTGGTTAGAGAGGAGATTAACGCAATAGAAAGGAAGGACATTAGCTTGGAGTATGTGGAATCGATATGGGTAGAGCTGCGAAACACTAAGGGGCAGAAAACGCGAGTGGGAGTTGTGTACAGGCCACCTAACAGTAGTAGTGGAGTTGGGGATGGCATCAAACAGGAAATTAGAAATGCGTGCAATAAAGGGAAAGCAGTTATAATGGGTGACTTCAATCTACTTATAGATTGGGTGAATCAAATTGGCAAGGGTGCTGAGGAAGAGGATTTCTTGGAATGTATGCGGGATAGTTTTCTAAACCAACATGTAGAGGAACCAACGAGAGAGCAGGCTATTCTAGGCTGGGTATTGAGTAATGGGGAAGGGTTAGCAGTCTTGTTGTGCGTGGCCCCTTGGGCAAGAGTGACCATAATATGGTTGAGTTCTTCATTAGGATGGAGAGTGACATTGTTAATTCAGAAACAAGGGTCCTGAACTTAAAGAAAGGTAACTTTGAAGGTATGAGACGTGAATTGGCCAAGATAGACTGGCAATTGATTCTTAAATGGTTGACGATGGATATGCAATGGAAGGCATTTAAAGACTGCATGGATGAGCTACAACAATTGTTCATCCCAGTTTGGCAAAATAATAAATCAGGGAAGGTAGTGCATCCGTGGATAACAAGGGAAATCTGGGATAGTATCAAAACAAAAGATGAAGCATACAAATTAGCCAGAAAAAGCAGCCAACCAGAGGACTGGGAGAAATTCAGAGTCCAGCAGAGGAGGACAAAAGGCTTAATTAGGAAAGGGAAAATAGATTATGAAAGAAAACTGGCAGGGAACATAAAAACTGACTGCAAAAGTTTTTATAGATATATGAAGAGAAAAAGATTAGTTAAAACAAATGTAGATCCCTTGCAGTCAAAAACAGGGAATTGATCATGGGGAACAAGGACATGGCAGACCAATTGAATAACTACTTTGGTTCTGTCTTCACTAAGGAAGACATAAATAATCTGCCGGAAATAGCAGGGGACCGGGGGTCAAATGAGATGGAGGAACTGAGTGAAATCCAGGTTAGCCGGGAAGTGGTGTTAGGTAAATTGAATGGATTAAAGGCCAATAAATCCCCAGGGCCAGATAGTCTGCATCCCAGAGTACTTAATGAAGTAGCCCCTGAAATAGTGGATGCATTAGTGATAATTTTTCAAAACTCTTTAGATTCTGGAGTAGTTCCTGAGGATTGGAGGGTAGCTAATGTAACCCCACTTTTTAAAAAGGGAGGGAGAGAGAAAACGGGGAATTACAGACCAGTTAGTCTAACATCGGTAGTGGGGAAACTGCTAGAATCAGTTATTAAAGATGGGATAGCAGCACATTTGGAAAGTGGTGAAATCATTGGACAAAGTCAGCATGGATTTATGAAAGGTAAATCATGTCTGACGAATCTTATAGAATTTTTCGAGGATGTAACTAGCAGAGTGGATAAGGGAGAACCAGTGGATGTGTTATATCTGGACTTTCAGAAGGCTTTCGACAAGGTCCCACATAAGAGATTAGTATACAAACTTAAAGCACACGGTATTGGGGGTTCAGTATTGATGTGGATAGAGAACTGGCTGGCAGACAGGAAGCAAAGAGTAGGAGTAAACGGGTCCTTTTCACAATGGCAGGCAGTGACTAGTGGGGTACCGCAAGGCTCAGTGCTGGGACCCCAGCTATTTACAATATATATTAATGATTTGGACGAGGGAATTGAATGCAACATCTCCAAATTTGCGGATGACACGAAGCTGGGGGGGCAGTGTTAGCTGTGAGGAGGATGCTAGGAGGCTGCAAGGTGACTTGGATAGGCTGGGTGAGTGGGCAAATGCATGGCAGATGCAGTATAATGTGGATAAATGTGAGGTTATCCACTTTGGTGGCAAAAACAGGAAAGTAGACTATTATCTGAATGGTGGCCGATTAGGAAAAGGGGAGATGCAACGAGACCTGGGTGTCATGGTACACCAGTCATTAAAAGTAGGCATGCAGGTGCAGCAGGCAGTGAAGATAGCGAATGGTATGTTAGCATTCATAGCAAAAGGATTTGAGTATAGGAGCAGGGAGGTTCTACTGCAGTTGTACAGGGTCTTGGTGATACCACACCTGGAGTATTGTGTACAGTTTTGGTCTCCTAATCTGAGGAAAGACATTCTTGCCATAGAGGGAGTACAGAGAAGGTTCACCAGACTGATTCCTGGGATGTCAGAACTTTCATATGAAGAAAGACTGGATAGACTCGGCTTGTACTCGCTAGAATTTAGAAGATTGAGGGGGGATTAAAATCCAGGTTTGTACTGCTTTTCGGAGGCGGATTTCCTCGGGCTGCTAACTGATGAAGAAAAATCGATCGGACTTCCGTTCCCGGTTTATTTATTTTTAAATTCGCTGAACAATTTAATAATTGGATTAAAATAAAAAGCGACTTCTAACGCCCTCAACGCCTACAACGTGACGGATCGCAAGAACTGGACAAAACAAAGGGTAAATTGTATATTTTACATATAATTTTGCTTCTTGGGATGGCTTTAATCTAATTTTACGTTGCGAAAATGTTATTTGGGCCCATACGAATCGGCAGTGTCTTTCCTGCCGATATGGGGTTCAAATTCACCGCAACCGCAATGTTCCAATCGATCGCGTTTCAGAAACACCCACTCGCAAAATGATTAAAATGCTCTTTTTTTTTGGACTAACATGTCATAAGAGCACCTAAATCGTCTATATTTTGTGTTATTGTCTATCCATAGTCAATATTTTTATACTAAATATACACAACAGTTTTAGCCACATGTATCGTGCAAAAAATAATAATTTTGATTATATTGAGTGGATGTTTCTAGATTAATTTATGGGAATTAAACATTAAATTCCTTCCATCTGGCATATAAATTCATGACAGTGAGATTTAAAAATCATGTTATATTGTGAATTCTTATGTGAATGGGATTAGTTTGTTATTTGGATACTTGGCTATTTAAAAAAAAAAATCCTTTTCTTAAGAAATGGAATCTACAGGACATTCTTAATGGGAAAGTAGTGGGCAGAAAGGCATGTCAAGCGTGGTTTGAAGAGCAAAAACTTGTAGTTTCACTTCGGAGTCACATGAATGACTACGTGAAGAAGGCCGTCAACCCGCATGCGCGTCAATACGTCCACGCATGGCGCCACGACTGGCTGACAGGCGCTTTGCTCCTGCCACCGGTAAGTTAAAAGACCCGCAGGTAAGTTCTAAAGCTTATTCTGAGGTTGTTTATTGTCGTTCAAACTTGTTTGCAGGATCGCTACAAGTTCCTGAACGAAAAATATGGACAAAATGAAGACAAGGAGAACCGGAGCGAGACCCGCTACAGGCGACGCGGGGCCGCGGGTAGCGGGGGGCCGCCAACTTCACCACCCCAGTCGCTGAAGATAATACCAGCGACTGCAGACTTGGTGACTCTGCAGAGCACCGTGGCTACCCCAAGGGTGGGGAAAGCCAAGCAGAAGTCTGCAAGGCCTATAGACTCAGATGAGTCAGGCCAGGAGGGTGCAATTCCCACTATGGGTAGCGTCACCGGACGCCTAGCCCGGATGGAGCACCTCATGGAGAGGATGCTCCACCATGAAACATTCCTTAGATCGGAGTTATATCAGCGCGGGTCTCCGAGTGAGCCCGCGGCAGCACCTGGTACAGGGTTGCTAGATGTCTCCCTCTCTGAGGAGGGGAGCATCCATAGTCAGTTGTGGGCTGGCTCAGAATTCGCCGGTATGTCCGGTGAACATACTATGATGCACGGGCAAGATACGGATGTACCAGCCATAGCATCAAAATTTGCGATGACACCGCAAATTGGGGAGCAGCTCGAAGAAGAGCTTGCGGCCAATATCAATTACTTAGCTTCACACCAGCTGCAAGACGATGTAATGATGGACACAGCCAAGAGACACTACACACCCATCAATTGTCCGTCTTTAAATGTACCGGCTGTCAACAGCTCTATATGGAACCATCTGGGTGGAACCATCAGAAACCAGGAGGTAAATCTCCAAAAAATCCTGGGCCTGCTGGCTTCATGTATCACAGCCTTTTCAAGGACTGTGGATAAAGTTCAGTTATCAGAAAACCAACAAGATGCGCTGGCTTTACTATGCCACGCGCACTTCGAGATCAATTGCTATCAGAAAAATGCCATCAGGCCTACCCTCAATCCAAAATTTGCAGGATTGTGTAAATCAAGCAACGTACAGCCGCCTAACTACCTATTTGGGGAAAACCTACCCAAACAGGTTAAAGACCTCGATGACGAGACGAAAGCCTTGGGACTAATCCGGGCTTTACCAACCAGCAGAGCCACGGTTTCCCGGCGGCAACATCCCAACGACCTCTATGAGCCAAAATCTTTTTTAGAGCAAGGCCAAGGCTGGCCCTCCTCCAAGATGCGCACCTGGAACACCCCAGCAGTTCCACCCCCCAGAGCTCAGGGACGGAAATTCATGCAACAAAGCCACCGTTAACCATAAAGGTAGGTGGATATGGGGTTTAGAACATAAGGGTGTGCATCACTCACAGGTTAAGGGAAAATTATACTGCAGATGCCAAACCGGGTCGTTATGCATCACAAGTGTTTGGTATTTAAGCCAAAATTCAGTAATATAATAACTGAATCTTTCTTGGCACCACTCAAATCTGTTGTGCGGTATAGAATTTCAATATAGTCAATTCTGAAAAATTACTTCTGCTGTGGTGACTAAAATAAGATGCATCACCAGTTCTTTTTGGTACACTCTGCATTGATGGGTGCACACTATGAGTTAAACACTTATTGCGGGAATATGCATGTTCAGCTTAATTTAGGATTACCACATCGGTGGTATAAGTTATCACTTAGGGAAATCTAGCCCATATTCTATATTGTTGGCTATCCAAAAATTTCACTGGTATGACAGACACGATATGGTGTTGGACGCCGGGATTTGGTAATTCAATAATGCACAGAATAAATGTAAAATAAATGTTCTATGAACATAATCGACCGGTATGAACACCGGATATTGCCTTGACTGCGTGCAGACAAAATCACCAATTATCTAAGTACGTCACGTGTACAAGGCCCACAGGCAGTGGCGGTGGATGTATTCCCGCTACATTGGGCAAGGATGTGCTTTATGCTTTCCCTCATACCGCCTCAACTATCTATGCTCGCTAGATCAAGCGAGACCCTGTCGCTAGCCTCCTGGTGGTACCAGATTGGCCGACACAACCATGGGCTATACTGGGAATGATCAGCCTTTATGGCCATCCCTAAAGGCAGTAGTGTGCTTTCCACCTTGTAAAACATCCTCTCCATGACCAAATTAATTATTGATTTACAGAGTCTGAGAAGACTTTTTCTGGAGCTCGGATTGACTGAACGCACGTTGGATGTACTCACTGCAGCCTGGAGAGACAGTACGAAGATACAATATATTTCTCATATTAGGAAATGGGAAGAGTACTGCTCACTATCCAATATATCTTATGACTCAGCACACATAACCGATGTGTTGGAGTTTCTCACTGAATTGTTCTATAAAGAAAAGTTGAGTTATAGTGCTATAAACTGTGCCAGAAGTGCACTATCGGCATATTTGGGACCACGATCAGGACACCAATCTGTGGGGTCACACCCGCTAGTGTCTAGGTTCATGAAGGGCTTCTTCAACATGAAACCCCCTAGGCCCAGATATACGGAAATTTGGGATGTAGGCATAGTATTAACTCTGCTTCACCGGTGGGCACTGGCAACATCCATATCCCTGACCCAGCTCACGTACAAAATAGTAATGCTCATGGCTCTGGTGTCAGCTCAGCGGGCCCAGTCTTTACACAAACTTCGACTAGATAGAATGGTCATGTGTGCCCACAGTATCATGTTTTACATGTATGACCTAGTTAAATAAAGCAGACCAGGTACTTCCGGCCTCAAGCTTCTTTTTACAGCTTACCCCTTGGACATCTGGCTCTGTGTGGTAACACACCTACGGTTACATATTAAGGTCACTAAGAGCCTCAGGGGTTCGGATCAAGCATTGTTTATTAGTTTTAAGAAACCTCATAACAAGGTTTCGGTTCAGACCATTTCCAGGTGGCTGAAACAGGTGCTGACATACGCAGGAGTTGATACTGACTATTTTAAATCTCACTCCACCAGGGCAGCATCTACAACAGCAGTGAGGACAATGGATGTCCCGCTAGACCAGATCCTTGCAACCGCAGGATGGTCAGGAGAACGTACCTTTCAGGCGTTCTATCATAAACCAGTCACCAGACCAAGGGCCTTTGCCGAGACCGTTTTAAGTTCTGTTTAGTAGTTTCCCTGGATAAGAGGATCTGCTAATTCTGCTTATTATGATTTGTCCATTAAAACCATCAAAAATTGTCGTGTCTGAATGCATTTACCTCTTATCCTTGGTCAACATATACAGTGCGTGGCTTGGACTTGAGGCCACAGCATGAAAGCACAGAGCTTCAAAGTCTTCACGTAGTCACTCACGTGACTCCGAAGTGAAATAGTAAGATTAAACGAGAACTTGCCAGTTTGAAGTTTGACCTTTATTTTATGAGGAGTTACGATGAGGGATTACGTGCCCTCCGTTCCCAAACCCTCATAAAATCAGCTGTATTTCTAGTCTCTCGTATCTTACTATTTTTCAGTTCAACAACTGTAATCTGTGCTTTCACATCGCTGCTTTAAAGGTTGACGCGCATGCGGGTTGACGGCCTTCTTCACGTAATCCCTCATCGTAACTCCTCATAAAATAAAGATCAAACTTCAAACTGGCAAGTTCTCATTTAATCTTACCATTTACAATGCCAAAATTGAAAAGTTGATGAAAAACAAGGTGTACAGAGTTGGTTATTGGTTACAATCTGAGGAGTATGATGACGCTACTGATTATGATATGCCAATTTACTAGCTAGCAACTGATCTTCTCCATAAAGACTTGGTCTATTGCTAGAAATTGTAATTTATTTACCTATCTGTTACGGACTTACAGCATATAATACAATAATATTAAAGTTCTGATCTTGAGAATATCACATTTTTTAATTTTCAAGGCAGTCTGGGTGTTTATTACTATTTCCGTCACAACGGTCAATTTTGTAATTAGCTACAATTAGGTAATTAGCTAATTATATGCTTTAATTTCAGGTCATACAAGTAAGATGTTTTATATTTGTTTCAGAATGCTTCAATCTATAATAACTGAAAATTTCATTCAGTTTTCTTAATTTTTAAGAAAGTTATGGGCTTTTGACTGTCCTCGATCACAGCTTTTGTGTTGTCAATGGAAAAGCAAAAGGGAACATGATGCTAATTTCCGAGTATGAAAATGGCCATAACTTTTTTAATACTAAAGATATGAAAGTGAATTAGGTGTCAAATTAAACTTCTGTTTTTGCTTTATCTGTTGGGATAAATTGCAGACATGATTTTTAAAATCTCAAAATGTTGTAACATTGCTACAGAAAGTACAGGAGAGAGGACGAATGATGGGCCTACTTTAAATGCTGTTGTCTACTTTATAGATTTAAAATATTGTTTATGAGCAACCTGGCTCTAAATGTTTTATGCAGCATATATATCAAGCAGTCAATACCATTCTCCCGTACACACTTGGGAGCACTAGCTTGTGGGCACTACCTAGCTCAAGGGTTCCAAACCTGGGGTAAATTTCACCTATCCAGGGGGTAAATTTGTTGATTCTGGATTTGTACATATTTTTTCTCATTGACTGACCGTGTTTGGTTCTGGGATACTGGTATCTGTTCAACATTAGTTGTTCATAAATAAGTGAAATAACATTGTTATGTACTATTAAAGTTGCCAGGGTTAAACAGGACGAAAAAGGTTGGGAACCCCTGACCTGGGTAACCCGAAGATTAATTCGGGTTATCCAGGAAAACCTACAGATACTGACGATCAAGATGTACCATTTTGTGTGTATGCTTTATAAGTGAATGTTTTCATGGACTATGTCCTTGATTCTTTTGTTTGCAGTGGTAACAGATATAAAGTGGACCCAGCAAGGTCTAGAATACATTGCCTTTATGTACTTTGATATGAATAACTATTTTCAATGTCCAACCTGACACACAGCCAATGTATACCCAGGTCACTCGTGGGAATGGTAATCTAGCAGCGGGAGCCTCCATATGCAAATCTGTCAGAACAAACCCTCAAGGTGACTGATTAGAGGGAGTTCCCCTTGGACATGGCTGGAAAGAATTCCCTGCTAACACTTATTAGGAGGGACAGTATTCCCTCCAAATAAGTGGATGACTGAATTGGGAGTTTTCTGAAGATTGTGAGCAAGCCATGTCTGAGGCGTAAAGGCTCTTTAAGGATCTAAAATGTTAACTCTTTTATTCTGCATGAATATTACCTGACCTGCTTCGGCTTTATTTTTGACATTTAATAAGTATGGGGGTACTCCTCCTCTCCATTTTCCTCCAGATATCTGTCTCCTGTATTGTTTCTATTGTTTTACAGTAGAAATCACATAACTGGTTGTGCAGACCATTCGAGTTGTGTTGATGTGTTAATGTCATCACACTATGACCTTGAACCCTAGGTTGGCTCCTTCCTGCTTTTTGTGTGATGCTTAACCAATGCCTGCATTACCATCATAATTATTAACATCTGAGAATGTGTTTGAAATTGAATCACATTGTTCATGCTTTCCCTGCCTTGCCCAACTCTTTCCTGTGTTTTAGTTGGGATTAAGATGGGCAATTGGGTTGTAAGTGGTTTTAAAATCATTGGAAATCTAAGATGATCCCTAACTAAATCAAGCTCTATATATTGAACCGTACATTAGAATCTATGGAAATGCTTTTGGTAATGAACAAGCATCAATCCATTGCTGTTATTCATTTTTGCCATTGTGGTTTGGTATTCCTGGAGGTGAGAAGTGACTTGGGTTAGTGATCCACATTATTCCTGTGAAAAAGTGCATGCAAAGGTGTTTTCGACACTGAGCCAGGTCGAGGTGTGATTTTCTCTGTAGCAGGGATGAAAGTAAATCATACTGGTCGGAACATATCGCTGACATTAACAATTTAACCCATTTTAGTTTAATTTAGAGATACAGCGTGGAAACAGACCCTTCGGCCCACCGGGTGCAGCAATCCCGCACAGTAACACTATCCTACACCCAAGTTTAGTTTAGAGATACAGCGTTTCTGTTCAGTGTTTATTGCCTACTTCCGTACTACTATAGAGTGCTGGCTCACACTAGCTTACTTCACTTCTGCCCTGTGTGCCGCTATAGCGCTGATGCTTAAGGTGAGTCTCCCACTTGAATCGTGGCCATTCAGCACGGTATTAGCCCTACTGAATAATATTAGAATTCTCCTTTTTGGTCAAAGCCTAAGATTCAGGCTTTGACCAAAAGAAGAGATTGAGTTTAATCATAAAAAGAGGCAGTTTGTTCATTTTTGTTGCTGATGCTTCTCTGATCTGTATAACTTCTCCACTGCACACAGAAACTCCAACCAATGGGAAATATATTTAAATATTTTGAGTAAAGGCCTGTAAAAGGCGGTTTCACCCTCACTGGAATATGGGGGGGGGGGGGGGGGGGGGGGGGGGGGGGGGGGAAACAAGTCTTGTCTAAGATATTTGATTTAGAAGCATGCATTGCTTTATTAGATCACCCTCCAGTGAAGAACCGTAGCATATTTTCTCACCGGAATGGTGGAGAAAACAAAAGTAGTGAGTGTACATGGTGAATATAGAAACTGGTAAAGTAAAGCAGTAGGAACATTCAAACGGATGGAAGATAAAAGCCACAGTCAAAGAGGACATTTTAGAAGGTATTTAAGTAATTAGGAAGGTGGTAGCGAGAAAAAAGTTCAGGAAGAGGTGGTGATGTGAAACATTAATAGCTTATTGCTATGAAATAAAAAAATGTACATGGGGTCACGGAGATGAAAACATAACGTTTCAAATTATGCATATTTTCTTACTTCCAACAAAGAATATTGTTGTTGGTACACAAAATTGCTGGGGAAACTCAGCGGGTGCAGCAGCATCTATGGAGCGAAGGAAATAGGCGACGTTTCGGGCCGAAACCCTTCTTCAGACTGATGGGGGGTGGGGAAAGAAAGAAGGAAAAGGGGAGGAGGAGGAGGAGCCCGAGGGCGGGCGGATGGGAGGGTGGGAGGAGACAGCTAGAGGGTTAAGGAAGAATATTGTTGTGTTTGAAATGAACACAAAATGAAGTCTGTGCTAGAAATACTTTCCATTTGTCCAGAGTTGTGAACCATTCAAGTTATCCATTTGTCTTGACATTGTAAACTACGACCTTAAAAAACATTTTACTGCACAGATGACCACACTTTTCCCACCCCTTCAGGTTATCTACATTGAATACTACAGTGAGATTCTGATTCTGATTTAACTCAAGTAAAACTTGTGAGATCAGATTAGTACAGGATAACTGGAGATTGTTACCGGATGTTTAACAATAGTCAAATTTAGATTTTCATGCGAGAAAGGTGGTGACATCTGAATCAGTTATTGCTCTGTATATTTGGAAGATTGACACTTTAAGGATTGGGGGGAGGGGGGGAATATTTCAATTTTTAGAATTTGTAACATGAACTAGAGTCATGCAACAAGTTACTTCAGAACATTTTCATGCTTTATTTCACAATTATTAAAACATCTCACTTGTCACAGATACAAAATAGGAACATTTTTAGTTGTCATTGTTTTGATTTTAGAATTGTTGCTGCCTTTTTCCATTCAGTTGGAGTGAAAGTGCATGGCTAAAAGCATGAACACCTGAAGTAATGAGATGGAAATGGTAAGGAAGGTATCCACATGTTTAATTTGGGAATAGACAAGAGGATTCCATGGTAATATTCAAAGGAATTTACTGAGAAATAAAATCCACTGTACAGCTTAATACAGCACTGGAAATGTGATCTCACAAAGTGACAGATTCATTGATGGCATGGGACATTCAGTTAGCACCACAGTTAGTACTTCAAGCACGGTATCTGCACAATTCAATACCACTTAGCACCTTTACAAAATGACATGAACTCCAAGTACCACAGTTAATTTTGAGAAAGAAATTATGTGTTTAATACTTTAAAATAAGTATATGAGGTAGTTTAAACCTTGGGAAGCTGTGGTTTTAAACTTCCTCTTTGAAAATATTCAAAGACTACAAGTGACACACTTTTTCACTTTCTTTTATTTACTTTCCATTGTTTTGATTTCAACCTTTAGGGCAAGGTTTCACCTGCAATAATCTCTTCAAATGTCCAAGTTGTTGGGAACTGCATTAAAATTGCACGGAGAAAACAATTTTCCTTTTTTTTGGATTTCCTACTTCTCGTTAAGCCCAGAACTTAAGCAAGTGGATGAGCAGAAGACATGGAATGAGTCAGCAATGTAAAAAATAAAAGAAAAAATGCAGAGAGTATTCTAATTTAGCTCAAGTTCATTTATTTGAAACAGACTGGGCCAATGTCCAAACCAAATTCTTGTTCTGGGCCACCAATATCCATAGGTGCAATGTCCATAAATGGCAAGCGAGATGTTTTCTGTGTTCTGTATTCAATGACTGTCTTACTCCATTCACCGGTATGTCTCTGTTAAAAGCAAGATAGAATAATGTTATTTTGAGGTAATGCATACATTTGGTCAAATCCTAAACATGCAATCTAAAAATGATTTGGGGGGGGTGGGGGGGGGGGGGGGGGGGGGGGGGATATGCCTACTGCTTATTCCATTTAATTTAGTGTTAACAACTCCAAATATACATTCAAAGCAAGTTTTATTTGACAGAATACTTCTTAAGAACAAGTTAGTTTAAATCACATGGTTCACAATATATACAGGAAATATATATATATATTTCCTGTGCTGTACTGTTCTATGTTCTAACATTTATATGGGACTTGAATATTTGCTATTTAAAATGCATTTCCAGAAATGACTGAAGATTATGTACATGTTGCAGATCTGGGAAATATTTGAACATATCTCTAGAACTTTTTTAACGCTATGATTGTTGGAGGTAGCAGATACTTATAAGTTTTACTAATCTATATTACATCTAAACTTTGGTATAAGGATATTTTGCCTTCTGGGACACAATCAACAGAATATAATATGACCCTTCTTATTTAACTTTACTGTTGGATTCACTGCTGAAGCATTGAGAATAATTACCATGCTGATAAGTTAAAAAGGTTAGAAGCAACGTGGCGATGGGAAGAAAGTAAGGTTTTATCAAAAGTAAATAATTTAATGCAAAATTAATACTAAGTGCTTGATGGATGTAACATAATTGTGAAATATGGTTGAGATCAATAAAGAAATGATTGTGGCATTTGGAGCTAAAGTTCCTTTATATAATTAAAGTGTTGAAAAGGGAAAAAAACCCCATAATAGATATACTATGGAAGAGTACAAAAGGCACCTTATTTTGAGAATCCTTTATAGGTATTAAGGCAGGGATACTGAAGAAAAAGACAGCAGCAAACAGATCAGTATTTAAAATGTGCTCCTGTGGCTTCTCAAGTTTTACTCGCACTTTTACCCATGCCTTAATGTGCTAGGAGATAATCCAATTGATAACTGCAATGTTTTTACATAATGCACAGTTAACACATTTAAGTATGGTTAGCTTTAAAAGAAACTACCATAACTTACCGTGCATCCGTCTTCCAGAACGCTGTATGTGAATCTGCTGTTACCTTCAGCTCGGAGTTCAACATCATTGGAACCAAGAAGAATAACTGACTTTTTCAGGCTTCCGGTCTCCTCATCCATGTATGCTACGCTGTTCTTACAATGGTAGGTGATATTCTGGGAGGCTTCATTGGAGAGAAGGTGCAGGAAGGTCAGCTGGGTTCCCATGACAACTGGAGTGATGTGCTCATCATTGTAAGCAAACTGGAATAAAGATATTCAAGTTAAGAAATCTATCTTCAACATTTTAAATGCATTTTATTCTGCACTGACTTTATGGAAAGCTGCAAAATTATCTGTAACATTTTACATCTAGGTTTCAGTTACCTGTACACCATCTTTAATAGTTTCACCAAACCAAATGTGTTTTTGTTCTTGTTGCTTGTTATTCCACCAGTTCCTACGTTCAATTGTGTCAGGGTTGGCATGTACACAGGTCTCTCCAGATACAAAGTCGCAGTAAACTCTAATGGCATCCATGATGCATCCTTGGTTGGGATCGATCCAGTAGTAACCTAAGGCAATACATTTATAGCATTAAATCAAACAGTGATGCAGCCACTCAAATCACACAAAGACAAAGGAACATAAAAGCAGATGCATAAATCAAAATTACCTCAAACATTAAATTTGATTTGTAATACAATCTTATTCTATTATATTTTTGTAATATACATAATTTCCCCTTGTTATTGCAATGTGTGAAATTTATCTTTGCATTAATCAAGAATAAATACACAAATTGAGAGGAACGGTTTAGAGGTTTATTATGGAAGAAATAAGTGGGATTAGTCAAGTGGGATTACATTGGGCATCTTCATTGGCATGGACGAGTTGAGCTGAAGGGCTTGTTGACTTAGAATACGTTTCATGTAGCATCCATTTCTTGAGTGTCACATGCCCAAATTTCAACCTTGCCCAAATTGGATCATTCTTAGGTGAAATCATACCAAACACAAAACTGAAACAGGTATTTCCACCTGAATGTTGGGAGCAATACAAAAGTCCCACAGATGGTAAATATAGTGTTTTAACCTTTATTTCTGGGTGTTAAACCAGCCTAACACCAATACACACTGGAGTTTGACTAACTTTTCCTTTTTTTAGGGCTCTAAATTAAATATAGACATGTATTGGTGCATCTAAAGTAGGTATGGTACAATTTCTGGACATTTTGTTCCAGTTCCCTGCAAAACTAGCTGTGGTCTATAAATAAATATTTTATTTTCCAGTCTAACTTCCTTATTTCAATTTATAAGTGTTGGTAGTCTCTTGACACCTTGTTTCATTAACTAGTTTTCATATGACTGCATTCAAAGAGGAGAACAACAAAGCCATCAGAAGTTTAACTATTCACCAGCGATCACCAGAGTCAGGAACTCAATTTCAACCAACTTTGCCCTTTTCTTCACCCTAGGTATTCACTCAGACAGACTAGCAATTGTGTGTTATGACCTTTGTGTTCAGCTACATGGCATCAGCAGTGATTTTTTAATTTGAAAGCTGCTAATTCTTTTATTTAACTTAGTTTAGAGTTATAGTGTGGAAATAGGCATTCAGCCCACTGAGTTCCCAATGAACATCGAGTGTGTTAATCAAGTTTCTCATCCTACACACTAGGGGCAATTTACAGAAGCCAATTAACCTACAAACCTGTACGTCTTTGGGATACGGATGGAAACCGGAGCAGCGGAGTAAACCCCGCAGGTCACAGGGAGAACGTACAAACTCCAAACAGACAGCACCCGTAATCAGGATCACACACGGGTCTCTGTGAGGCAGCAATTCTACTGCTGCACCACTGTGCTGCCCAATGATATGATTTTCTGCATGAACATACCTGACATCCATTCGGGATGGCTGAGTCTCAGGTCGCGGCATGAACGAGTAGGGTTCTTCTTTGAGCCTTCGGGGCTGCGGATGTTCTCAATCTCTCTGGTCAAAACTTTCAGTTTGGCATCGACTTCAAGATCCTTCCCTCTTGCAGCTGGTTGATCAGCTCTGTAATCTTCATGATGGTAGTTCACTTCATAGTGACCGCCAGCAGGGCCTGGGAAGCCAGGGTTGCCAGGAGCACCTGGAGGACCCTAAGAAATGGCAAGGTTCAAAGGTTATGTCTATTTTCAGTAGCCTCCCATTATGCGACCATCACTTGCACACCATTGTCTGATTCCTCAGAGATCTTACGTAATTTTTACTCTGCAGGGAAATGTTGCTAACTTCATTGCTAACTCTCTAGGAAAAGAAAGTGTGAGACTCACTGAAATTCTTGTTAATTGCATATCTAATTTGCAACAGGTTTTTTATCAAAGATGCCTATCTGAGTGACCAAGTAACTGAAGCAGGGAGATTAATCTTCTGCACAAGGCTGATGAAAGCTTAGCCAACCTGCTTCATCTCAGAACTTATGTGCACAGACACATAGGTGCAGGAGTAGGACCTTCAATCCTTTGAGCCTGCTCTGCCATTCAGTATGATCATGGCTGATTCTTTACACTCAATTCTATATTACCACTCTCATCCCAAATCATTTGATCTATTTTGTGTCTTGAACCAGGTTGGCTCAGGAAAGCATATGTTGGTGTTAAGTTCAGGTTGTTGAAGACCATATTTGAAACAAATTAGTAGGAGGAGTACCTAGCTCATGAAGCCCACTTCACCATTTAAAAGACCATGACTGATTTTTTTTTTTAAACAACCAGTAAACCTCATGGTTTCTATTCTAAGGAAATTGTAGGTTATTATGTGATCAAATTGTTCAGATTTCATTTTTCTTTTGAACTTCCTTCTATTTCTAACAATGGTCAAAGTGACCTTCAGCTAATATCAGGCAACGGAATAACTCTACCACAACCAGAGAGCAGTACTGAACTACTATCTACCTCTTTGATGACCCTCAGGCTATCCTTGATCAGACTAGGCTGGCTTTACCTTGCACTGAACGTTATTCCCTTATGTATCTAAACACTGTAAATGCATTGATTGTAATCATGTATTGACTTTCTGCTGACTGGATAGCGCGCAACAAAAGCTTTTCACTGTACCTCGGTACACGTGACACTAAACTAAACTGATAACTGAACTGAGAAAGGGATTTGTGCGTCATGGACCATGTGATCATTCTTCAAGTGTGCGCCTGGGCAGGAGTTTAATAATAACTAGCGAAGGCACCCTGTTGCCAGTCATGCCCTTCAGTACGCATATAGGTATCATAGGAGAGGCCGCAGGTTCATTGCCTCAGAATCACTGGACCAGTGCAGCATTCTGGTACAGTCAGTCACGGCATCCATGCACATCCCATTCCAGATACTTGAACACAAATATCTCATGTGCAGTACAGCTGCACAGCTGAAGGCGCTGATGTTTGGATCCATCTTGGCTGTTTCTTGGGCGCAACAGATCCCATGATATAATTTTGAACAAAAGCAAAAGAATTAACCTGCCAACAGTTTGCCCTCAACCAGTATCACTGAATTCAGATAATATAGCAAGTACTACATTGACACACTGTATGTGCAAAATCGCTGTCTGCAAACAAGCTGGTTCCTACCTTTATAATACAAAGTGACTGCACGTTATAAGTAGTTTCTCAGCTCTAAATCACTGCGGTATATATTGAATTTATGAAAGTATTCCCCAGCATATAAACATATGAAAAAAAATTGTCCAGGTTCTAAACGTCAACTTACTTGGGGACCCATGTCACCAGCGCGACCTCGGTGGCCAACAGGACCAATGGTACCAACGTGTCCGTAGGAACCATCTTTTCCAGGAGGACCAGCAGGACCGGAGGGACCCTGGAAGCAATGAGTAGAGCAGATTATTTTTCAACTGGTGTATTTCTTCAAACAACTGATCAGTTGAATTATGAAGAAGGTTCTTTACGTACTCTTGGGCCACTTGGTCCGGCAGCACCATGACCACCAGGTTCACCAGAAATACCCTGTCAAGGTAAGGAAATCAATGAGAAACACTTGTTATAAAAAAAACAATAGAAGAAAGGTTGGAAGGGAGAGGGAGAAGGATCAAGTGTCAACACAATTACTTACAGAAACACCAGGAAGACCTTGCAGACCCCCGGGTCCCCTCAATCCTTTCAAGCCTCTGGAACCTGGGTCACCATGTTCACCCTTTTCTCCACGTGGACCTTGTGGACCCTACAAAGTGTGGAATAAACACTTTTAATTGATGGTAACATGTGAACAAGGGACAAATAAAATTATAAAGGACTACTAATTTATTAGCAAACCAGATAGGCCTGCAACCTCTAGCCTTGAAGCTTTCAAGCTGCTATTGGAGAAGAGTAGATAGATAGGGTATGAGGCATCGACCCATGTGCCGACAATTGAAACAATACTTCCCTACTGGCACTTCTTTGCCTGGAGCTTTTCTACCTTAAGCCCTTGGGTCTGAGGGAGATCGAGGGCGGAGAGCCAGTAACAGGGTGTTTGGCTGTGATTGATTTAAAGATGCATCCTGAGTTGACGCTGGGCTTAATCACTCATTCACAATAGTTTTATGTTGTCCCACTTTCCCATCCACTCTCTACACACCTCGGGCAATTTATCGAGGCCAATTAACCTGCAAACCCACACTTATTTGGAGGTTTTGTGGGAGGTAACCGGAGCACCTCGTGGAAACCCACACAGTCACAGGGAGAACACGAAAACTCCACACAGACATCACCCGAGGTCAGGATCAAAGCTGGGGCACTGGCACTATAAGGCTGCATCTGTACCAGCTTCATCTCTTTGCCACAGAAGGCTGTGGAGCACTTCAGTGGATATTTTTTTAAGGCAGATTAATCCAGATGTAAAAGATTAAGGGGACAAGGCAGGAGAATGAGGTTAGGCGGGAGAGATAGATCAGCTATGATCGAATGGTGGAGTAGACTTGATGGGCCGATTAAGCTAATTCTACTCCTATCATATGACCGCACATATAGGTGGGAGGGACAGCTACTAATACTTATGCTTATATCAACACCAAGGCTTTGGTGACCTTACACATTAATCTAGATGTAAATATGTTCTGCCTCTCAGGGTGGGATCTGAATACCCCATCGCACACAGTATTGGGGGTTCAGTATTGACGTGGATAGAGAACTGACTGGCAGACAGGAAGCAAAGAGTAGGAGTAAACGGGTCCTTTTCAGAATGGCAAGCAGTGACTAGAAACGGGGCTCAGTGCTGGGACCCCAGCTATTTACAATATATATTAATGATTCGGATGAGGGAATTGAATGCAACATCTCCAAGTTTGTGGATGACACGACGCTGGGGGGGCAGTGTTAGCTGTGAGGAGGATGCTAGGAGGCTGCAAGGTGATTTGGATAGGTTGGGTGAGTGGGCAAATGCATGGCAGATGCAGTATAATGTGGATAAATGTGAGGTTATCCACTTTGGTGGCAAGAACAGGAAAGTAGACTTATCTGAATGGCGGCTGATTAGGAAAAGGGGAGATGCAACGAGACCTTGGTGTCATGGTACACCAGTCATTGAAAGTAGGCATGCAGCTGCAGCAGGCAGTGAAGAAAGTGAATGGTATGTTAGCATTCATAGCATAAGGATTTGAATATAGGAGCAGGGAGGTTCTACTTCAGTTGTAAACGGCCTTGGTGAGACCACACCTGGACTATTGCATACAGTTTTGGTCTCCTAATCTGAGGAAAGACATTCTTGTCATAGAGGGAGTACAGAGAAGGTTCACCAGACTGATTCCTGGGATGGCAGGACTTTCATATGAAGAAAGACTGGATAGACTTGGCTTGTACTCGCTAGAATTTAGAAGATTGAGGGGGGATCTTATAGAAACTTACAAAATTCTTAAGGGGTTGGGCAGGCTAGATGCAAGAAGATTGTTCCAGATGTTGGGGAAGTCCAGGACAAGGGGTCACAGTTTAAGGATAAGGGGGAGGTCTTTTAGGACCGAGATGAGAAAAAAATGTTCACACAGAGAGTGGTGAATCTCTGGAATTCTCTGCCACAGAAGGTAGTTGAGGCCAGTTAATTGGCCATATTTAAGAGGGAGTTAGATGTGGCCCTTGTGGCTAAAGGGATCAGGGGGTATGGAGAGAAGGCAGGTACAGGATACTGAGTTGGATGATCAGCTATGATCATATTGAATGGCGGTGCAGGGTCGAAGGACCGAATGGCCTACTCCTGCACCTATTTTCTATGTTTCTATCCATAATTCTGTCATCCTAGTGGAGCGGCTGATCCCAGGAATACGAGGAGAGATGCTGAAACCCAAGTTAGTCTAATAATGTGTAAACATGAACATTACTTGAGCTACATGAAGATGTACTCACCGCAAGACCTCTTGGGCCCATTGGACCGACATGGCCACCTGCACCACCAACACCCTGACAAAAAAGAAGACAGATTTACTTTCCCATACAAGTCATATAATGAAATTCATAAACAGGTCCTTCCTTTAAGAACTGAAAGTGCAAACGTACAGCCTCACCACGGTTGCCAGTCTTGCCCACTGGACCTGCGTGGCCGTGAGCACCAGGTTGTCCAAGTGAACCAGGAGCGCCGACCCTGCCACCTTCTCCACGCTCGCCCTGCATAACAGAAATAAAAGAGTTACTCCGGCATTTTGTGTCTACTAAAGAAAAATAATCTACTTAAACTGCTACAGAAACAATGTGGTGTTAGGTCAAGGAAAAGTAGCTTTCTGAGTGTAGCCATTAGGACTGTACGTACCTTGGCCCCAAGGAATCCAGCGCGGCCAGGAGAACCATCAGCACCAGGGTTTCCCTGAAAAACAACAAAAAAAAGAAAAGGTTATATGTACGATGTGCAGAATATGATCTGCCGTTCTGAGATGTCTGGTTATGCAGTGCCGGCGTTGGCAATAGTGAGATAGTCGTGCACTTACATCGCGGCCAGATTCACCATGTCGACCAAGCATACCAGCAGCACCAGCGGCACCACCTGAACCCCGTGGACCGGAAGAACCTGCAGGACCCGTTGCACCAGGCATACCCTGGAAACAAATAACAAAGACATAAGGTTAAATCACGGAGGCATGACCTGGGGAGGTATTTATCCGACAGGCACACCAACAATTTCAAATTATAAGGCACATTCCAGCACCAACTATAGCAGGGTTCCACAAGAATTCTGCAGAGGTTATAATAGAAAGGGTCTGGAAAACCAGTGAAATGCCATCTGCTGCTTTAAACAGGTGCCTATGGCACTTCTCCATGGACTTCTCAGTACTTTGCCAGTGGAGTAATGGTGGATGATCAGTAGCTTCTCTGTGAAATGTAACAACTATTATTTCTTGAAATGATGTTTATTTTTTCATTTTCCCATTCATGGGACGTGTACATTGATATAAACACTGTCATTTGTTGTCCATGTCTAATTGCTCCTAGACTGGGGTCGCTTGCAGGCCCTGAATGTAAGGATAGCAAATTTCTTTCCCCGAAGAGCATTGGTAAATCAGATGAGCTGTTAATGATTATCTGCTAGTTTCCTGCTCCTTGTTATAAAGATTACTTTTTTATTTGCAGATTAATTTTATGATTTCAATTTCAATTCTCAGTTGGCTTGCTGGGATCAAAGATATGTCTCTTGGTCAACATTCAAGCCTCTTAGCTTAACCATTATATCACCACACTCCTTATTATATGAATAGCTGCAAAATATTATTTCCTGGTGAAAAATACTATTGAACTCAAAATCCCCAGTATTTGCTAAATTATGGAGTACCTGTACTGTATAACTTCAAATGTTACCCAAAGTGGGAAGTTTCTAAATACCAGATCCTGACATTATTATTGACCAATACATTCATGGCTCAGGTCTATATTCCTGGGTAATCCATACATCCCTAAATACCCTTGTCTAACAATTTATTCGTTTCAATTTACAATAATGCTCAAAAAGTGAATTTTGCAATCTCAGGGGAAAGAAATATTTCCTCAGCTCAGTTCTAAATACTTGGCTGCTTATCATGAGATTATGTCCTGAGGTTCAGTCTCTCTGACTGAAGGTAAAACCTGTCTGCACTTTCTCTTCAATTCTTGGGAGAATTTTGCTTCAACAAGATCATCTTTAAACTTTTAAATGTGAATGAGCATCAATCTCGTGCATTCATTTCTCTTCACAGAGCTCCCTCATCCTAGAATCCATCTACAATGGTTAGTGCAAATCATTATTCTGTGGTTCAGAGATTGATATGTTATCACCAATACCGCATGTAGTATAGCAACAAGCTTTTCTTCCACTTCTATTTAATCCCTTTAAAATAAAGATCAATATGCTGTTTGCCATCCAAATTGTTTCCTTCATGTCAATTAGCTTCTTGCCATCTGCAAAAAACCCCCGATTTAAACGATTCCTCCTAGCAAAATGAATAACATCTTATTTCCCCACATTATACTCACTCTGACCACTTACATAACCTACTTACTGTAGATTTTGCATTCCCGTCATTGTTCATTTCTCATTTAGCTTTGTATTTAGCATTGTAACTGGCCTCTCTTTAAATTGAACAGTACAGCACAGGTACAGGCCCTTCAGCCCACAATGTCCATGCCGAACATGATGCCAAAATAATCTAATCTAATTTCCCTGCACCTGATGCATATCTCTCCATTCTAAGGAGGTAGCCCCAATCTCCCAATTTAACTTGTCGAGGCCCTTGTACTTTTTTTTTTTAAACCTACATTTTTCTGTTCTCCGTTTCCTTTCTCTTTTTGCACTAACCATTGTAGTTGTACACGGTTTGATTGTATTCATGTATGGTATGATTTTGCTGGACAGCATGCAATGCAAAGTTTTTCACCATCTCAGTTAATGTGGCAATAATAAACCAATACCAATATTATCAGTAAACTCAGATGCATGAAGCTTGGTCTTTTTATTTGGTTTGTAAGTAGCTGAAAGCTAAGCACTGATTGCTCTGCTACGCCATAAATATCAGTTTACCAACAAAAATAGATCGTTTAGTTTCTGTTTACTATTTTTTAACCAAACGTTCAGCTATGCTAGATAGCCGCACTTTGTCCTTGGATTATGTAATAATATATTGTCTATCACCTTATAAGAGCCTATTAAAAATCAATTGATCTCCCTTATCCACCCTGAATAAAAACATCCTCTAATTTGAATCTATCAAACACATTTTTCTTTCCTAAGCAATGTTAAATCTGCTTGATCATATTAAGATATTTTAGGTCTTTAATGATGGATTCCAATATTTACCTGAAACTTATGCAGGCTAACCTGTCAGGAGCTCCCTATGTTCTCTGCCCTTCCTTTAAAATTTAAAATTAAATTAATTGTCTTGAGCACAGTGATAAATCTTCTCCAAATATTTCCTCTCAAACACATTCTACAGGCTTTTAAACCTTTAATATTTCAGCAGCTTTTCATTCATTTCACCTTGCTCTGAATAACAAAGGATGAAATAAAATTTCAAATTGAATATAAAGCCATTGCATGCAATATTTTTGAATATTGTACTTTAAGGTGATAATATTTTATGTAGTATTTATTCCAAACAGAGTCTTGAAGAATATGAACATATCATGGTACCCCTCAGTGTATTTGTTAACTGGTTGATAAAAACATTATACCTACATTTGGACCAGTGACACCTGGGAGACCTGATTCGCCTCTCGTCCCTGGGAGACCGAGTGTGCCCACATGACCAAGTAAACCATGAGGACCAGGAGAGCCAGCATTTCCCTGTACAGAAAGATCAACACAAGTGGATAAGTCAGGTGTTGCATTCCTAGTAAAAAATAATCTTTGATACAAGTTTAACGTTGCTTACAGCATTTCCTGTTTCACCAGATGTACCCTTTTCTCCTTGGTAACCAGCTGCACCTGAAGGACCTGTTCCACCTGAGCGGCCTTGTGAACCTGAGTCACCTCTTGCACCTTGTGGGCCTGAATTACCAAATGGACCAGCAGCTCCTTGTGGACCTTGGGGACCCTACAAAGATAAATTAATTAATAATATACATTTATGGACTTGATTACAATTTCTGATGCTTACTGATATATTTTCTATTATTCCCTCACTGATGGAAAATTTGGAAGCAATGTACAATTTACCATGTTTTTCAAAACAATATTTTGTAAATTTAGTATAAGGAACATCCATTTTAGAAAACACACCGTTTGCCCTGTTATTGTGCAAACCTTAGTGGGATGCATCTTATTGATGTCTCCATGGATATCATAATTCCAAAAGATGTCGATTTTTTTTTTTTAAACATTGTAAGGTTTACTCCAGGAATGTCCAGCAAATAACAAATAATTCATTCACAGATAACAAACATTAATTAATAATTGCAGTTACTGGAAGCATTCATCAGATCATACACCATCTGAATAAGAGGAATGTTTTAACTTTTTGACCTTGGATCAGGTTGAAAAAGGGTAATTGACCTGAAACGTTAACTTTACTTTCTTTCCTTCTTCAAAAGTTTGAGGAACATTGAGAAACCTAGTTCCCGATTTTCTTTTTCCTCCTTCATCTGGGGTTTTTGACTTGATTGCAATTAAGCTAGCAGTCTAACCTAAGACTGACATGTGCTTGAGGACTGCTTTGGTAGCAGGCTTGTTAAGTACATATATTAGATGCAAATATGCAAGTACATATATTAAATGCAAATATGCATTTCCTTCATGTATTTAATGATTTTTAGGGTGCAGTTAGTGGGACTGTGGCCCAGCTTGCCCCCTGCTTCATGACCCCCTAGAGCTAAATGAGGTTTATAACAAACACCTGCATGATATTAATCAGACATAAAGTTGTAGTTCTTGTTTAGGGTAGTCGAGAATTACAGATCAACCAGAATAAGGAGAGGAAGTGAAATAATCTATCCAATTATCTTCTTGAATCTCCATCACATCTAATCTTTGGTAATAAGTGCAAAAAATAAATAAATCTGAGTTTAAGAATGAATAACATGAATACTGAAATTTGGTGTGGGTTTCACTGCCAAATATAAAACTTGTCCCTTACACAATATCCCAATATTATTTCTATTATTGACACTAAATACTTTAACACTGCAAATCAGATTTATCATGTTTGAAACATTATTATTGAACGATACAATGACTTACAGCTGGACCAGGAGCACCAACGAGGCCAGCGGGACCTGGAAAGCCGGTCATACCCTAGAATTAATAAAGCAGATGTGAAATTAGCTAATGGTAGGCAATTATTCAAGTTGGTGAAGAATTAGGATACCAAACTGTTCTACCATTCAATGAGATCATGTTATACATTATCTTTACACCCCATCTCTGTACCTCTACATTCACTTTGCATACAAGAAATTACCGATCTCAATCTTAAATATACTCATCAACAGAACACGCATAACCCTCCAAAGTGAACATCTATCTGAACTATGTCCTAAATGACCTATTCCTTACATTTAAATTAAGACCCCAATCCCAAACATTTCAGCCTTTTTACTAAATTAAATATTTGCAGTGTAATTATTTTTTAACTTACTGCTGAACCAGATGAACCCAATGCTCCTTGTAGACCAGGTTCACCAGAAGCACCCTAAGGAGAGAAAATGCAATTAGTTATTAACATAAAGGGCTGTTGTGTTCACAGTTAATATATATTTATGTAACCTACAATATTCCAGGCCTACCTTGCTGATATGTTTTATGTGACAATCAGCTGTGCTTGGACCTATGGCACTCCTCTTCCCATTCACATACTGACCACTCTGTCCTGGGCCCCCTCCATTGCCAGACGAAGGCCATACACAAACTGGTGAAACAGCACCTCATAGTCCACTTGGGCTGCTTACATCCCAATGGTATGAACAGTGAACCCTCCAATTTTCTGTAAATACCACCACCCTCTCCTTCTTCCCTGCCTGCCTTTCTCCTCCCCCCCCCCTCCCAAACCCCCCCCCCCCCCAGCCCTTCCACACATATTCCTTCCTCAAACTTCACAATTCACAACTCTTCAATAGCTCCAGCACTTTGTGCCTTTTATTGCTTTGTTAGAGGAGCAACACCAATAGGTGTGGCAATATAGGGTCAATGCATGCATGATTGAATGATACACATGAATCCTAAAAGGCTTTACTGAATAAATTTGCAGGCAGCAAATCAATGCCAGCACATAATTTATTAGGAAAATGGTCGTTTCCCAGACAACTGACTCAATATTTCTATTTTAATTTGCGTTACTGGACGTTTGAAAAGGAAAAATATTCCAGTGGATCTATCTTATTGCTCGTGCCACTTTCTCAATAAGTACAGGCAGAAGATGATTGCAAGTTATTATGCCATGAGAAAGAACTCCCATTAACAAGTGACAAAATATGTAGAGGGCCACAACTTGAGCTTCATTCTAAAACTTAAGTTTATCTGACACAGAGTTAGGAGTGGATCCAACAGACAAGAGAGAATTCATGTGTCATCAGCTCTGTGACTGATTGCACTTGAGACAAAAATCTTCACTCAAGGACCTTAACAGAAATATTAGTGGTCATGTGACATGCATTTTTGGTACTACCACTTTCTTCTAGCTGGCAAACTTGCCGTGCATCTGTTTCATAAAGAAAGAGTAATCTATCTGTTAGGTGTTATCTCTTGTAAAAGAGTGCTTGATTGTACCAATGAAATCATTCAGCAAACTGCTGCAGTGAGGTGACACGTGTGATTTTCATAGCCTAAATGGGCGCTCAGCAATGCTGAAACAAGGAAACCGTGTTCATTGAATCCTTATTCAATCATAAGTACACATCACAAAATCTTTACTTAGGCCTGACCATGACCAGTTCTATGGATAGAATATTGAGGCACACATTAAGAAAAATAAAATGTTTGGTATCAGTGGCTGAAAAATTATGATGTCACTAGAATTAATTTGCTTATCAGCATCTCAATAATTTATTCCAATGTAAACTAATCTGAGGGAATTCAGACCCTTCAATATCACAATTGTTGGTATCACAAAATGACAAAAGTAGTTAAATGGATTGGAAAGTTTTGTAATTTCATCACAGCTTTAATAATTGCAACAAGTGTTACTGGTAACAGAAAACTGGGTACGGAACCAACATGCCACATCTCTGTCCCTTTTTAAGACAGACTCTTACCTTTTAAAGAGATATTTCATACAGCATAGAAACAGGCCCTTCAGCCCAGCTTGTCTATGTTGATCAACATGCCCAATATCCCTCTAAACTGTTCCCATCCGTGTTCCTTTCCAACTATCTTTTTAAGAAACATTTGGGCAGATACATGGATAGGACAGGTTTAGAGGGATATGGGCCAAGCACAGGTAGGTAGGATTTGTGTAGATGGGACATGTTTATCGGTGTGGCCTGTATGACTGTATAAATCCTGTTATGGTACCTGCCTCAACTACCTCCTCTGGAAACTCGTTCCATACACCCACCACCTTCTGAGTAAAAAAAGCTCCCTTCAGGTTCCAATTGAATCTAAATGTCAAGTAATTGGGGTAGGATTGCTCATCAGTCTAATGCCTTAGATTGAGATGCTCACCGCAGCACCAGCTTGACCAGGATGTCCCACAGGACCGGCAGAGCCGACTTCTCCTTTAGCACCAGGAACACCCTTCTCTCCTTTAAGTCCAGAGTGTCCATCTGCACCCTGTACAGTGAGAAAAAAGAATCAACAACATACAAGTGTGAGAGCCTGGTATTAAATGAAATGAAAATCATTAAATAAATTGGAGGAGTTTTCAGACTTACAGGAGGGCCAGCAAATCCATTGGGACCACCACGACCACCCTCTCCACGTTCTCCCTGGGCAGAAGAAGATCAAAGCAAATAATGTCACCAATATTGCACTTCATACTTTTGTCTTAGAAATAGGGCTAATTGTAAACATTGCAAAAACTCTATTGCAGTTTTATGGTGCATTTTCAGCAATTGGTTAAAAATATATGGGCAGCAATTTGAGATCTACATGATTTAATTCTGGTGAAAAATGTAACATGAATAACGACCAATGGCACACTGTGTGAACTATGTAATCTGCAGTTTTCATTTTGGATTCCCTCTTGCATTAAACCAGTGGTGCATAAAGCAACCTGGATATGTGTGGTGGTGTCCAAAAGCATGCAATGGATGTTCAGGTACCACCCCATGGATTTTAATTCATGTTGAAGAGATCTGTGTGCTCTTCTGCAGAAGCAGGCTCCTAACACAAATGGCCAGCCTATTTCTGCAGCCTGAAAAGTGGACCGCCCCAAGCAGATTCTAGTTCAGGCTAGGAACCTGGCTGAGATGGGTCTCCTTTACATTACCATTTCTCCTTTAGGATCCCACCTACCCTGCCTATTGTACTGACACCCAACCCTCCCAACTGGTGAGCCATGTCACCCGATTCCCACTCACCTCATACCTACTGACCACAAATCACCCAAACTGTCACATCAATGTGCCCCAAAATGATAACATAAGAACCTCCTGCTTCACCAATTATTCAATCAGTGCTTGCTGCTGATAAGTTAAACACCACACCCACCCAGAATGCCTGATTATCCATTCTCCGACAGCCTTACTAATTGACAACCAGAATCATCTGCCCAGCTACCACCAATGAACATCGGTGCCCAACAAGCCTCTGGAGTCTTCCTTCTGATCCAGGACCTCACCCCCACTCTGGGCTTCTCTATCCATGCCAAGGCGCCAGACCATCCTCACTCCCTTTATGTGCTCTGCTCTAGCGCCTAGGTAAGTCTTGCGGGCCAGTTACTCAGCAGTTATTTAATTTGCTCCTGCAGGCCCCAAGGGAATCCTACGCCACAGCACAAAACAGAGAGGAACACGATATCTCTTCCATTCTTTACTTACTTGAGCCCCGCGTGCACCAGCTGCTCCAGATGGGCCAGAGGCACCAGATTCACCCTGAAGAAGAAAAACGTAAGTTAGTCGATGACAGGAATAAAAAAGTGATACAATGAAAACTATCACAATAGGGAAATCTCGTCCATGATCCAAATGAACAGTAGTGTTTATGTTGGCAGTCACAGAAGAACAATCAGTTTAATGATAATGGAAATTTGAGGCACTGAAAGAGGCAATTCTGCTCACTGTGTTTGGGCTATTCTACATGTTACTCTATTTTCCAACAAGAACACAAGAAATGCGGCACCATTCCTGATCATAACTGATCTGAACCCAATCTCCATTTCCTGACTGGTTCCACATGATTCTTGATTTAATAAAGTCGACAAATATGCCTCTTTCAAGTGCGAATGTATTTATTGAGCCTAATATTTGGGGTAGCAAATTTCAAAGATTCATAACCCTTGTTACGAGTTTCCACGTTCAGGCAGTGATTTCCAGATCCCCAAATATTGTCTAATAATTTGACAAAGTGCGACAAAGTCTAAGTTTTTGACTTTTGTGCTCATTGTGTGAAGGAATGTTACATTGTTTAGCTGCCTAGATATCTCATGGTTTTATATATCTCAGTTACATCTCCAGCATAGGTAACTTCTACTCACCTCTAACATTCTCTAACCCTGGCCACTTACTTATTATAACACAGAAGGAGGATATGAAGCCCACTGAGTCCAGCACAATAATACCGTCAGTCCCATTCCCTGACCAATTTTTACTCTCTCTCATATCAACTTCCCTTTGGTTGTTTTGTCCTGATATGGGTTACATTTATAATAGTTAACTCACCTACCAACTCATCTTTAAGAAGTAAAAGTAAACCACAGTACTTTGTAGGAATCCATGCAGTGACAGGGAGATTGCCATTGGAATGTATATGCACCCACCATACGGGCAGCAACCGAGGTCAGTTTTCAAACCAGGTCTCTGGAGTTGTGAGGCAATAGCACCACACAGCTCCATGTCACACTAGCTGTGCCACCATATCACCCACATCAATGTTCTCTGTGCTCTCTCTAATATGTTGTCCAGAATTCTACAGTGGGCAGATCTGTACAGAGTACATAGAAAATAGAAAATAGGTGCAGGAGGAGACCATTCGGCCCTTCGAGCCAACACCGCACAATTGTACAGATTGTGGAATAACTAATGCTTTATACATTTGATCATTACCTCCCTATTTTTATATTGCGTGCCTTGATGTATTAAAGCGAGGGTTCTTTCAACCATCTTAATCACTTTGCTAAGCTGTCTTGGTACTTTCAGCAGCCCTTGGACAAGAACTACTGGATCTCTCTGCTCTCCATTCCTCTTATGCTAGTCTTCGTCTTGTGCACTGCAAATAGTTTCCTAGACATTTAAACTAAATCTCACAGAAATCGAGTGCACTTTCCTCATATTACATTTAGGTTCGCCGGGCTGTAACCTGGATAGCAAAATTGTACGAGAACTTGAGAAGAGAAATCTTGTCGTCTTGTAAAGATGACAAGAGCTGATCGATGTAGGTTTTCAGAAACTTACCCTGTCACCAGGTGGGCCGCTAGGACCAGGAGCACCAGAAGAACCGACAGCACCCTACAGAATAGGAGAGGTACGAAGCAATCAGTTTCAGCAGTTTGTACTTCCAGGATAAAGTGGTATTAAAAACAAAAGAGGCAAAATAATTGTCATCTGAGACATACCCGTGGACCATCTATGCCTTGGTTTCCTTGACGACCAAATGGACCGATGTCACCCTATAAAGACACGTACGATGAGTCAGACGAGGATACTAGTGTAACAGTAAGAAGCATTATTATTGCACTTTAACATCTCATAAATTATTAAGAGAATACTTTCAAGACTGTTCATGGTTTTGCATATTTGTGGAGAATATCCAATGGCCATGAGTTGCACTTGTTCTGGTTCATGCTTCTACTTTAGAGTACCTTTAAAATGTTAATGAAATGCAATACTGGATTATAGATATCTATTTTGACCCAGACGTTCATCTCTGGTTGGTAATGCCACAGAGAGGCAGCAGTCCTTTGTGTTCTTCCTCTGAAACTTGCTTCTCCTGAAGCCATTGGAATGCATCGTCAGAGGCTGAGTACAAAGTGCTGCCACCACGGAATAAAGAGTTTGGTGTAACTGGCCGGGATGAATGTTTTTGCCCATAGAATGAGGTGTAAATATGAAGCATTCAACAGGAAGCATACAATGTAATAGCAGTAGTTATCATTCAGATTGGCGGATACCACACAGCTACTATTCATGCTTTACACACAGCTAGGAAGAAATAATGCGTGTAAGAAAATTATACATTTTTAAAGAAAATTAACTTCACCAAAGATTGATGAAGATTTACCTTTTCACCCTTTGTGCCAGGGACTCCAGCACCACCTCTTTCACCTGACATACCCTGAGAACCTTGAGGTCCTGTATGACCAACGAGTCCAGTACCACCAGCTTCACCCTAATCGGGGACAATGAACAACATTGCTGTGTGTTAGTCAATATTTTGTAATCTAATCACTAGAAATCATTTGCTTCTTGTTACAAAGATATTTTAATGGCAAAGCAAGACCAAGTTGTCATATGCAAAAAAGTGTGTGACTGAAAATTGGCTGAGTCTGTACAAAGGTGTCAGATGAACACCAGTGCAGTTTGCAGATGGAAGACTGAAACGCGGGCCAGAATCTTGCTGGCAGCAATGACCTGCCTATTCTTGCCGCTATCATGGGTGCCGGTTAATTTTAGGCATACTTTTGGTGTGTGTTTGGTGGAAGAAGCTGGCTCCAACCTCAGTGCCGAGGTTGTGGAGTCTGTACAGAAATCAAATTACTTGGGGTGAAGGCTGAGGGATGGGATGGGAATTGAAAAAGTATTTAAACATTAAAAAAAGTGAACAAGATAAATGTTAAAAAATTAAAAATATTCAACTTCACTGAAACAATTAAAAATAACTAAAATTATGAATACTTTGCTCGTTCCTTTGAAGACATCCTCCTCCATTGACTCAATGGAGAGAGCTCCCTACACCAGATGTGATTGACTTAATGGAGGGAACTTCCTGCACCAGAGGTGATTGCTGCAATTTTGCACTTCAACACTGTACTCAGTTGTAGATGCACAAGTGAAGAACCATGGGAGTTTGGGACTTCAGTATCTGTGCCTGCATTGAGCCTGACAGTATTTCCCCCAAAAAAATGCCTGATGATGACCAGACAAAATTGGGCGATTTAAATATTTTCTCCTTTGCATCCATGACAAGATTAAATTATCTTGAATATATTCAATAAAAACTATGGGAAATGATAATTCCCCAACAAAATAATATAACTAACTAGCCAATAGCTTGTTGGAAATAAAGGGTGATGAGTTACTGAAGTAAAACATTTTTTAACTTTATACAAATGGAGCAGCTATGTTGGGAATGCAGTTTAATTCAGTGAAAGGTGGGAGGGAATAACTTCCAAACAAAGGCGAGGGGGATGCATGAGGAGAGCTATCATAGTCTTCATTTGGCCAGTTTGTTGTTTTGTGCTGATTTATTGCAACAATTTTTGTTTCCAGTACTTTCCATATATTTTAAGATATGTTTCCTTAATTAAACTAAGCAAGATGATATGGTATTATTGGGCCTAACTTTACTCAACGAAATTCACAATGCAAAATGTCTTTGCAAAATGCAATAATCTTTGAGTGGGAAAAAGATAATTATTTAACAGTGCATTAAACATGATGATATACAAATATGCTTTAACTCAAATGGTTGAGTGGTTACTTTACTGCAACCAGGAGTAAACCCTCACTTCAAATATAATTAATATGATCTTTAGACTGAAGGAAAATAAACTTCAAATTATTTTTGCCTACTAATGTTGCATTTATTTAAACTCAGCACTATATAGAGCAAGTAAAACAAACTGCAGTAGAACTTACATTCAGAGTAAATTTTTGAAAACAAACCTATCATTTTGTGAAAGTATTCTGGTATAATGTAACAAATCACTAATTAGCTATTCAGTGAATTTACTTGGATCAAATAAAAAGTTTGGGACATTTGTGCTTAGATTGCATAATGCAAGGCAAGAAACCTTTCATGTTGTCAAAGAACTTTCAGAAGGTCAGCAACAATGAAATTATTTGCTTTCAACGTACCTTTCCACCATCAGCACCAGGGGCACCTGTGGGACCACGGGTACCAGTAATACCTTGAGGACCAGAATTGCCTCGTGTACCTGGGAGACCTCGCTCACCCTAAACAGGGAAATATGAAGAAATTGCTGTAATCATGATGCTATAATGCTAAGCTATTTCAGAGGTCAAAAGCACACAAAAACACGAACTTACTCTGGCTCCAGAAGCGCCTAGACTACCAAAGTCACCACGTGTACCCTGTGATAAAATAAGAAAGGGATAAGAAAGATGTTTTAACATCACAATGCTCATGAAAATATCATTTCAAATTCAAAAATAAACAATTATGCTACCAACTATATCTGTCAACTAAGATGTGCTTTCCCTCTGTTTCGTCCTGATTAAAATCAATTTGGATTTATGAGATATGGCTCAAAAAAGAAACCATACCTCTAAAAATATATAGTGAACTAATAAAATAAGATGGCCAGCGAGAATGTTGAGAACATAAATGGCAGCTGGAAGTGCCATCCAGCAGAGTAGATCTGTGGATTAGACAATCCATCTGATTTTCTTGCTATTGAAATCAAAGCATTGAAAATTGGACAGGCTTGGTTCTTTAAATCATCACACAGATAGTGAAGATGAAAATCTAAATAAAATTTCTTCAACGGAGTTAAATTTGCACAAATGTAACTAGTGTTAAATCATTTAGCTGTAATTCACTGATGAAAGACTAGCAGAAAAGATTGATTCATTACTTGCTGATTTTGATAACTAGATGTAGGAGGATGCATTTTGTTCTCAGTCCTATTGCATGTGTACACACTGCTAGTGAGATCAAGATCACAGATTTGTGAGGTTATCTTGTGAACCTTTGCTCATGCTCCCAAGGGTATTTCCTATAATATGATCAGACCTCTTGGTCTTCAAGGCACTGCTTGGAATCTGTTAAAAAACATTATCTGGCTACCTTTATCTAACTATGATTATGAGAGCCAAGTGAGCAAACCTGCATGCACTCTCGTTATGCGTATATGAAGCAACTACAGATGCTGGTTTAAACCAAAGATAGACACAAAAAACTGGAGCAACTCAGCAGGTCAGGCGGCATCTCTGGGGAAAAGGAACAGGTAACGTTTCGAGTCTGAAACGCCACCTACATGAGTTGCTACAGCTTTTTGTGTCTATCTGCAGTCTAGTTATGGTGCTTTAAAACAGGCTGCCTATGAACATAGTTCTTCTGAAGGACTGGCTGTCTGACTCATTACATTTCCAGTACAATCATATGTGAGGGGAGCATAAATCACATATGTATTGTACAGTATTTATCATAGTTCTTTAGCTGGATAAATGTTTATCCTCCCCTTCAAAACATTCAGGTTCAAATATTTAGATCATATGTAGAGTTTTATAGATTAGAGAGTCAATTGTCTCCTTACCTTATCACCTGTTCTACCAGGTTCTCCAGCTGCACCAGAAGGACCGGGAAGACCCTAGAGTACCAATGAGAAAACCCCCCATTAATATTTGGTGAGAGTACTAACAAATATCAAAGATTTTCATATTGACAAAATCACACAGAGCCGACAAATAATACCCCTTTTTAATGTTTTATATTTATAAAATACTTTAAACTGACTTTTCATTTTATGAATAAAAATGGAAAATTCTCGCATGCCAGTGCTTAGTAATTGCACTAAATTTTGAAAGCATTAGGTAGTAGCTGAAGATGATAATGCATGAGTTATGTAATTTGATAATTCCCACTAATAATTTGTCAGTGGGACAAGTATTTAAACAAAGAGCAAATTGAGCATGCAGCTGGTAATGTGTGTGCATTGATACCATTGAGCATGCAGCTTATGACTAGTGCGAATACACTTAAAAACCTGAATATTTGTTGCTGATCAGTGATTTACCATTCAGTAATTTTTAAATATTCCTTTGTCATTTTGAGAACAGATTACGTCAATAAAAGAATGGTATTTATCAGGAATATCCATTTTTTATAGCATGGTAAACACCACTTGCATCTAGGAGGAATGGAAATGTTGCTAATGGATTTTAGATGAGCTCCAGGATGATAGTTTACTGTAGGCTAGTTGCAGCCTGCAACCAGTTGAGGCAATTCACCTCACACTGATTAATTTACTTATTTGGAACTTCCTCTTTCATTACTTACAAAGTGAATCTGTTACATATAATTGACATTATTAACCTAAAAGTTACTGCAAAGCAAAGCAAACATTTGGAAAAATGATTCAATTATTGTTGCTCTAATTGCAGCAGCAAAATCAAGCCGAGTTCTATGAGTTAAGGCCCTGTCCCACTTACGTGTCCTTGGCACGCAAATTACGCGACCTCATCGTCGCGTTGAGGTGCACGGGCATCGTGTGGCCGCGCGGGGCCGGTTCCACTGAGAAGTGCGGAGGGGTATGGAGTTGTGCGCGGTATCGCACGGCGCTCCGAAATTTTGTAGCGAACGAAATCTTTGCGCGCCACCGGCCTGTCACGTAACTGACGGCCAAAGACCCTGGCGCGACGCAACATCTTACCTCCAACAGCAGCAGAAGCAGGCATACCATCGCCCTTGGGGCTCACGGCTGTTGCGGTCCGGATCCGCCCCCACTTCTACTCCAAGAGCGGGGCCAAGAAAATTGAAGGTAGACACAAAATGCTGGAGTAACTCAGCGGGACCGGCAGCATCTCTGGAGGGAAGGAATGGATGACGTTTCGAGTCAAGACCCTTCTTTCAGATTGAAGAATGGTCTCGACCCGAAACATCACCCATTGCTTCTCTCCAGAGATGCTGCCGGTCCCGCTGAGTTACCCCTGCATTTTGTGTCCATCTTCAAATGACGTCACGCGCTCCAAATGGCTGTGCGGATGCATAAAGTCGCGCACGACCTTCATAGGACCATCGCGCCTCAACCCGACCACAAGGTCGCGTAATTAGCGTGCCAAGGACACATAAGTGGGACAGGGGCTTTACACATATGTATGAACATCAATTGTCTGCTATGTGTGCAAAAATGTGAATCATTTATTTTAATTTAATTTTCCTGCAAACATTTACAACACACATATGTTTTATGACAAAATCACTTTACCCATTTTATGCCCATGATATGAATGTCTTATTCATAACAAAGTTATATATATTACGTTAGTAAAAAGACATTGAAGTTCAGAATCAGACCTGGAATCCAGAACTGCCTGATGGTCCCTGTTCACCCTTTGATCCAACGGGACCCTAAAGAATAATAACATGGAATTCATCAGCATGACCAAGTTGTTAAGTGTCAACTGTATCTATGTTGTGAAACTTGTACTTACGATTTGGTAATCAAAGAAAGTAAATGAACATACTGTAATAATGTTGACATTAAAAAAAATCAACCATGTTTATGTTCACTACATACCAATTAGCTAAAAAATATATAAAATGAACTTAAAATTAAGTATTTCTTAGAGTTTAAAACAATATCTTTCATTATATATTCTAATCACAATGCATAAATATTTACATTATTTCGCATTAATAAATATACGTTGAACTTATACATTTACTTCTTGACTTTAAACCAAATTATTCAAAATGTGTTGCAGTTTGTAATTAAGTGAATGAAACTGAATTTACTTAGTAATGTGTAACATTTGTGATTGACTTTCATGCAGCATGTTGTTAAGGATTATATTTGTATCTATGATCTTCACTGGAGTTTTCTGGTTTTGTAATGACTTACTTACCACGATACCAACAGAACCTTGAGCTCCACTCTCACCATCTTTGCCAGCTGCACCCTGAAATACAAAGTAATCAGAGGAAAATGTTATCATTATATTAATGAACCTTCTTTATTATCACTCCTTAGAGATTGTCAGGTCTGTATTTTTAATACTGCAATTTAAACGTCAGAATGAATGGGTAAAATTAATTTCATCACTGTTGTTTTAGGAGATGCTTATGTTTCTATATTCTACAACTAATTTTACTTGAGATATAATTGATCAATATCCTTCTCTGAAGGTGGAGATATAGACAATTTTGTAAATGTATTTCTGAACTTCTTCATTCTTTCCTTTTTGTTTTAGAGGTTTAGTAACTTTATTTCATAAGATCACCATAGCATATCGATGTAGGAACAAGGAACTGCAGATGCTGGTTTACAAAAAAGACACAAAGTGCTGGAGTAACTCAGCAGGTCAGGTCGCATCATTGGAGAACATGGATAGATAACATTTTGGAATGGGATTGTTCTTCAGACACATATCATATCTACGATTGCCCATTCTCCTATAGTTGAGGTAATTTTCACTCATTGACTATTGCTTCACCTAAAACCAGGGAGCCTTGAAGGATTGTCTGAAATTGCATTGAATAGCAATTGACTTTTGAGTAATTCTATGCCAGAGATTTAAGGGCCTAATCTATCTGCACTAAGAGACCATGATAAATACTCTTTTAGTTCTGAACTGTTTATGAGGTTAGGGGTGGGTGAGGGGAGGAGGGGTCTGATCCCTCTTGCTGGTCACTGTGTATGCAAACAAATGATTTACTACAATCTGAAAATGCCTTCCTGTGACCATTTTACTCGTGTAGCTTTCAGCAAGGGTGTGAACCTGAAAGTAATGGGGCCTTAGTGACTGTGATGCAAGCAGGTACTGCAACCTAACCACCAACCTCAACGTCTGAAACTGAAAATCTACCCTATCACTTCAAGGCATTCTTCACTCCTTTGGGAAACTTTATGTTCACTACATACCAATGTCTATTAGCTAAAAAATATATAAAATGAACTTAAAATTACCAAGAAGTATTTCTTAGAGTTTAAAACAATATCCTTCATTATATATTTTAATCACAATGCATAAATATTAACATTATTCACATTAAAAATATACGTTGAACTTATACATACTTCATTTACTTCTTGACTTTTGCTATGCAATAACTGTTTATAAATCCTGTTTCCATTGACTGTAATTTCTCCCTTTGCAACATTGATCATTCAATTTTATTTCCGTTGAAGTCAATATGCTTTCCGCAATATTTAAACAGCATTATTAATCTTGGAGGAATTTTTGAAATTACAGAAGATTAGACTTTAAAGGCTGGAAGGCATGAGCATTGTCCTTAGTTAACAATCACTTAACGTTCGTACAATAAGTGCATTACCCGTGCTATTTTAAATGTGTTAATCTTCTGCTTTGGAGAAATATTGGAAAAGAGAGTTATAGTTCATCTGCTGATATCAAAATATTAGCTTTTATTCCTACATGTGTCTTAAAAAGTATAGTGCACAAAGATAGTGATGTTTGAGTGTATCATGTGTTGGCTTAACACAGTACGCGAAGTAAACCATATCACTGAAACCCTGTGAACCGTAGTGATGACATTAAACCTACCCTTAGGCCAGCAGGACCAACACCTCCTCTATCACCAGGTTTACCAGATGTGCCCTGGGAAAGAAGACAAACAGTATTTTATTTTTGGAAAGCAAACTTTTAACCATTAATGTGACAAACTTATTGTTTCACATGACTAACAAGATTTGGTTCCGATTTAAAATTTGCAACTTAACTCCTAGACTACCGAGGGTCGCAGAGCAGGTGAAGAATATCCGAAAAGTGCTTTGATGTACTACACTTCTGCAATTGAGTTGAAGTAAGTGGGATCGGAACTACAATGCCAGAGTGGACCCCTTAAATCACACCAGATGATGGTCAGCATGAAGTTGACCACCAAGCATAAACCACCACTTCTTTTTGATTAAATCTAAATAAAGCCACCTTTGATTATCTAAATAAAGCCATCAAAGTTACAACCAAAGCACACATACTTATCGGCAATAAGGAAAGTATTACAATGAACCGAATAAAAATTGTTAGAAATTGGAAAGGCTTTAACAGTAGATCAATAGTAAAGACCACTCAGAAACCCTTGCAATAATACATTTGACATTTGGTATATATTTGCTGATTATTATATAATAATGTTACTTACAGCAGCGCCTTTGGGACCGGGGAAGCCCATCATTCCGGCCTGACCTCTTGGACCAGAAGGACCAGGGGGTCCACCACGACCTTCCTCGCCATTTAGACCCTAAAATATATGATCTTAGACAATGAAACAATGCTCTTCACAAGTTACTGAGGATTATTTTTTCAAATGCATGTTTGTTGTTTTACGTCCATGCATGTTATTGATCAATGCAGATATTTAGATAAAAACTCAATGCTTGTTATTCATCTTTTATTACATAGTAGTTGGTATTATAGCATAAGGTAAAATGCATAACCCTAAAACATTAGTAGGCTTTAGTTTTTTTATTTTAAAGTCAAATTATATATTATAGTAAAACATGATTCGGACACCAAAATATGAAAATCAATTGAGGAAGCTATCCACACTGTATTCAATGGGTATTGCGTCCACTGATATATACATTTCAACAAGATTTGTATTTTAAGATACGTGTCTATATATTGGACTGTCAGGAAACTGACAGTAATAGCAATCAAATTATGACTAGGTTGAAATACATTGCAAATGAATCGAAATGAACAGCTGCGGAAGAAATGAGGTGGCTAATAGCGAGTGCTATTTTAACTCAGACTTCCTGGTGTTTGATTGATTGATTTATTAATTGATTGATTGATTGATTTATTAATTGATTGATTGATTGAAAGATACAGATTGGAAACAGGCCCTTTGGCCCACTGAGTCCACACCGACCATCAATAACCTGTTCCCCTAGCTCAATGTTACCCCACTTCTGTATGCACGGCCTACACGTTCAGGGCAATTTGCAAAAGGCTAAGTAACCTCTAAACCAGCATATCTTTGGGAGGTTGGAGGAAACCTATTGGAAACTTGGGGGAACGTGCACATCCACACAGACAGCACCCAAAGTCAGAATCAAAACCAGTTCTTTAGTGCTGTGAGGCAGCAGCTCTACCAGCCGTGCCACCCCACATATTCATCTTAGATTCCAAACAACATTCAAAATGTTGCCCACATGATGCTTCAAATATCAAAATGGCAATACATTCTCAACAAAGTTATTGTTAAGTGTGCCTTTTATTCACCAAAAGTTGATTCACCTGAAATTGTTGTTGTGTTTTGACAGTCTTAGATACTTTTTGGCTGTGTTGTAAAACTGTTTCTAAGTGATCATCAACAATTTGTCATATTAGTTGTCAAATATACATGATTTGCATGTGGATTCTTAAATCTTTAGGTAATTACTAAGACAAAACAGTTAACTCTTTGATTTATTGTTAATTAGGAATTGCGATTTTTGTGCTGAACACATAATTAATAGATAAATAGTTAAGTTAAATGGGGTTTCTGTTAAGTAATATGTATGCAATGTTATTGCATCATAAATGAGTAATTGTTAGTAGAACTAAATGGCACAGAGTTTTGCAGTTACTGCACCGACTAAATTGCTACGTTATTCAATTAGCATTTTAATAAAATAATGTTACTTTAAAAGTTAGCAAAACCTAATAATTAATGCCTGATCATTATTTAAATGCCTGGGAATAATTCTAATGTAATATTCCCATGTAATTTGCCATGCTTTATTCAAACTTATTAGATTGAATAAGCTGTCAATAAGGGGAGCATAAAACCTAAAACCAACTTACAGAAGGACCTGATTTGCCAGGAGCACCTATAATGCCAGTACTACCTACGATACCCTGAAAAAATAACACATTAATGCAAGGTGAGAAAACTTACTGGAAGACCTTGATTTCCCACAACACCACTTCTACCAGTTTGTCCATTAAGACCCTATAAATAGTGAGGAAAGCATAAATGTTTTACATCTCATTCTATAATGTATACAATTACGCTATATTACATTAGATTGTCAACAAATTGATCTATTCATTCTCTAACTGTAAAGGCTATAAAAATCCCTCAAGGGCAAATTCCAAATGACAACTCGTCAGCATATGCAGAAATGAATTGCTCCTGAGGCTTTATGAAATAAGTAACACATAATTGAATAAATGTTCCAAGGTATGAAATAAAAGCAAAACTGGTGGCTATTCACTTTTAAAAACATAATTGTGCAAAAATAACATAATATGTCTAAATTAGATAATATATTTACCACCAGGGGGCGCCGCACGATGGCTGCCACACCAACGGGCTGTCTCCGTTTTTATCCTTCTTTGTGTTTTTAGTTTGTTGTAAAATGTATGTTTTAGTTTATCTTTAGTTTTGTATTATCTGGGGGGTGGTGGGTGGTGGGTGGAAACGTTTCTTATCTCTTTCCACAACGGAGATGCGACTTTTTCCCGTGTCGTATATCTCCGTCCGCACTGCGCTCTAACATTGTGGAGTTGGATGCCTCTTGCTGGGACTTCTAGAGCAAAACCGCGGAGCTTAGACCACCCCAATGTGGGAGCTCGATCGCCGGTTGCGGACGGTTCGACTCCCCCAAGGAGGAAAGGAGGAAAGAAGATAAGACTTTATTGCCTTCCATCACAGTGGGGAACGTGGAGGAGCCGCTGCGGTGGAAGTTTATGTTAAATTTTTATGTAGTTGTGTGTCTTGTTGCTTTTTTGCTATCACTGTATGGCAAACCAAATTCCTTGTATTTTGCAAAACATACTTGGCTAATAAAGTACGATTATGATTACATAGTGCATTTAAAGAGAAATATATATTTTTTGTTTTATTATAGCATAATTTTGGAAGCTTATTTTAAAATGTTATCAACTGTTTATTGACATAAACTACAATACCATATCAGATTTTAAATTTTTTTTTAAATTAGAAGTATGTAAATAAAATAAATACTAGTCCGCAAACTTTTAGTTGCATTCATTTGTGCTTGGCTTATCATTGCAGTTGTTGCTTTAGTATTGCTTACCCGTAGACCAGGCATACCACTTTCACCAGGACGTCCCATGTCACCACCAGGCCCCATGGCACCACCAGCACCCATTTCACCCCGTCTGCCTTGAGCACCCTAGCGATGATATAGAAAATAAAGTAGTTATTCTGAATATCTCTTGTAAATCAACCAACATAATCATTCAATAAAAAGCAAGGAAATATCAGTTTGTAGAAAATAGTCACATGCTGTTCATTTTACTTGATTTTTTAATATTAAAAGAGCAAAGTTTACCATGCCACCAGCTACTCCAGAACGTCCGGGCATGCCACGGTTACCAGAGGAACCCTACAAATAAAATTAAATAATAGATTAAATGTGTACTGAACAATAAATCTCATTGAATTTTGTAAGTGTTAACGTATTGGGAAGTTGCCAATAAAAAAAACCTCAGAAATATTATTGTCTAATTTATTACAATTTTACTGTTTTTTTGTACATAATCATTAAAATTACATTGACAGGTCTTGCGTAGAACAAAGGGATTGCAGCCCAGTCTGTGTGTATATGACTGCCACATGCAAAACATTCATAAAGATTCACCTGAACAGTTAAAAATTAAAATGATCAAAACTATTCAAATGCAGTTACATTGGTGAGAATTCTGAAACTATTAAACAATGCCCACATTCAATGCCGATATTTTGTTGAGTGCTCAAAATTGCAAATAAAAGATACGTTCACTTATATCACCAAATAACTGTAAACATTATTGTTAGGTAATGTTGATTTAATTTGTAAAACTGAAGGTCTGAATGCTTTGTAGTTTAGTTTATAAAATGTAATGTTAACTTTACCCTTTCGCCTGGAATTCCCAGAAGTCCTTGAAGACCAACTTCACCACGAGAACCTTGCTTGCCTGATTCACCAGATTGTCCAGGGGAACCTGCAGATCCAGCATCACCCTAATTTTAGCAACAGGGAATGTAGATATGAGTGACAGTTGATAGAGAATCTCAAGACAATCAAACTTGCAGAGAAAAGGCCCAACTAACAAAAACATCAAAGAATAAACACTCACAGGCTCGCCTTTGGAACCGGTCTCTCCCTTGATACCTTGAACGCCAGGGTCACCCTGATATGGATAAAAGGAATGGGTTATCAAAAATAGTTATTTCCTCCCATCGGATAGAATAGTTATGGCAATTGCTTGACAGCTAGATTGCATGCTTTACTTACAGAGAGTCCACGAAGACCTGCAGGTCCTACTGCACCTGAGGGGCCGGCTATACCACGGGCTCCCTGGAAGCCAGGAGCACCTGCGATACCTGGGGCACCCTGTGTAAGAAACACACACAAGTCAAGTATTTGATGGCTAAGAAATTAAATGAAGAGGCACCATAGATGCATGCTGAATGTACCAACCATTGCACCCTTTGATCCAGTAAGGCCATTGGAACCTGCATTTCCCTAGGATTTTAAAAAAACGAATGAATATAGAAATGAATATTTTCATTTGAATTAGATCATTTCTTAAAACGCTTGAAAGGTATTGCTGTCATAAGTACTTACAGTAAGACCCGTGGGGCCAACGGAGCCAACAGTACCAGCCTCACCTCTGGCTCCTTGAGCTCCAGTTGGACCGCGAATACCCACTGGTCCAAGCTCACCCTTTGTAAAGTGGAAATAAAAGAAAAGCAGGTTGTGAGTTCAGCCTGGGTTGTTAACACAGGTATATCGAACTTCTTAACTTGCTCCGAGCTAAGTGATACAGCATCTGGCATGTCTGCCATCAACCATTATAATCCTCTCCATCTAACATGATTTCTGAATATTGCCTATGGACTTGCTTACCAATGGACATTATTATTTCATGCTGTATTTAATTATATTGCTTTTTTATTAGAATTCAAAAAACAACTGGTAAGTTAACCAAAGGGAATCTCATCTAATAACAATATGAATTGGTGTGCAAGATTATTTCAGTTAGTGTTGAGAAACTTATATATAATTCAAAAGGTTTTGGTGCATAAGGAACAATGTAACTTACAACTCAGTAAATCTAAGGATGTAATGGCTAATTTACCCAACTTGGCCTCAATGTATACTTTTTGGAATAAATATATTGTTCATATTTGTATCTGTATGGTTTGAAGTCATTTTTAGACATTTTAACCATTAAACCACCAAATAAGAATAACGTTTAATCCTATCTCTTACAACTCATTTAGAATCTATTGATCAAGTAATGGAATAATATTATAAATTATGTCAGTCGAGTATAATTATTTCGTTTATTAAATCAAAAAGAATATTTTATTTTGTTTGGACAATTCTTTCAAAATATACATCAGTCCATCAATTAATGCACTTCTTTGACTAATGTTGAGTCTCAGTGAGGAAAAATCAAACCTGCAGTAGTTTAAAACTAATTTTCCTAATAACAAACCCGAGAAACACATCATTTGTTATGGAGAGCTTACCCAATCTAAGCGCATTGATCATTCATGTTCTGAAATAAGCTATGATTGGAATAATCCCTTAATAATATCAATATAACCATGACCATTAATGTCATTTTGGATAATCTCATATTTCAAGTAATAACCACATTGCGTCTCTTTGTTTCCGCATATTTTTTTAGAAGAGTTGTAAAACTGGGAGATTGGCGTAGCAGATATCTATTTTCTGCCATGTTATATCATAGACCATTTAGGGGGTGACCATGAATAATAATTTCATGCGGTTATCTTACACATAAATGAATGTATTTTTTTCATTATTAACATGGCGTGGCTGAGTAACTATAAAAAACATATTATGCAGTGATGCTCTGATGACACCAAAGCAGTCAGGTGACCTCACAACTATCCATAAAAGAAGCACTAATCTACACTGGATGCTGCTGAGAAATCCAGTTAATAAATAGAGGCCACGTTCGAGGTATTAACTATTACATCCTTAGATTTGTTGAATTCTATGTCACATTGGTCCCTACGTGACAATCATAAAATTAAACAACGATTGTTCTTGCTTGCACTGGCTTATCTGGAAGATGACCTTTAGATAAAAGGATAGGAATTAAATTACTTAATTAATTTGCAACAATATTGTACAATATTTACATTTGTACAATATTGAATGCAACAACCAATTTTGAATATCTGGTCTGTATAAAATCGCATTCAAACAATAAAATCAATTATTGCAATTTGTTGAGAATCATCTGCCCTGCAGCAATGTTCACTAAATCCAAATCGGTGCTTGGATTTAAGAATTTTTTAAATGCATGATAATTTATGATGGGAATCAATGGATTGATATACGTCATTTAAAGCATAATTATGATTTTTAATGTTTATTTATCACGGTTTAAAACAACCCTCATCAATTAATGTTATGTGGTATTATATTCCATTCCCAAATAATTCACTATTTCTGACAATATAAAATGCTGACTTACCTTGATACCAGGACTGCCTGGAAAGCCTGGAGGACCAGTTGCACCAGCGAGTCCCTGTAAAGTAACAAAATAACAATATTTACCTTGTGATTATTTTAGAAATACAATTTGCCATAATATTCCTTATGTCTCAAATATCTGCCTGGGCAACATTTACAATCAATGCTGCAAAAGACCATTGCCATGAGGAAAATAGATACATTCAATTAATGCCAGTCATTCAGATCAGGTATAAGGTATAGTATTTCAGAATCAGTTTCACTGTACTCCCACATTATCTATTATCATAAATAATTTCAAGGATTACCATGATTACTAATTTCACTGGAAGTCATTTCTAAGATGTCATCATTTTACATCATACTTTCAGGTAAATGATGTGGAGCAAAACATAAAGTGCTGGAGTAACTCAGCGGGTCAGGCATGATTTGTGGAGAACATGGATAGGTGATGTTTCGAGTCAGGTCCTTTCTTCAAACTGATTGTAGTGAGGGGGGGGGAGGGGGGGGAAGCTGGAAAAGAGGCGAGGATGGGACAAAACATGGCAATAAGAGATGGTATGATTGGCAGATAAATGGACAAAGGCGAGACGTGAAAGGAAGAGAAGAGAATGTCAAATAAGCAGAGAAGAGGAGTGAAATGTAGAGCCAAGGGGATGAACATATGAGGAAGGGGACAGTACTGGAAAAGGGGAGGGGGGGGATAGGATGGTGGGGGAAATGTGTGCAGCTAGTAGAGCTGTTGCCTTACAAAGCCAGAGACCCAGTATAAATTCAAATCCTGGGGTTATCTCGATGGAGTTTGTACATTCTCCCTGTGTCTGCATAAGGTTCTTCTGGGTCCTCTTGTTTTCTCTGCCATGCCAAAGACATGAACATTGGTAAGTTACTTAGCCAGAGTAAATGATCCCTATTGTGCAGCTTAATAGTTGAATCTATGGAGGAATTGAGGGGAATGAGGAGAGAATGAAAAAAAGGGATTTATGCAGGCTTAGTCTAAATGGTTTGTCAACGGTTGGTGTGGACTTAGTGAGTTGAAAGGCTTGTTTCCATGCTAGATCTCTCAATAACTATATGCAAATGGCATACTTACAGGATGACCAGATGATCCTGCCATTCCATCACTGCCTCGGGCACCCTTCAATGAATCAGGAAACCATTTTTAATAAACATACTTATAATCACAAGATGCACAATACTACAAGATTATCAGTCTTGAAATTGATGATAAAGAAAGACACATATATGTTCTTCCATAAAAATGACAAAATAGAATATTTTACCACACCATCAAGATGAAAATCACTCTTTTACATTACTGATGCTGTTAAAATCAAATTTAATTTTAATTTAAAAAAAATTACAATTACAAAAATTACAATATGTTGGCACGGGTCTCATTTACTGGGAAGGCAAATGTACAATCAATAATTGGAAAAATCAGTTAGATAGGTAGATTGCCCACCAAGCACAAATGTCTGATCAGCCATGGGGTGAATAAGGCTTTCCACCAAGAGCACAAATAAACTAAATAGAGAGCGAGTCAGAAACAGGACACTCACAACTGCACCAGGAGATCCGATGCGGCCTCTCTCACCCGTAGAACCACGGACACCCTGTTTGCAAAAGAACAAGCATTCACTTATTTTCACATAGATTGTTAAGCGAAATTATGACTTTGTCCGCTGTATCATCAGCCAGCAATTCCATAGAAAAAATCTGGTAACATCTAGGTCACTGAACAGCTTGCCTCTGTTTTCCATGCCTGCATATTGAAATGTGGAAGACAGGAAGCAGGGGAAAGTCTCGTGCCAGCACCCTCGTTCAGCTGCTGGACCCAGCACTGGATGCACTTCACATCCAGCCCCTCAGCTTTACGCTGGCCATGTCTGGCTTATGCAATGCAAGCTCATTTGAGCCATGATTAGAAAGGTAAGCACATGCCGATAAGAGGCTTGTTTATTCTTTTTTAGTTGACATTATTTTAAAATTAATTTCTTCATACTATCCAGGATGGAGCCACGTCCTGACATCAGGTCGCTACCTATGGACCACTCAACCTCACGGCTCAACCACAACATCGAGATGCCAGGACATTAGATCCTGCTAAGCAGCAGAAAATATGGCTGAAAGTTGACTGCGTGAAGCGCGGATTGGAGACGACAGGAAGTGACCAAATCAAGCAATGATTTGCAAAAATTTACATTTTTTACTATTATTGACAAAGCTGTCATAATGGGTTACCCCGGGCATTAATAAAACCATTCCTCCATTTTGAACATGCAACACATACCACCATTCCAGGGCTACCATTTGATCCAGAGTTTCCATTTTCACCCTGGAATTTAAAAAATAGCAGTATGAAGTTTTAGATTGACTTTTCACAGTATTTATTACAATAAATGTTCTGCAATAAGTATTAGCTAAATCAATGTTTGTCAAACAGTTCTGTGTTAGAAACACCTGCAAATAATAACACACATCAAAGGATCACTTGCAAATATTGTCATACTCCTGGAGGTTTGTCTCAGCTATTGATGTTCTGCTGAAAGGAATGTGTTGCATTTGTTGTAGAAAATATAGTTTCTTTGATATATGTATTACAAAGAAACCGTTTTTTTATATTACTGATGAACCAAAAATAACCAAGATCCTTGAGGAATCAACAATTCACGGGCAATATAAATGTTGTATGAAATCATTAATTTTGGTGTTTGATTGCATGACTGTAGCCTGACATAATACAGTCTTGCAGAAATATATTATAGACTGCTTAGGTTCAGGGAACTACTGATGCTTTCATTTTTAAATAATATTTCAAAATCATCATTAAGACTTTTATTTTTCTATTAATTCTTCCTTAAGAGTCTTTAGAGGAGAGGTCTGAAAGCATGACAGAAGGTCAAAATGATCCATCCTTCGGAGTGAGAATTTAGTAGAGTGGCATAAAAGATGGGAAAAGGAAAGAAGTTTGCCTTACCAAACAAAAGTAAAGATACATTTATAGAGTTTTTTTGGGAGGTTCTTTTAAGAAATAATTCACTCTTTAAAAACTCTCAGAACAACAGAAAGTGCAAGGATAATTCTAGATCCTTATTAACAGCCATGACCATTAATGAGAAGTGTTGTGTGGACTGTGAATTTCTCAATAGAACTGTGATATTTATCTTACATAACATGTCAAAGATATGCTTACAATAGTAAACATGAATGTTCGGTTCTTGTGAGATATACCTGGGTCTATAAAATGGGGATTGTTTAGAAATAATCAAATAATATGTGAAACATCACATCAATGGCCACAACCAACATCTGGCATAGGAGAGTCATGTCTGCGAGAGGCTTTTTATCATAGTTTTATGATTAACTTGGTATCTACCCATGATATGTCCAGTTACGTTTTGAGAAGGTCTTGCATTGGACTCTTCAGCGCAGTTTCAAAATCGCAAGGCAGCTTTCCTTTCTTAAGTATATGTTAAAGCAGCCAACAGATGATTTGTGTAAGTTAGGTTGCATTCTGCCATGAAAACAATTATTGGGCCCAAAATTCTAAAGCTGCTTCTAATTTCAGTACTGGGTTGTGCATGACCACAAAGCTGAATTGTGCTTCTCGACAGAGTGGGTCATGACTCTTCTAAGGCAGTAATGTTTCACAGATGGTTTGTATATACATTATTTGGCAAATCACTTATGACTATGGTTGTAAGCAAGGAGCAGGAGTTGCTTTCTGTAGGTGCTATATTTTGATTTTTGCTTGCATTATTCTGTTTAATTGCTCTCTCCATACACCCATTGAGGGTAAAATGTCCAACCAGTTTCCAATTCTTGAGCAATACAAGAAGTATAGTGTACTTCACTATAATGTTATTGTGGCTACAGCCTTACCTTCATTCCAGCAGAGCCTGATTCTCCCTTAACTCCATCCAGGCCAGTGTAACCCTGTAAGGAAATGGAAAAAATTATAAAATGAAGGCCAATTACACATAGTGGCACAAAATCAAGTAGCAAAGATATAATATTCAACTCACACGGTGTCCTTTCCTGCCAGGAAGACCAGGAGTTCCTGGGAAACCACGAGCACCCTATAAAGAGGAAAGGAGAAATATAATCAATGAATCATCAAAACGAAAAGACATTGTCAAGCCGTTGTTAGTACAGGAAGATTAATGCCTTCAAGTTCAATGGTGATAAACCTCATGCAACAACTTCACTTACCTGGGGTCCAACAATACCACGTTCGCCAGATTTGCCAGATTTGCCATTTGAACCCTGTATTAAAAAAAGATGGAATCTTACTTTTCACACAATGTCAATGACCGAAGTACTTTACATATACTTACTGTACTAGGTGGATTAATTCATCATTTTAGTATTTAGGTGAATGAATCGTGTATGACTTTTATATAATTGCTATCAAATAACAATTACCAATTAAGTGCTAGGTGTTTCCAACTTGCCTAATATCTGTCAGGTGAATTAATCTTCAGTGCCGTCTGGCTGAATTTAGCAAAATCTGGTAGATTTAACCTAAATGTTGTCTGCCAGAACAGTGACTGCTGTATTAGGAATAAGACATTCCTTGAACAGATCAAGTTCAGATTAGCTTCATGGTCACCTCTGATATCACCCATTCCCATTTGCTGAACATAGAGAAAAACTAATGTTATTTCCCCCTCAATCGGAAAGTTGACTTGAGTTCATTAGACCTAAATCTATTGAGATCCTCGGATGGTTTGAAAGCAAACTATTGATATTCCTCAGGCATTGCTGACTTCCTTGCCTGAATTTTGAAGAATGGGTTAGGCAGGGACTGAAGATCAGATGTCAGTGCATATGTACTCAATAATGAATCTAGGGGTGGACTCAGTCATGTCTGGCTGAGGTGTTGGCTTCAGCCAGGGCTAGAATATTCCATTTAATCCCATCAAGTTAATTGGGTTCGCTGACCTAGATAGCAAGTGCGTGGTTTAATTCTTTTGAAAAATTAATATTTTCTGTTTTAATGATTTTAGATCAGTTAAGTGGAATTAAAAATAAATGTATTACTTTAGTTTAAATAATTCCTAATTTTAACAAAATGGTTAAAATGTTTTTGAATAGCCAACATTTAGAAGCAATGGAATGGATGTTCAGGGTGTCCAGGGTCTCAGGTCTATCACCTGAGGAATAGTCATTGCTTATGTGTAGGAAGGAACTGTGGATGGTGGTTTAAATTGACCCAAAACATCACCCATTCCCTCTATCCAGAGATGCTGCCTATCCCGCTGAGTTACACCAGCATTTCGTGTCTATCTTCAGTTATTGCTTATGGACTGCTTCACTTCCAGATATCACTCCAGCACCAAGGCCTGGATCGTGATTTGACCCTCAGGACTATAAAGGCTAGTACTGCCATGGGAATCATAGTCAGGGAGTAGTAAGGAGCAGCTGCATACGTATGACACCCACTGTGTCCTCATGAACATTATATTTGTTACATATGGGATTGAAGGGACAGTGAGAAAATGACTCGCTGTGCACATTGTAAATGTAATGTAAGAGGTCTTCTCTGTAATAGGAACAAATCTGGCAAAAAACATGTTCATTCTATGTGTTTATTCCTTTTTAAATATTTTAGATGAAGAATCACTGGAACATTTGACTGACTTTTACGAAGTAGCTAAATATTTAACAATCTATTAATGCAAGTTCTGTAATAGGAATCCTAGGATAGGAATTGACAATGAATGAAAGATATTCTAATTCTTAAGGGTTTACATTTTATTCCAGTTATGTTATGTCATATTGTTCTTTATTGCACAGTTGCATATCTCTGTTATTATTACTTTAATTGCATAGGAATCAAATGAAGGTTAACATTTAGGCAATTTGGTGGAGTTTTTGCAATGGCAATATCAGTGAGACGTTGGATTATTGTGGATATCTTTTAGTTTAAAAAGAAGCAAATATGCAACCCATTATGAATTTTAATTTAATTAAATGTGACTTTAATGCACCGGAACTTTAAAGGTATAGCAGAAAATTGATTCACTAAGGACGGGATTACATGGCACTGAAATGAAAGATCAGATATGACTTGGTTGAATGGCAGAGCAGGGAAGTTCCTACATTCTTTATATTCATATTTTGGTGCTTGAAAATGTGTAGTGCACACTAATAAATCAGATGTTTGCTACAAGGGATGTCAATCATACATGTGGAATATTATCTTTGTGTTGATAATATTGATACTCCATTTCCATCTATGATCCCAAAGGATCACCAAAATTGTCGCTATTTAGGTGAATATATAAGAACCCAAATCTTTATGGCAACAATAGTCATGTAATTCTTTGAAATAGGGAATTTATTATCACAAAATATCATTGTGATAATACCAATATGATATTGAGAAATATTTCTGCATAGTAGCCAAATCAGTTCTGTACAGATTCTGATAGATTCTAACCAAGGAAGGCTGCAGGATGCTTTGACTTTGAAGTTAAAAATAAAAATGAAAAAGGACATCTTACGACGAAAAGTTAAGAAGGTTGAGATTATGGAGGGCGAGTTCCTGACTATATTCAAGGCTGGGTGACAATGTTGGTTTACAGGGGAATCAATGCTTACGCAAAACAAGGAAAAGTGGGATCAAAGTCATGGTTATTAAAGATTTTAGCAGTCCTTTGTCCAAAACGGAAATGGCTTTCCATGAAGAGCTAATGTCTTCTCCTGCTTTATTTTCCTTAATTCTTCGGTTTTGATTTTTCATGATGTCAAGTTAAAAATTGTGTTATGATTCATATTGTTGTCATTCATAATGTATACCTACATCTTCACCGGGCTTTCCAGGTACACCTTGAGGACCACGAGCGCCAGCTGAGCCCTGAAGAATAAATGGAAAGAAGGAAAGTAAAAATTAACTAAAAGTTCCCAGTATTTAGGAAATATTGAGTGAAGGAAATATTGGCTTTGGTGTATACTTACAGTTGAACCAGATTCACCAGTAATGCCTGACAGTCCTGAAGGTCCAGGAGAACCCTGAAAGGGAGCACGTGCATCTGATTACAATTCATCATAAGTGAAGTCTTCGAAATTAACTTTAATGCGAATATTAAAAATGGAGGTAGTACAATGTGTTGCATAGTTTCAATTATAAATAGGTAAGGATTTTAAGACAAGAGATCATAATACTTACAGGGACACCAGAGGATCCTTGTGGGCCTCTCACTCCCATTGGTCCCTGAAAAAAAATTTATGTTTAAATTAGTATACAATATCATAGTCACTAGTAAAACAAAAACATATCTATATTCAGTGAACTAAACACAACTGAGAAGGAAACAAGACTGATTAGGCCAAGAGTGATTGATGAACTAATGGACATAATAAGTCTTATCTTTTTAGCTGTATTTAGTGCAAGCCTTTGAAAATAGTTGGGCACAGTTTAAAACAACAACCCTTGAAAACTAAATCACAAATGAATTTAAGTTTAAGTGAAACCAAATTGAGAGCTTAACTTGTAATGTTACATTCACTGGATCAGTGTTTTCATGTTTTATTTTCTACCAATTAAAGGTAAATGCAAAATGTGATTTAATCCAGGAACTTACAACATAGAACAGTAACAGGCCCTTCAGCCCACAATGTTTGTGCCAAACATGATATCAAGTTAAACTAATATCCGCTATCTGCATGTGATCCTTATCCCACCATTTCCTACATCCATGTGTAACTCCTTCACTGTGCATTGTTGATCATTTCAGATGATAGAGGCTCACCATATTATTTTTATGTTCAGTATGCTTTAGAATGATAAAAATTGAAACCAATTATCCCCCCAAAGAAAGCAGAGGATTAAATAACTAGTTAATCTGTTATAACAACAAAGTGCTGGAAATTCTCAGTCGGCTATACAGCTTCTGCAGAGAGAGATACATAATTTGAGAAGTTCTGGGTTCTCATTGGAGACCATTGACCAAAAACAATTAACTGTTTTTCTCTTGAGAGCTGCTGCCTGACCTGATGGTATTTCTAGTTATTATTTTTTAATGCTTTCCAGCCTGATCAGTGTTTGCTTATGACAGGTTTATGTGTTTATGATGGCATGGTTGGTGGGGGGGGGGGGGGGGGGGGGGGGTGAGAATGATTGTTCAGGTTGTAGAGCTCTTTGTTCTCCATTAACTAAACCTAAAATTTTGAGCAAGGAAACCAAAAGCTACTTCGTAACAGAAGAGAAACACACCCAACAATTTAACATTCCAGCAATATTGCATTTAGTTTTAGGTTAGATGCTTTGTTGAATTACTGGAATGAAGATCAAGTCTTCTGAAGAGTGAGAAACCAGACAAATCAAGCTTTCCACAGAACATAGAAAAGTACAGCACAGGAACAGGCCCTTCAGCCCACAATGTCCGTTCCTGAAGCCAAGATAAACTCATCCCACCTGCCTGCACATGATACATATCCCTCTATTCCTTGCATTTGTGCGTGCCTATCTAAAGGCCTCTCATGACAATGTGTATTGGGACATGCTTATAAACTAACCTAACAAACTAAAACACTGATTTCTGTTGTATCTGTTGTAAAGTTATAGTAACCTAAATCACCTTCATTGTTGCAATGAGATTTGTCAATTAAAACCAAATCTTCTGATTAGAATCGGAGGATAGGTTACACGAGAGAATTTCATTATTACTCACTTTTTTGAGTTGTGCTTGCTTAATACAACAAAAGAATACAACATTTCACTTGCCTACCACATAATTAGCATCCTGTCTAGTTTCCATTTCAAAATTCTAGTTTTCACAGTGGTATTAATCTTGACTAATCTATTTCACTGGATCAATTGGACTGAGTGGGAGTTAATGTCTGGCAAATTAATCACTGGAAATGCATCCAAGGAGAATGCAGTGATAAGAAATGGATTTCACGCAACGTGAAATACACTTTCTTCACACCATGAACCTGTATAGATGGGGAATACTAAATGTTCTCCCAATAAACTTGTTCTTTAAAGGGGCCATTTTAAAGCAAAGCAGTTATGTAGATCATCTGATTCAGATGGAAAAATGTTCCTTGTAGCATATGGGGTCACTTCTATAATAACAAGGCAAGCTAACAGTTTGAAAGCTTCACATGTTCTGATATATTCTGGTACCTTGTGAATCCAAGTTACATTTCTAAACCTTTCTTGTCAAAATCAATCCTCTCTAAGTATTTTTCCGCCCATAGCTTATGTGTTCCATAAACCCACATTTCCACTGCGCATCAACAGTTGCAGTACTTTGACTTGAATAACTGCACCTGTTCATTTTTTATGTCCCAAATTGAATATTATTTTAAAGTATTTTCATTCATTTTGAATTTGCTCACACCTATTGAGCAAAAAAAAAAAATTGTATACAATTGTGTTTCTGCGCAGGGAGAATCTAATCTTGATGTTTAGCCCGAGGTGTAGCGGGATGATTGTAAAAGAGGTTATAAATACGTACGGGGATTCCTGGTGTCTGGTCGTCTCGTTTGTACTGAGCAGCATAGCTCTGAAAACAAGAACAGAAATACGTTACTGCTTGATGAAAGTCCTTAACATTATCAGTTTATATGACTCGTGGGAATATTTACTACATTAAAAGATCATGGCTGCACTGCTTGAAGAGAGCGTTAAACACATGTACACATCTGGACACATGCAGACGCATGTTTCTTCAGAATTAACAACTGAAAGATCAATACAAAACACTTTCCCATACAAAGTAAAGCAAGCGTACTTACTAACCAGAATCTAGAAGGTCTTGAATGTGGGATAGGATATCCGTTGGAATAGAGAAATCAAACTTCATTCTTAAATTCTTCTTGTTTTTGTTAGGGTCATTTTCTACATATTCAATGGTTGTCAAATACAATGGGTGGAGCCTCATTTGCTAGTTTAGCAAGGCAGAAACAATATCCAATACGATAGCAGTTGCTTTTTATTGGGCTGTGACCATATCTAATATCTGCCTCGAATATCTGGAAATATACCTGTGTGAATTTCATAGTGTCATAGAGTTATGCAGCATAGAAATGTGCCCTTCAGCCCATCATATCCATGATGGCCTTTTTGCCCATCTACACCAATTCTATTTGGTTGCATTGGGGGACCTTATCTTTCACCATCTTGTTTGCTTGACTGTAGTAATTGCTGTGAGTTCCAGATATCAACCATTCTTTGTGTAGTAAACTTACCCCTCGGACTCCCCTTAAACTTCTATTCTCTCACTTTAAACCTGAGCCCTCAGGTTTTGGACAATAGGTGCAGGAGTAGGCCATTTGACCCTTTGAGCCAGCACCGCCATTCAATGTGATCATGGCTGATCATCCACACTCAGTACCCCGTTCCTGCCTTCTCCCCATATCCCCTGACCCCGCTATCTTCAAGAGCCCTATCTAGCTCTCTCTTGAAAGTATCCAGAGAACCGGCCTTCACCGCCCTCTGAGGCAGAGAATTCCACAGACTCACAACTCAGTGTGAAAAAGTGTTTCCTCATCTCCGTTCTAAATGACTTACCCCTTATTCTTAAACTGTGGCCCCTGGTTCTGGATTCCCCCAACATCGGGGACATGTTTCCTGCCTCTAGCGTGTCCAAACCCTTAATAATCTTATATGTTTCAATAAGATTCCCTCTCATCCTTTTTGATACCTCCACCATGAGGAAAATATCTTGTCTATCTACCTTATCTGTGCTTCTCATAATCTTGTCTACTCTATTAGGTAACCTTCTCAACCTCTGTCACGTCCGGGAAAACATGACCAGCCCTTCTAAACGATCCCCATAAGTTAAACCTTCAAATCCAGACAATCATATTCTTCGTTTAGTGTGCTAATCTGAACTGCACACAATACTCCAAATATGGCCCATCTAGTGTTTTATAAAGTCGCATCGTAACATCTCAAATCTTGTAATTGATGTTTCAGGTGATGACACAGTGTGGTATGGCTGGGATAGTCCTACTTTACACTATTTCTCTCCAGCATACACTGGCTGGTGACATTTCCTCGGTCACTAGCTCCAAATGCACAATATTATACTGTGCTCCATTTCCAAAATATGTTTCCGTTCAGTTCAGTGAACTGTCAGTAACTTACAAAGCCGGGTGGTCCTGGAGGTCCAGAAGAGCCTGGGTTGCCTGGGATTCCATCATTGCCGTCTGGTCCTCGTGGACCCTATGACAGAAATAATGTAGATTGTGACTTTGCACTGGAAGGCATAATAAATACAAAGTGGATAGCCAATATTTAAGAATTTAATTGAAATGGTGCATCCGGCATTGTTAAATCAATGCCAACTGAAAACAAACTGAAGTATTAAATAATGTTCTGGAGAAGAAATATTTTCACCAAAACATGTTTAATTACATTTAATTACAAAAAAAAATCTCATTGAACAATGAAACCAATTAAAGCATAAATACCCTGTCTCCGGATGTGCCTCGGTTGCCAGAGGGTCCTTGTGGTCCCTGAAGACAAAAATATTTGGATCCAGTTAGATACGGGAAACCAAAACATAATTCAATCTGTTCCAGCATGTTATCCATCATATAATTACACCTTTGATCTATTACAGTTCCTGTGTTCTTTTCTTTGATAACATTTTATTATGTGTATGCTTAAGGGGAAAGATGGAAAGCAGAGCCTTCAATTATAAGATATCTTTCAAATCTATATATCTCCAAACTTGTAATAGCCTTGTCCCTTCTTGGAAAGCCCAGTAGGTGACACTCCCACCTCAGAGGCAGAAGGTTGTGGTTTCAACACACAAATCTCAACTGGCACTGCTTGAAGTGCCGTCTTTCAGGCAGGAGGTTAAATCACGGCCCAGTCTGCCTTCTCAGGTGGACGCATAAGATCCCATGACCAATATTTATCTGCCACCAAATAATATTAGAAGCAGATTATCCAATCACTATTACATTGCTGTTTATGAAAGTTTGCTTTGCACATTTTGGCTATTGTATTTCCTGCATTAGAACAATGACTCCATTTCAAAAGTATTGCATTGGCTTTATAGTACATTTATGCATCCTGAAAAAACATGAAGAGCACTGTACAAATACTTTTCATATCAGGAAACAAGCAGTTAATATGCCCAGAGCAAGCTTTTCTGATAAAATAATTCTGTAACCTAGTTTTGGTGTTATTAGTTGAGGACAGTACAGGAATCCCTCTGAACTTGTTTGATTACAAAAAAAGGAATATTTTGCATTTTTGTGAAAGTTGATGGGCCTTGGTTTTATATAAGTCAAATTGAAATACCCCTGACAATTGAATGGTCCTGCACTGAAATTTCAACTCGGGTCATACCGTTAAGTCAGTGGAGTGGGGTTTGAAGCTACCTCTGAATTTGAGGTAAAAGTGCCATGACTGAGCCTCGACCAGCAGATACATTTACTTTCCTCAGAGAGACTCTGAGAAAGAAAATTAATGTAAACAATTACAAAATCAATGGTGGATGATCAAATAGATGCACACTGAAATGGTAAGAGTCCAAAGGTGTTCAGAGACTTTTGTTGCAGTGTGACATTTTTCACTTAAAACATAAGTGTAGATTACACTAGGTAATTGTTTTTCATTTCTCTATCCAATTTTGCTCATTATGACTCCTTAACATTGTATGGAAATAATGTGTCAAAATGAATTTTATAATTATTCTATTATTTATCCAAATAATAGGATAATTACCAGAGCAACTTGGTTAAGTGTGATAATATAGTTCATTACATTCTTCCTTCATGATAGCCCTGCTAATACTTGATTGGGGTTCAATACTGGCGTTTGTTCTCTGCATTGGAAACATATCGCAAAGGCAATGGATACAATTGAGCAAATTACTGCTTGGTCTGATTCAGAAAAGGCAGATGTCTATAATTTAAGAAGGAGTTTTTCCTGAAACTGGTCCCATCCAGTGGGTCTTGGTGGAAGGCAATTGACAATAGGGCTGTGTTGCTGGCTATCCTGCATTCCAGCCCAGGGAGAATGTGTGATAAAGAAAGGAGCAACCTGATGTAAAACGTGTAAAATTCAAGCTTTACGTTGATGTGATTTATTGCAGGGAATTCCAGTGCTATTGATCCAATGGGTCAACTCTCAAAAGGATTTGACGTGGAGTTAGAATGGTCTTAGCCATGCATCAACCTTTATTCTATTTTTGTTATTGAGGTTTTTTTCTGCTTCGTTGTTTCTGTCAATTTGGCAAAAACACTATAGATGGCACAATGTATGAACCTGTGGCATATTATGTATTTGATAGGAATGGATGTGTCTAACTCGTGAGTGACGGTGATTACATAAGTATGGTAAGAATAGGCAAGTATGAATCATGCCTCTGATCAGCATTTGGTTTCCATTAATCAGTATTAAACAAAATTGTTTAAAATAGATCTAAAGGAACCTTAATGGACAAATATACACAGGGTGCAGGATATAAAACAGTATAGATGCTCTCATGAACTTCCAAAGAAGTAGAAATGGATTTTTAATTAAAATGTATTGAAACTGGCATCTGGAAATACCTGATAGTGAGTGAGGAAATTGAGCTTGTTTAATTAGACTTTGTGCTGGAAATTAGGTAATTCATATCTCTCCTTCTATGTGTAGGAAGGAACTGCAAATGCTGGTTTAACCGAAGATAGACACAAAATGCTGGCATAACTCAGCGGGTCAGGCAGCATCTCTGGAGAAAAGGAATAGGTGACGTTTCAGGACGAAACCCTTCATTAGACTAGTTACATTTCAGCAACTTATAGAAATGTCATATGAAATGTAATGCACGCTGTCACTAATAATATGATTGTTTAATTGTACATACCGTCAATTCATCTTGGTAACCCTGCAATAAGAAATAATACATTTAATTATCTTACAAAAATCAAAATTTAATTGAATTTTTAAGAAATAGACTGTAATGATTTTAACACTTACATAATTTCCATTGTCTGCAGAAAAAGAAAAGAAGACATAATTAAGAATTAGCCATATTTTTAAAAATGTAGATTTGATAATACATTGTATACACACATTCCAGATTTGAAAAAAAACTACATAAATGTGCTACCCGGTTTATTTTGTAGAATTTACAGAGTGGAAGTTGCTATATGATTATGGAGAAATTAGGAAATATATTCTCTGCTCACTATTTGTTAAAAACCAGCATGAAATTCTACATTTGATTTCATATTTTGCTAGAAATCTGTCCACAATCTTTTTCAGATATGTACAAAATTTTATGTTTAATTCTCAGTAAATAAAAATCTTACACTTACATTGGTAAGGAAATTTATGAATTTAAACCATGTTTTCGTAACAAATAGTCGCACTGTGATTTAGACAAAGGTTAAACTAAATGCTTGGTAATTGGAACACTTTATATTTGTAAGACGCAGCGTTTAGAATCCCAAGCATATTGTCAAATAATTACCCTTTTTTAAGATATATAGAACACTTTTTCTTTCAGGCACCTGCATTAGTTCTCAGAGATCAAGTTTGTGATATGTAGAGAAAAACTTTATTCAATATATGGTTGAACCCCATGTTTACAGGTGAACCCGTCTTCTCATAATTATTGTGCCTGTGACATCATACATAAGATTGCGATTTGTGGATAGAATTGGTGATTATGTTATCTGAATCCTTAAAATAAATATAATTGACATTGGTTCACATAGAATCCTTAACTGGCAATAGAGCCAAAAGAACGACAAAGCCAATAAACTGGATTTCAACTCATGTCCCGAAGAACCCAACATAATTTTTGATCCCCATTGCACTAGCCAATGTAGCTTGTGAAAAAAAAAGTTGAAAGGGTTGAATATGTGGGCTAGTCCTCCTCACTCATTGCATTAAAGCTGAATGCAGTGGCCTAAAGTAGCACTGAACCAGATAGTGCGAAAACAGATATCCAATTCGTTTTTGTTGTAACTCAGATTTGGACCAATCATGACGGGATAAACTGTGTCAATTAGGGGAGAAATTCATTTTTCGCTGCAACTCAAGACCATTGTAACTATTATACTTATCAAATAATAGGCAGAATTTTCAGAATAATTTCACAAATAAATTAAAAATATTTTTCTTTACTTGAATTATTTCATAGAAGATAATAGCATCACATGCAGCTATCTTGATCTTGAAATATGCGAGTCCAAATAAGTAAATTTTAAAATAGCAATGTAAATCTCACTTTAAGATAACAGGTCCCTTTCTTGAATCCACTTTTTTGAAAACAAGGCCAGTAATTTTATCTCAAAGGATGATAATTATAGAAAACATTATATTTTGATCAATGTACTTTAATTCCTAAATACTTATTGTAAGAATACAAAGAACATTTAAATGGCTTTCTAATCTTTAACATTGTCACTAAATTAGATTAGAACATATTTAATACTATTTAAGGAAAATTAGTTTAGTGAATTAGTTTAGGAAATAATTTAAGCAAACAAATACTTTATCATATTTCAGGTAAGAGTCATTTTATAAATTGACATAGATTATCTAATAAATTGGAGGAAACGAGAACAGTATATGACTTGGAGAATAATCCAAGTTTTGTGGTTGTTGGGTCAAGTTGGCACCAGGGTGGCATTTCTGCCACCAGGCTACTTATCAATGTTATTGCCAGAGAATCTGTCACACAAACACAGCCAACCAGGCTGAGGTTTCTACACCTTGCCTGTAATTTCCTGCACTTTGATTCACCTTATACCATTACCGAGACCTGCAAGTTGCCACAAACCACACGTACAAATAGAAACACTTTTAATGGAATGAGACCAAAATGTTTAACAGTACAAACATATCTGCTGTTTAACAGGATATAGCTACCTGATTGGTGGTGGGAGTGGTTTTTAATAATTCAACCACAATTTCACAAATATGCCAAATCATATTTTAGAAAGTTTCTGTGCCAACCTCATTGAATTAGATGTTTCATGAAAGATTTAGTCTGAGTTTATTCTGCAAATTTGTAGATAGGGTTTCCAGTTCCAATTGATACAGGTGAAGGCACTAGAGGATGCACAAGACAACATTGACACATTGCACATCAGAAGATTATGACTGTAAAGATTGGGTTTAAAATGAGAATGGTTCTGTAAAATTAAGGCAGGAATAATTTTCCTGGATTGTTTTGAATATAACGCAGAACAGATAAAAAAATTTGGGATAATCATGGCAGAGATACGAAAAAAAAGATTCTGATGAAAATTAAAAAAACGTTAATTTGTACTGTTGCATCCACCTAGCTAATCGGTTCAATTCACAACTGTTTTCCTTTCGAAGTGAGGATTCATTTCCCCCACCCCTTACACAGACCCCAACTTCAACCCGAGCCAACAAGTCAGATACTTCAAATTACCAGCAGGTGGCTCCAAAGTTCACATGTTAATTTTCGGATCCTAAAAATATCACCACATATGTTTTGCATCTAAATACTTCAGGGAAATGTCGAGGTGGATCTGTACTGAGATTATGCGGATATTTCCTCATTATCACTACAGATCTCCCACGTTGTCACCAATTCGTCCGCTCACATGTCACACCTTCTTTGGCGTTGACAAAGGAACTGCTGGAAAACTAAGTATGCAGAGGCCCCCCCCCCTTCAAACTGGACACATCGCAGATTTATCTGCACCAGTCTCCCGGGACAATGCAGCCACATCAGATGTGGGTGGAAACCAGAACAAGAAACACCCACGCGCGCGAAACACTGCTTGGTCACTTAAAACAAAAGAATCGGTACTCTAGACTATATAAACTGGAATTCTTGAAACATTTTAAAAATCCTGTTGTACCGTAATCTGCATCGACAGTGAGGCGGATTAAAGTGAAAGCACTACCGCGGGGTGGCAGTGTCCACAAACTACCTGCTCCCTTCCCTCGAACCCAACTCAACGTTGTCATGGAAAACATTACTTACATCTGTTGCCATTAAAGTTCCCCCCTTCCACCCAGCCCGGAATCCGATCAGTTTCAATGTCTGCATTTTTGCTTTCTAAAGCTTAAATCCACAGTCGTATATCACCTGGGCTCAATTAAGCAGAAAAAAGATGGAACTGCCGCCCACACAAAAAAAATGCTCATGGATTTCCTTACTTTCCAACATTTGTCTAACCCGCTTCTAAGCACTTCGTTGCGAATTAAATTTTAAGCACATATTTACGAACGTATTTTCTTAAAGTATGTATAAAATAACAAGGTGCAGATGCGCTTGACCAATACGTTGCTATTGTATAGGCTACTGTTTAAGAAAGGCCGTTCGTTGCAATTACAGGATTTATAACGGGATTTATACTTTTATTATTCTTATTTCATTCCTCTTCGTTTTTTGATCATTTGAACTCCGGGTTTCTGAAAGAATCTGGCATGCCTTATCTTACTGGGCTGCAGCCTCCAAGCACACATATACATTACATTGTCAGATTTAAAAGGGGCACTTACATTCGTCTTCATATTGGCCTCTTGCTACGAACGTCGTTACTGCAAGCAGCAACAAAATCCGTGTATCCACAAAGCTGAGCATGTCTAAATGTTAGACATGCAGACTCCTTGTGAAAAATAGCCCAGACTTTTACCCAGCAAGAATAAAACAGGCGATGATAACTCCAGACTTTACAGAACCCTCCTGCCGAATCTCTAGCGTGATGTACCCTTCTTATAGTACAGGAGGATCCCTGTCTGCGTGTCAGGACATCCCCTTAACCAATAGAAACCCAATGGTCCAGCACTCTCAACCCCAACAGATCCATTGGAGGGGCATGTTCCAATGTGCACCGCCTGCCAGGAGATTACTGGCACAGCATCATTGGAATGACGATTCCAGAAACTCTTAATTGAATCCAGCCCTCTGCTTTGTCATTTCGGGCTTCACTTCGCTAGGGGGCTGTGGTGGGGTATTTAATACTTGTCCCACTTTCTACAGTGGGAGACCATGTCACAAACTGCCGGCACTCGCGGTATTCGAGCAAGGCCAGAAATCAGGGACTACTTCGCATGTGAACCCCGATGAGCAGAGCGGTTCAATTGTTTGCGCTGGGTGCATGTTAGCTCTGTTCATCACCGCTTCGGTAACTTGCAACTGGAAATACTGGTGTCTGTGGCAACTGCTTGCCAGCCATTACATTCCAGTGGATTTGATAGAAACGACCACACTATTAGCGGGGAGAAAGAACAACGACTTCAGACGATGCCAATCTGAGGCTCACGCCCTTACCCCAAGTGTTCACGCGGCTCCTTGGTCTCAATCTCAATCTGACGTTCAGATTGAAAATAGTTTAAAATCCTTTGACTTTATACTTCTTAAATATCATTATCGACTTAACAATAGATCTTGCATACAAGTTATCTGACGCCCGGAGTTAAAATTACAAACCAGCACACGCTAGAAAGACGGATTTCTGCAGAGAAGAGTTGACATAAAGATGTATATGGTGCATTGGATAGGGAGATGCTCCCTTCTCCCTCTCGTTGTCAACAAAACGGTAGCAGTTGGAGCAGAGTAGACAACAAATTGTGTATCTTAAAATAAAACGAGCTAAAACATACATGTCGTCAAAAGAAATACACGCGCGGTTAATGTTGAATCTCCTTTTTAATTTAGATCGACATCAGCTTTTATGGTTTGACACAGTTTGATTGTAAGTTGACTACAGACACAGAACCAACAAATTATTTCATCGGTTACAATAGGATGAGGATCATTTCGTTCTTCCACGCAAAATGTCGACTACATTATTTTTTCTGAAAACAGTTAGATTCACTCAGTTAGGCTGAACGCAAATAGACTCCTGGAAAGATTACATATTTCGCTTTAAAAACAATGTTTCTGTTAAATTTGCCAGTGTATCCTTTTCACTGAAAAGCGAACGCCCCTCGGAGTTGCCCTCGCTCCGGTGGTCTGACAAGTGTTATCTTTTAAAGTGCATTCGTGAAAGGTAACCCTTTCAGTCTCGTCGGACAGAATGCATCCGAAGTGTACTCGTGGCTTGGCGGAAGCGCATTTAACTGTCAGTTCTTAACAAAAAATGGAATTGTGACTACAGGTCCAAAGTTACACCACATGAACCCAATTATACTCGCGTGGGGTGGGGTGGGGGAGGGCTGTGCAGTGTTGTGGAAGCTTGGCTGTATCTTCCAAAGGGAACGTGTTCAATATGTTTTAAAACCAAATGTAGCCTGTCTACTGCTTATAGCTGGTGATTTTTATTAACAATGCTAATTGGATTGAAATATAATTCATTGAGGACCGATAATTTTGTACTGCGACCTGTCTGAATCGTCATTATACATAAACTGTGGTGTTAGCTGCGATTGTGTCTGAGATTTCCAAGATGATCAGGAACGCCCCCCTCCCTCTCAACAGGACCTGGGGGTTGTAAAAGATGCCACATACCCAAATTCCTTTCTGTCAATTAAGTATATACATATGAAATCAGATGCATACATCGTCAAAAATACAGTGTGTTACTTAGTAACATCCCGCATTGTCCACCTCTTGCATTGCATGTCTCCGTTGACAGTTGAAGGTTTTCTAGATAAAATCTACCAAAATCTTTAACGTGTGGAGTTAGTTCCACAGCTCCAGAAACGTTCCTCAGAAGCTGGAATGCAGCCTGACTTTGATTCGGAGATGCGCAGTTTTATCAGCGAATTCTTCACAAATGACTCGAGCCTAGAGCGAACAACGACTGGAATCTCTTATTCCACCCACAAAAGCAGAGAAACCGGGCAAGAAAAATCATGTCCAGACAAACAGATAGAACAGCAGCAGACAGCCCCGCCACCCCCTCTCTGTTGCAGACTAGATTTCTTATCTTTCCGAAAATAAATATAAAGATGTAAAGCAGATGTGAGATTGAGTCATGGTGACGTTTTCACTTCCACCGATGGCAAGACTACGATTTCAGCATTAATTAACGGCGAGATACTGTTAATTGCAATGATTTCTCAGCTAGCCACAGGGATACGTTTCGACCCTGCAGATGATAGAATCAGCGGTTACGTTTTTTCAGTCCCTGCCCGAATCAGCATTCTTTTTATGCATCTGGATTTGATTTCAAAATAACTATAATCCACAGGGAAAGATCATCTGCCTCTTCTAGCGTCCTCTTCTTCCAAAAAATAAAGAGAAATCCTTCAAGGAAGCAACTTTCATTTTGTACAAAATCAGTTTTCCACAACAAAATAAACAGTTCAGGACTTTGACGGTTCCATTGTGTGAAATCTTTTGCAACTTTGTAATAGAACACAGAAGAGTACAGCACACCTCGTCAGTCCCTGTGTCTACCTCGTCAGTCCCTATGTCTTCCCTCGCAAGGGACTGAATTCCATTCCTCACCAGAAGAGCTACCCCCCCTCCTCTGCCCACCTGCCTGTCCTTTCTATAGGATGTATAACCCTGAATATTAAGTTCCCAGACCCGATCCTCCTGCAGCCACGTCTCGGTAATCCCCACAATGTCATATCTACCAACCTCTATCTGAGCCTCAAGCTCATCTACTTTACTTCTTATACTTCGCGCATTCAAATACAGTACTTTTAATTCCTTGTGCATCTCACCATCCACAAGGATCCCTACTACACTTGGCCATACTCTCCTATCCCTTTGTGAGCTTTCTTTCCCGTTAATTCTGGGGTCATTAACTATCCCAGGCTCGGACCACAAAAGCTGCCGATGTCATTGGCCTTCACCGCCTCCCCAGGTCCACAACCACCGCTGCCGCTGACTCCCACTGTCTCCCCGGGACCGCTGACCTTCACCGCCTCCCCGATGTAAAAAAAAAGTGTCTGAAGAAGGATCTCGTCCCGAAACGTCACCCATTCCTTCTCTCCAGAGATGCTGCCTATCCTGCTGAGTTACTTCAGCATTATGTGTCTCCTCACCATCAAATGTATCTACAAGAGGAACTGCCTCAAGAAGGAGGCACTGTCATAAAAATCCCAACCCTCTTCTCGCTACTACCACCAGGCAGGAGGTAGAGGTATAAGTCCCACACCTCCAGGTTTTGTAATGGCAACTTTCTAACAACTGTCAGGTTCTTAAACTGACTTACAAAGCCCTAATCCTACCTTGACAATGCAATGCTATGGACCACCTCTTGCACTACCATGAACTTGATCTTTTCTAAATATGTTTTGTACTAAGAGTTGATTTTTGCAGTCTTTTTTCTTTGTTCTGTCTTGCAGAATTCTATATGTAATTTATACCAAATTATATGTATTTTATGTCTTTTTGTGTGTTTGTCTATATGCCTATGATGCTGCCACATGCAAAATTGTCATTGTACCTGTACTGTGCTATACTTGTGCATATGGCAATACGTTTAACTTGAGTTGATGTGACAATAGGGAATGAAGACTATGTAGAAGTCTGCAGAAGTTCAATAAAGTACCATTGAACCACTGAAATAACTCCTTGACTTCAGTTTCATTGAAGTTCAGTCTTGCCCTATACAGGACTCTCAAAAAATCACACTTACTCAAATGTACCTTGGTGGACTTCACTGTTGAGAATATTGCAACATTCAATCCCATCTTCAATGTTAACATCTGAAAAAGATTCAGCACAATGACTTTGTAGAGAGGATTTTGCTTGATCAGTCTGAAGAAGGGTCTCGACCTGAAACGTCACCTATTCCTTCGCTCCATAGATGCTGCCTCACTCGCTGAGTTTCTCCAGCATTTTGTCTACTTTGATTATTTTGGAGCACAGTGGCACAACTCACAGGTCGAGTGAGCTGGGTTCAATCCTGAATTCGTTTGCAGTTCCTGCCTGCGAATGCATGGTTTCCTCCAGGTGCTCTGGTTTCCTCTGACATTGCAATGACGTGCTGCTCAATAGGTAAATCGGCCAGTGTAAGTTGCCCAAGTGTGAAGGTGAGTAGTAGAATCTGCGATAAATTGATGAGAATGTTGGGATGAATGAAATGGGATAGTGTGGGATGCTTGGTGGCTAGTGCAGATTTGTGGGCCAAAGGAGCTTTGTATGACTTTGTGACTCTAGGTCATGCCACAATAAACATCTGGATCTATCCTCCCTGAATGAGAAACTCCCAACCATTGATTGTAGAGAGACACTTCAGGGATTGGTAATGGTACTACCTACATTCTTATATAGTATGTTTTGGGTCTTGAATGTCCAGGAAACAACGTCAAAATTTATAGCTGAGATAAAACTTGGAAGTGTGGCAAATATTGAGGAAGAGAGTGAATAACATAAAGGGCTTAGGTTGTGGAGATTTGCAGATACATGACATATAGAATTTAATATTGGAAAGGGTGAGATGGTCATTTGCAGTAAGAGAATAAGGCCATTAAAAAGGATAGAGTTCTAAAGTAAGTGCAAGAACCTTTAGATCTAGGGGATGCCCACACAAGGGTTGGATTTGGAAAGGGAGGTTGAAACATTGCTGAAAAGGACAAATGGGCCTTGGGTTTTGTGAACAGAGGCATTTACCATAAAAGCAAAGACATCCTGATTATATTTGTAAAACAATGCCCTTAGCTGTAACTCTTCTGTAAATCCACATTCATACCACATAAAGGGCAGGATGTGAAAACCTTAGAATGGTTGCACAGCTGATTAAGTCATAGAGGAAGATTGGCAAAATTGAATTTAATCTCCCTAAAGCAGAAAAGGTTAAGGTGTGATATAAAGGATGTGTTTAAAATTATGAAAAATGCAGATAATGACTGATGAGAATCTGCTTATTTTGATCTGATGCAACACCCAAGAAGATAACGGAGAAAAAGATGACAGATTAAAGTGATTGGCAAAATTGCATAGGTAAATTAGGGCAATGTTTGGTCATGCAACAAATTATAATGATCGAGATGATGAAAGCAAATTCAATTGTAGCCTTCAAAAATGTACTTGATACATGAAGCAAAACATTTTGTAGAAATTGAAGGTTTGAAGTAATGAGAATAACTGAAATGTGCTTGTGATGTATTTCACTTTGGTACAAAAAATTACAAATAGATTAGCCTTGTTAATAAATCACTGGAAATAATTTCAGTGGCAAACCATATCTGTCATCTTAATTTGAGAAGATTTGAATACATGACTGAAGACATTATATTACAATGATAGAGATCACAACTGAAACATAATGGGAATGAAACAAAGATTTACCTGAGTGGGTTTTGGGTTGAGGGGATTGTCTAATAACATGAGATTAACCAGATTGGATCTATTTTTAATAGAGCTCAGAGAAATCAGATGTGGTCTCAATTAAACATATAACACTCTTGCCTGCCTTGAAAATCAAAGAGATTACAGATACAGGAAAGACTCAGCAGGTCAGGCAATAGAATGAGAAATAGAGTTAATGTTTCAGAATGAACCGCTTTCATTAATCTGGACTTTAATTTGAAATGTCAACTCCACTTCTCTTTCCATAGATTTTACCTGAACTGCTGTTTCCAGCATTCTCAGTTCTTATTTCTGAAATGACTTGATAGAGTTAATGCAGACAGAATGTTTCCTCTGGCTGAGGTGTCGATACCTAAAGGAACAGCGTCAACAGTGGACCGAGATGAGAATGAATTGCTTCACCTAGAAGGGAGTGAGCTTTTGTAATTCTCTGCTCAGGAGACCCAATGAGGCTCAGTCACGTAGTATATCCCAATAGGAATCATAGATTTTTGGACATTAAGAGAATCAAACCTGATGTGACTCTTGTATCAGAGTAATAGCCCTGTCCCACTGTACGATTTAATTCCAAGAGCTCCCCCGAGTTTAAAAAAAATCAAACTCGTGGTAAGCACGGAGAATGAACATAGCGGGTACGTCAGAGCTCGGGGACGTCTCTTAGCGCTAACGGCAGGTACTCGGGAAGACTCGCTAATGGCAGGTAAGCACGGGAATACTCGTGAAGATTTTTCTACATGATGAAAAATGTCCACGAGAGCCCCGAGTACTGACGAGTGGCCATTACCGTAAATCTCCGAGTTCAAATCAGGGCAAACACGGGAGAGCTCTTGGAATGAACTCGTACCGTGAGACAGGGTTTTTACTATACACTGAGCAGTATTCTGTCATCAATCCTAACCAGGCAATGTCTGCAGTGTCTGAAGATCTCTTAAGTTCACTTACAATCAATAACATCAGGGCAACATTGTAACCATCCTATGGCGCGAGTATGGAACCTCACACCATCAGCTAATTATGTTCCTGTGACAAATCTAAATCTCTGGCTAAAGAGCTTCAATCTGCCAAGTGATCCTTGGACGTGACGAATAGTTTGTAGACAGGTCAAGGCCTTTGTGTAGCCATGCTCCAACTTTGGGCATGTAAACAAACTGTATTTCCAAATACTACCATTGAGTAAGCTCAGCACAAGAACTGCAGGTCTTACCCCGAAACATAAATCAATAGACAATAGACAATAGGTGCAAGAGTAGGCCATTTGGCCCTTCGAGCCAGCACGGCCATTCAATGTGATCATATAACCATATAACCATATAACAATTACAGCACGGAAACAGGCCATCTCGACCCCTCTAGTCCGTGCCGAACACATAATCTCCCCTAGTCCCATATACCTGCGCTCAGACCATAACCCTCCATTCCTTTCCCATCCATATAACTATCCAATTTATTTTTAAATGATAAAAACGAACCTGCCTCCACCACCTTCACTGGAAGCTCATTCCACACAGCTACCACTCTCTGAGTAAAGAAGTTCCCCCTCATGTTACCCCTAAACTTCAGTCCCTTAATTCTCAAGTCATGTCCCCTTGTTTGAATCTTCCCTACTCTCAGTGGGAAAAGCTTTTCCACGTCAACTCTGTCTATCCCTCTCATCATTTTAAAAACCTCTATCAAGTCCCCCCTTAACCTTCTGCGCTCCAAAGAATAAAGCCCTAACTTGTTCAACCTTTCTCTGTAACTTAGTTGCTGAAACCCAGGCAACATTCTAGTAAATCTCCTCTGTACTCTCTCTATTTTGTTGACATCCTTCCTATAATTAGGCGACCAAAATTGTACACCATACTCCAGAATTGGCCTCACCAATGCCTTGTACAATTTTAACATTACATCCCAACTTCTATACTCAATGCTCTGATTTATAAAGGCCAGGACACCAAAAGCTTTCTTTACCACCCTATCTACATGAGATTCCACTTTCATGGAACTGTGCACAGTTATTCCCAGATCCCTCTGTTCACCTACATTCTTCAATTCCCTACCATTTACCATGTACGTCCTATTTTGATTTGTCCTGCCAAGATGTAGCACCTCACACTTATCAGCATTAAACTCCATCTGCCATCTTTCAGCCCACTCTTCCAACTGGCATAAATCTCTCTGTAGACTTTGAAACTCTTCTTCATTACCCGCAACCCCACCTATCTTAGTATCATCTGCATACTTACTAATCCAATTTACCACACCATCGTCCAGATCATTGATGTACATGACAAACAACAGTGGACCCAACACAGATCCCTGTGGCACCCCACTCGTCACTGGCCTCCAACCTGACAAACAACCATCCACCATTACTCTCTGGCATCTCCCATTCAGCCACTGTTGAATCCATCTTGCTATTCCACCATTAATACCCAACCATTGAACCTTCTTAACCAACCTTCCATGAGGAACCTTGTCAAAGGCCTTACTGAAGTCCATATACACAACATCCACTGCTTTACCCTCATCAATTTCCCGAGTAACATCTTCAAAAAATTCAAGAAGATTAGTTAAACATGACCTTCCAGGCACAAATCCATGTTGACTGTTCCTAATCAGACCCTGTTTATCCAGATGCTTATATATATTATCTCTTAGTATTCTTTCCATTAATTTGCCCACCACTGACGTCAAACTAATAGGTCTATAATTGCTAGGTTTACTCTTAGACCCCTTTTTAAACAATGGAACAACATGCGCAGTACGCCAATCCTCCGGCACTATTCCCGTTTCTAATGACATTTGAAATATTTCTGCCATAGCCCCTGCTATTTCTATACTAACTTCCCTCAATGTCCTAGGGAATATCCTGTCCGGACCTGGAGACTTATCCACTTTTATATTTTTCAAAAGTGTCAGTACTTCCTCTTCTTTGATCCTCATAGTTTCCATAGCTACTCTACTTGTTTCCCTTACCTCACATAATTCAATATCCTTCTCCTTGGTGAATACCGAAGAAAAGAAACTGTTCAATATCTCCCCCATCTCTTTTGGCTCTGCAGATAGTTGGCCACTCTGACTCTCTAATGGACCAATTTTATCCCTTGTTATCCTTTTGCTATTAATATAGCGGTAGAAACCCTTCGGATTTACTTTTACCTTACTTGCCAAAGCAACCTCATATCTTCTTTTAGCTTTTCTAATTTCTTTCTTAAGATTCTTTTTACATTCTTTATACTCCTCAAGCACCTCATTTACTCCATGCTGCCTATAACTATTGTAGATATCCCTCTTTTTCCGAACCAAGTGTCCAATTTCCCTTGAAAACCATGGCTCTTTACAATTTTTACGATTTCCTTTCAACCGAACAGGGACATGGCTGATCATCCCCAATCAATACCCCGTTCCTGCCTTCTCCCCATATCCCCTGACTCCGCTATTTTTAAGAGCCCTATCTAGCTCTCTCTTGAAAGCATCCAGAGAACCTGCCTCCACCGCCCTCTGAGGCAGAGAATTCCACAGACTCGCCACTCTCTGTGAGAAAAAGTGTTTCCTCGTCTCCGTTCTAAGTGGCTTACTCCTTATTCTTAAACTGTGGCCCCTGGTTCTGGACACCCCCAACATCGGGAACATGTTTCCTGCCTCTAGCATGTCTAAACCCTCAACAATCTTATATGTTTCAATGAGATATCCTCTCATCCTTCTAAACTCCAGAGTGTACAAGTCCAGCTGCTCCATTCTCTCAGCATATGACAGTCTCGCCATCCCGGGAATTAACCTTGTAAACCTACACTGCACTCCCTCAATAGCAAGAATTAGGGGACCAAAACTGCACACAATACTCCAGGTGTGGTCTCACTAGGGCTCTGTAAAATTGCAGAAGGACCTCTTTGCTCCTATATACGATTCCTCTTGATATAAAGGCCAACATGCCATTCTTCACTGCCTGCTGTACCTGCATGCTTACTTTCATAGACTGATGTACAAGGACCCCCAGATCCCGTTGTACACCCCTTTTCCAAACTTGACGCCATTTAGATAGTAATCTGCCTTCCTGTTTTTGCAACCAAAGTGGATAAGTTCAAGTTCAAGTGAGTTTATTGTCATGTGTCCCTGTATAGGACAATGAAATACTTGCTTTGCTTAAGCACACAGAAAATAGTAGGCATTTACTACAAAACAGATAAATGTGTCCATATACCATGATATAAATATATACACACATGAATAAATAAACTGATAGTGCAAATAACAGAAAGTGGTTGGTAATAGTCAGAGTTTTGTCCGAGCCAGGTTTAATAGCCTGATGGCTGAGGGGAAGTAACTATTCCTGAACCTGGTTGTTGCAGTCTTCAGGCTCCTGTACCTTCTACCTGAAGGTAGCAGGGAGATGAGTGTGTGGCCAGGATGGTGTGGGTCTTTGATGATACTGCCAGCCTTTTTGAGGCAGCGACTGCGATAAATCCCCTCGATGGAAGGAAGGTCAGTGCCGATGATGGACTGGGCAGTGTTTACTACTTTTTGTAGTCTTTTCCTTTCCAGGGCGCTCCAGGTGATAAACCTCACATTTATCCGCATTAAACTTCATCTGCCATGCATCTGCCCACTCCCCCAACCTGTCCAAGTCACCCTGCATTCTCATAGCATCCTCCTCACAGTTCACACTGTCACCCAGCTTTGTGTCATCTGCAAATTTGTTAATGTTACTTTGAATCCCTTCATCCAAATCATTGATGTATATTGTAAATAGCTGCGGTCCCAGCACCGAGCCTTGCGGTACCTCACTAGTCACTGCCTGCCATTCTGAAAGGGACCCGTTAATCCCTACTCTTTGTTTCCTGTCTGCCAACTACTTCTCTATCCATGTCAGCACTCTACTGCAATACCATGTGCCCTAATTTTGCCCACTAATCTCCTATGTGGGACCTTATCAAATGCTTTCTGAAAGTCCAGGTACACTACATCCACTCTCCCTTGTCCATTTTCCTAGTTACATCTTCAAAAAATACCAGAAGATTAGTCAAGCATGATTTCCCCTTCGTAAATCCATGCTGACTCGGACCAATCCTGTTACTGCTATCCAAATGTTCGGCTATCTTATCTTTTATAATTGACTCCAGCATCTTCCCCACCACCGATGTCAGGCTAACTGGTCTATAATTCCCTGTTTTCTCTCTCCCGCCTTTCTTAAAAAGTGAGATAACATTAGCTACCCTCCAACCCACAGGAACTGATCCTGAGTCTATAGAAGATTGGAAAATTATCACCAATGCATCCACGATTTCTAGAGTCACTTCCTTAAGTACCCTGGGATGCAGACCATCAGGCCCTTGGGATTTAGTAGTTTAGATGAATAGTAAGCCACTGGTCTATGCCTATCCTCATGTCTTTGAGTGAGGACTGCAGTCGAGCATTCAGTGAGAATAGTGCAATAAAGTTGGAAGGGTCTATCATGAAGTGGTCTTCCCAATGCTGGGGCCTTAATCAATGATCTCTTCAAGTTCTCAAAAGCCTCTTCTGCTTCCTTAGTCTAAAATTTAAAGTAATCAATTGTTCCTGTAGACATCGGGAAAACAAGGTAGGCAAATTGATGAATCCCTGAGGTATTCAAAGTGTATTGCTGGCCCTTGTACATGAAAGCAAACAAATATTGGCTGTTCTTATGTAGTGGCAATGAGAAGAAGGCATGTTGCAGGTCTACTATTGAAAAGATTCTTGCTTCGGCTGGGATTAGAGCTAAGATGTGAGCAGGGTTTGGCACTAGAGCATGGAGCGGTTCTACATTAATTGATCTTAGCATTAATTGATCTTAGGTCTTGGACCAATCTGTACTGGCCCTCCTTTCCTGGTTTCGGAACTGCAAGGATTGGTGTGTTGGAAAATAGACTGGCATTTTACTAAGATGTCTTGTTCCAGCAATCCCCGAATTAACTTGTCTATGCTGTGGCCTGTGATTTCAATGGGTACTGTTGTATCGAAGGCAGTGTCATCCCTTTCTGGAGAGCTACTTGGATGGGATCAATGCGAACACATCCTACCTGAGTTGCGTCTTCTGCCCACACTTGCAGGTCCACATACTCACATACCTCACTCCCCAGATGCTGGCGTAGCCGGGCAACAACTGTCCTTGGGGATTGACAGAATCCCCAAGGACAGCACATTGGTTAGACAAGTTCTGCTCTTTGTACTTATTCGGGTCTGCCATGTTAATTGCCTTTTTCACCACAGCTCCTAGATCTTTTGCACTCGCTTGAAAGTTTACTTTTCTGGTAATATGTGGAGCAACCTTTGCAGTTTGTTTCCATAGATTCACAGGGACTTCAGCGTATTCCGCAGTGCCCTCCTTTCCTATCACTAGTGCCAAAATCTTATTTCCCAGTTCTTTCCCTCACATCAATAACAGTTACTTTGTTTCCCTTCTTCGTTTCTCTGTTGCTTCCCCTTGTCTTGCTTCATTCTCTCCTTCTCTGTCTTCGTGAAGGGCATTCCCTGCTCGAATTACCCAGCTGGTTACAATTAAAGCAAGCACCTGATGTTATTACTTTATCCACTTTAAAATATCTCTTCGGGGAAATATGGGGCTGTCTATCATCTTTCCTTGATTCGGGAGTATCTTTCATTAAATTCTTCCTTGTACTATTTTCAGTAATTATTGTGATGGTATGTCTAATTTCTTTATCTTGATACATTATTTTGATTAGTCCAGGGATAGGGGTCAGGCAATCTTGTCCATTGACTTAGGACTGGCTGGCTAATCAGGACTGCAAAAATGGATTGGTCTGAGAAAAAGATGTCTGTCTTCTTGGTCCCTGATTTCCTGGCCAGCTCACTCTCTGCTCTCTCTGATCTTTGAAATCTCCTCGATTCCTCTGATCTCTGCAATCTCTATGATCACAAGAGTCTCTTTGATCCCGAGAATCTCTTCTCTGACCCCCTCCTTCACTTCTTCCCCTGGTCGGACATGCCCTACTTCAATGTCCTGTCCCACCACAAGTATAGCATTGGTCTGGTCCCAGTATTTTATTTCTTCTCCAATTTGATCTTGGGGAAATTGGCTCTAAGGCAGGCATATCATCATAAAAGTGATCTACAGCTTCAGCACTTTCAAACGAAAGGCAACACAGCTTCAGCACTTTCAATCTAAAGGCAACACAGCTTTAGCACTTTCAAACCAAAGGCAACACAGCTTTAGCACTTTCAAACCAAAGGCAACACAGCTTTAGCACTTTCAAACCAAAGGCAACACAGCTTTAGCACTTTCAAACCAAAGGCCAACACAGCTTTAGCACTTTCAAACCAAAGGCAACACAGCTTTAGCACTTTCAAACACTCACAGTTTAGTAGACATGTGTTCAGTGTCATTCACTGCTCAGACTGAGAATTGCGACCTCTCGCTCCTCCATCTTGCAGAGAACTGAGGCACCTCCACACTTCCGGGTTTTATAGTCCCTTCGGAAGGGGCATGGCCTTCAGGAGAGAGAATCTCAACATTTTTTAAACACTATTAACTCTTTTATTTTTCATCGATGGGCAATATCTTCTTGTCCTGCACAGTGGAAGGGGACTCTGAGTAAGATGGCCAGAAATCACAGTAAGTGGCAGTGTTTTTTCTAAAATCAATATACAGAACAAGAGGAAGTGGTCAAGATGAGACTTTTAGTAATATAGATAAATCGAAGAATTTAGACCTTTACTTTTCGTAATTACCGTACTCCAATATTTTAGCTCCCTTCCCACTAATTCGAGGAATTACAATAGAAAGGGAGCTTAATTTCAATCATCAGTGTTGCCCCAGAATATTTTCTTTAGCCAATTATACTCCAACACTGGGTTCCCAGCACCGTTACGGAGTCCTTGAACTTATCCAAAGTTCTAGATACTACTCACACACGCGGGGCCTTCAACCCCCTAGGCTTCTCTCCTTCCAACCTGCTAGGTACTGTGTTTCAGCACGTGTCTGCTTCGCGCTGGCTTTCGATGCCGATTGTTAAAGCGTCTTTCCAATCGCACCCTCAGCAACGATACAGTACTCCCCCTCTTTGTACTGTTCCCTACTCAGACATGCCTCTTCAGATACCCCAGCCAATTCAGATATCCCAGTCTGAGCGGGGCCTCCAACCCCTGAAATCTCTCTTTGGTGTCAGGCCAACTCAATGGTACCTGACCGCAACAGCTTTTGACTAACTAAGGTGTGGGGACTTTAACCCACAAGAGAAAAGCCTTGTGAGCCTAACCCCCACCACACCCTTAGGCAAGGACTCTCCATCTCTCCTTACCCTCAGTGCTTTCTAGACTACTGTTCTCTGATCTCATTGGGATCCCCAACACAAGTGCGTGAATGATCGATTTGTTCTGATCAGCGAAGTGGGGAAAACCAATGCGAAAACCGCACTGTGGCGCAAATTTCTCCCCTCGCAATCTGGAACGACTCAACTACCTGATCGCAAATTTCTGTCTGGGGCTCCGTTGAGAGCCCCCAATGTAATTATGCTCCTAAAGCTTACCACGTTAGTCTAGTTCAGTAAAACACTGAGTCAAGCACTGGATGAACTAAACTCTTTATTCGCACTCACAAACCAACTTCCTATATGATACCTAACCAACACCGCGGGTCCGATCCATGTCTCTACTCGTCCAAGCCTTTCAGCCTTGTGCGAATAGACACCTCCTGATGGTCTGCACGGTCCCAAGTGCAACCCCAGAAGATCGACCTCGATCCATGTGGTGTCCCCTCTTTCATACTGTATCGGACCCATGGCGCAAAATACATGGTGGTGGTGGGGAGGGGGGGGGGGGGGCAACCCCTACAAGCCAATCACAAATCAAGATCATATAATACATTTATTTACAGCTCCCTAACCCAATCACAAAAGACCCCATTACATTGTTTCCACAGAAGGTTCTAGTTGGAAGACAGTTCACCAAAGTAAAGAAACATTTCCCCAGGTAACATAAACAATTTGAGCAAGGCTCCATGCTTTGACCAATCACAAGGTAACAGTGCAAAGACCCTGCAACATAGTTAACAATACTTTTACAACACCCCATTCTGTAACCAATCCTGATCATGCATTTGCAGCCAAGCTCAGCTCTTTCTGCAAAACCCTCATACATATTAACAATTGAGGGGACATCTGGACATCACCCTGTGCTTAACTTCCTCCCAGGGTCCAGACAATCTGGAGCCATGAGCATCATGGCTTTGCAGCTTTTTGCTGAAAGATGACAAGCAGGCTTTGCAAATGCAGAGATCCTCCATTTTGTTACATACGTATTTGGCCAATATTATCAAGGGCATAGATTTAAGGTGGGAGAAAGATTTAAAAGGGACTGAGGGAGGTGCATGTATGGAACAAGAGGAAACTGCAGAGATGGGTACAGTTATGACATTTAAAAAGACACTTTGGCAAGTACATACATAGATAGAAAAGATTTGCTGGGAGATGGGTCATAGAAAATGCATGGAGGTGGGACTAACTCAGCTTGACAATTTGGTCAGCAGGAATGAGTTGGGCCAAAGGGTCTGTCTGCATGCTGTATAACTCTATGACTCTTTTCTTACATCATTTCCAATCTTCTGGTAAAGTGAAGATCTCAGGGGAAATGTCTTGGAATTGGAATGAAAGTAAGATGAGGAAGCTAATAGATGGGGAAATTGTGTGGCTGGGAGAGATAAGTGTGAAGGAGATGATTTGAGGGCGAGGTGGCAGAAGATTGGGTTGTTTTGAGGTGATGTACGTGAGCTTATTGTTGCGAGATGGCCTGGAGGACAAGAAGATACTTAGGAGGGGAGGGGGCATTAAATATGTGATAGGTGAGGCCAGAGAATGACAGCAGGGAAGTGGCATGGGGGATCGCGGGAGCAGGACACAACTACTATCTTTGAAAACTTAAAGAATGCAGCTATCTAGATGATGTAAACCACATGTTCCCATCAAAGGCCAGGTAGAGCTGTTCATCGTTCAACACCTGGAGAGCTTGTGAGCCTCAAGCTGGGCTGAGCTCTATGGAAGCAACATTTCAGTGGGCATTCAGTACTATTTAATGGCATAGTGCATGGTCAATAATTTCCTCATCAGGCACACGTGGTGTAACTGAATCACATGTGGTCTCTCGTCAGTAATCCAACCTGGATTTTTTGAAAGATCCATGGCACAGTACATCAGTTCAGTTTTGTTTATTGTCACATTTAAACATGGACATTTTAATGGAAGTTAATTACATTTCTGATACCTTTTAAGGCTGATACATTTCACCATCTCATTTCCACTTAATCAAAAACCACAAAACAACATTGGCATTGTAATGGTGCAGATGCTGGAATCTTGAGCAAAATGACAAATTGCCAGAGGAACTCAGTGGGTCAGTCAGCATCTGTGGAAGGAAATGGACAGATGACATTTCTTCAGACTTCTTGACACTGAAGGTCCTTTTAAAACGAGGTATTTGTAAATTCTGTATTTGCATGAATGGTATTTTCTGTATATTCACCATACTAATTCTGCCTTGATGACTAAACTCTTTCGGTGATATCGTCAATGCATAAATGTAAAATTATAATGTTAAATGTAGGCCGGAATATATACTGCACAACTTCAGTGCCCAAATAATTATCCAAATTGCATAAAATTCCGTAATCCACTATTTTGTGAGTTGCTAACCCCTTAAACATGAATGAATTAGTGTATCTTGTTAGCACAACAGAGAGTGCATAATCCAAATATGTTAAGTGTTTGTCTAGTAACAGGAAGTCTTTGAGAGAGCAAGCACGAACCACTGAGGAAGTGGTGTTGAAAGTACAACTTGGGTGGACCTGACATGTCTTTCAGAATGGAAGACCATTGCCTTTCAACATTGAGAATTAATGGGGAGCTGAGGCAGGGTGTTAAGCAAAAGGGGCATTAGTTGAAGTGTTACAAAGATGACTGAAAGAACAGGAGATCAGTATTAATTCCAAGGAGCGCATGCAATTTGGTGAGGACACATTGGTAAGATGGCTTCTGACTGAATCAGCTTGCAACTGTGAATTGAACTACAGTCCCGTGATCACTGACTGATGCAATTTGCAATAACATTGTGATAATAGGCATTGAGTACCAACAATAATGTCAAATAATACTGAATTTCATACATCATTGCTAAAATATAATTGAATCACAAGAGTTATTTGGTAATTCAGTATTTTTAACTGGATGAAAATAGGGTGTAATTCTTTATATTGAGTGCATGGCAAGTCCACTTAAGCCACCTTTTAAATGGACCTGGCTTCAGTTTGAGCCATACCCGGGTAAAATATTTCATGGCCAAAGTTAACAGAATGCTGGCCAATTGATTTATCTCAGGTCCATCACATCCTCAGAGAGAAGTCCCAGGAGGCCACAACATGGCTTACTTAGAATATTTCCTTGTTAAATGCCTTCCTGTGCTTGGGTTTGAGTTTGATTGTGTGTGGGTGAGACGTATCGTGGTATAATTCCAGCACAAAATCACATAAAATTAATGAGAAAATAAATGTGACTTTCTGAAATTAATTTATTCTAAGGGTTAACATATAGTACATATCATACAATAATTATATAATATAATAAGTCATAATTCACAGAAGATTTATGTTTTCTGTGATAAATGTATATTATTAGTGGAAATGGGATTAGTAGAGGATTAGTTTAAATGAGTGTTTGATGGACAATACAGACTTGCTGTGCTGAAAGGTCTGTTTCCATGCCAAGTGATGCTGGAACTCAATTTGTATGAGCTTCTTTCAATGGTACTCAGCACACCGATACATTGGAAAACCATCATTTTAATACTGAAAAGTAGGGAAGTGAACATAATGCTGTTGCAATAAACTGGGAAGTATTTTTAATCAATATGCTTATGGGTGCTGCAAAATGTTGTAAAAAATATTTTCCCCTTCAGTTCAGTTCAGTTCAGTTCAGTTTAGTTTAGGGATACAGTGTGGAAACCGGACCTTCAACCCACTAGCGATCCCCACCAACTAGCATTATCCTACACACATTAGGGACAATTTAATTTATACCAAGCCAATTAAGCTACAAACATAGGTACAATAATTCATTCATGGCTTCCTGAAAGAATATTTCCAAATGAAGTTGTTGGGACCACTCTTCAACCTAATGTAACGAGGATGGAAACACTTCCAAAGTAGCAACAGAGTGTGAAGATTTTCCTTCATGCTGAGAAATAAGAATGCCACAAACTGCAGAATGGCCCCCGGGGAAAGATAATTTCTCATGCTCTGCAGCATTTCCACCAAGGATATCAGTGAAGTCTCAAACAGCATGGAGCCTACAGTCTCTTGGGACAAGTGCATTGCAGTAAGTTTCATTTATCTCCCTTAAGACTTCAACTGCCTGCTGCAGCCACAACACGCCCTTCAGTAAAGAGGGATGTTCTGGTTTTAAGCTGTGCAGGGCAGATTGAAAAGCCTGGCCTCAGTCACAAACAAACTTTCTAACCACCACTTTCTGCGAAGCCACATGAGAAACAAAACCTGCCCTTTAAATTCCTTGCTTTCCATGATTTGGGACACTCGTTAACGGGGGGGGGGGGGGGGGGGGGGGGGGAGGGGTTTAGTAATTGCTGTTCACAATCCAGTCTTCCTAACATTGTACGATCAAATGTAGACTGGATGATTACTTTGCAGAATCCATTTGATGAGCCACCATGCAAAACTGTATCTTTCCTTCAGATTTTAATGTTAAGGAATCTTTGTATTTGTAAATCTGCATTCATAAGCTATCTCAATACTTTAAGAAGGTTGTTTGTTGCTTCAGATTGTAGGAAGTAAACTGTTGGTGCAACTGTAACATTTCTGGCATGGATGCAATGTGCTTGTAATGCATTCTCTCGGGTTTCATTTGAGTGCTCTATTCCAAGTTCTCTGCCCTAATGGCCAATGAAGTATGAGAACATTTGAGAGACATTTGGACAGATACACGAACAAGCAGGGAATTAACTACATGAAGGCAAATGTGCAGTTTCAATTGGTATGAGGGATAAGATATAACTGTATTTGGAAATGCAGGGGTTGATGAGGGTCAGCACGGCTTTGTGTGCGACTGATCACATCTCACAAATTTAAATGAGATTTTAAAAGAAATAACCAAGAAGTTTGATGAGGGCAGAGCATTAGACCTGGTCTATAAGAAGTGTGTAGGAAAGAACTGCAGATGCTGGTTTAAATTGAAGGTAGACACAAAATGCTGGAGTAACTCAGCGGGACAGGCAGCATCTCTGGAGAGAAGGAATGTTTCGGGTCGAGACCCTTCTTCGAGATAGAAGGAATGAATAACTCAGTAACT